>NC_137468.1:154057460-154657460 GCF_964235325.1 Thermobia domestica
GTACAGGTCAAGTTTTGTCACACCACTTGAAAGGATTGTTGATGCATTATAATTCTTTCACCAATGTCCTTCCTATTGTTCTCCAAAAGATTTGCACTGGGCGACATAAAATTCAAGGGGCCCACGGGAAGTAAATGTAAAAGAAATACAATTCTTTTGCGATTTGCGTATAAATACGGCGTCCGGAGATAGATGACGTAAAGAGTACAGTGCAAGAAACGCAAACCAACCTGTGATAGTGGTGCCATTAAAAAATACAAATGTCGAACCGAGTCCACGCAGGATAAATCTGATTGGCACGTGCAGGGATGCTTCTGAAGGGAGAAGGCGCGTAATGGACGGTGTGTATGCGTATAAGCGAGGGTAGTGAAAGTAAGTGGGTATTGGCAATGATAAAAGTTTTAATAGCACTTGCCATGGTTTCATACTAGTGACACTCCACTTGTAAACGTATAATACAGCTTCTGTACATTGCTGGTGAAAAATAGTATCTAATATAATCGTCTTTTATGTGCACTTTTATCCATTGTAAAGCGCTTTTAATGATTTTACACTAGTAATCCTCCACTTGTAAACTTAAATTAGAGCTGTATTACTTTATATTTAATTCAGTCGCCTGCAGAAATTTGTTCCATATAAATATGTCATTCCATGCAGACTATTGAATTTTACCTGGGATGACATTTGGTGTCCTCCAAATCCACGACGGCTCCCTATATTTCTTTATGCCATATAAACTGTTTTTCCACCATTTTCGTTTTTGAGTATATCACCGTTACTGACACGCCTTCACCCTACTACGCATCCCCTCTGCTGCGTTCCTGCCCTAACTCGGTTTGATAGCATTTGTGCTTTTTAGTGGCCACCTAGCTGAAGTTGGTTTGGGTTTTATGCACTCACTTCGTATTAAGTATCGTACGGTTCGTAATTTCTATGACTACATTACAGTTGGGAATCACTATCAAGTAAAAAGTGACTTGCGGGAGACACTAAATAATATCCTTTTACCTGTAAATTTTCCGAAATATGGTATGCCAAAACTTGGCTATCACACACGGTACTTCATCATTAATTACGCGTACTCAATTTACTACACTAACAAAGAAGGCTCTTCTGTAGACTAAAAACGGAATGATTTTTGAAAGTTAATACTTACGAAAGAATTGATGGAATAACGGAGGAAGTAGTGTAATGCCCTCAAGAAAACTCACAGACATTATGTTCACTATAAACTCAGGGCGAGCTCCTTGGTGGCTATGTGGATAGCGTATTTGCGTTTGATGCTGGTTGAAGCTTGTATAGTTTGGTCCCACGTCAAACTGTAGATCTACGTCTGATATAGCCTAGATGCTATAAAAGGGACGATAAACTTAAATCAAATTCATATGGCCTGAGATCTTATCAAGAATCCCTCACTCTAGCAGCGAGCTCGGTGGCCAGTTTATAAATTATTTTGGAGTTTACTCAACGAGACGGTTCTACCAATAGAAAATTTATACGATGTGAAACATTTTTCATGAAGGAATGAGAATGTGAATATAAGTAATTACTGTCAAGTCATATTGAAATGAATTTTGAGTGGCAGTGAAAGTATTGTATGTGTAAGTGTGCTCTTCCACTATCCTCGTTTATGCGTATGCTCCCCGTCGCTGACACGCCTTCTCCCTACGAGCGGAACCTCTCGTTACCGCTCGGGCCTCCCTGATGCGCTTCTGCCCTGCACGGTTAGTTAACATTCTTGTTGGCCACCTAGCGTGTTTTATGTACTGTGGTTTTTACGCCACACGTCCACACTGTATTTATACTTAGCCTTCCTGAAGTCAATCTACAAGTAGTAATGGAGCTCTTCATTTAGTGCATGCGCTGCTATAAGAAATACAAAGCTCTAACTTAACCTGAAAATGTAAGAAATATGTTAACATTTGGTAGAACCGTCTGCTCCAGTAATGCCTTAATTTGTTATTATTGATGCAGAAATAATCCATTACTGTTTAAAGACTTGTGTAGTAAAGAGACTGCACTTCACTTACATCGTGCCGGTAGATAGGGCCTATAACAAATTCAAGTGCCTCCCTAAACTTAAGCTGCACGGCTTCTTGTTTATTCAAATCGTCTACTACTATTTCAGAACCTTGCTCCATTAACGATTTTTCATTTTCACTGGGTATGATTCCACGAAAGCATTAGATTCAAGACAACTGGAAATTGCAATAGCGGAAGGAGTAGGAAATTGACGAAGAGCAAAATTTCCGAAAGCACAGGGGCGGGCGCGTTCTAAGAAAACTGTTTATAAGCTTTGAAATATGCACCGTGCACATTAAGTGAAGTACTTTCCTATTGAAATATGAAATGGTGTTATAAACGTTTGTTTTTGTCTTCTTATTTAAGTTCGGAATCATGTCGTCTGCAGTTTGATAACGTCAGATTTTCTTTGCGAGTAATAGATTTTATCTGTAAATTTTGAATCTTGACTCCCTCAAATCGTGCAGCTGCACCAAATAATTTAGAGTACCGTAGTGCAGTTTAGATAAAAGACGCTACACTCTATTTTCAAATATGGCAACAAACCGTCTTATTAGAAACTGATGAAACAGAACTTTATATGCTTACCGACCTTCTTTAGCTCACCTGCAGGGAGCACAGTGGCTCAGTGGCAGAGCACTCACCTCTGATGTGTGGGATCCTTGGTTCGATGCCCGTCCAAGTTAGTTTGTGCTGGATGACAGCGTGTCCGTGGGTTTTCTTAGGGTGCTTCCGTTTCCTCTCCTTTTTTTCATTTCAATTCTTCCATTATTGGTATAACTAAAGTGATGACATCGGAATTGATTGTTAACTATTTTGAACTTTCCTTGGGCGAATCATATGCTTTCACGTTAAGCTATACAACAGCATTCAACATAAGGCATTCATAAAGCTCTATTTTAGCTTGGGATAATTATACAACAAATTAATGTATGAATTATGCTTATAGCCTGTTCGAGGTAAAATATGCAATTTTATATTTTAGTCTCCGTGAATAGTGTGCTCGCTGACTCGGCCACGCCGAGGGACGTTATCCTTCATGCGTTTGACGGGTTTAAGGTCATAGGTGCCGGTACTAATAGTACATATGTAAATACATTAGTAAAACTATTAGTATTATTTCTTATCTTTGATGGTAACACAATTATTATTCAATAAAATTTGGTTTCCCAACAACAGTTTAGTTCGATCATTTGTTGCTACTCTTCAAATAAGCAGCAATAGGATAAAAATTGTCAAATTTAAGAAGCTTAATGCTCGGAGTTCCAAATACTTTGTAACGCGTACTATTTCTAGTGCTGAATTCAAACTTCCGTACTAGTGGAAGTTTCGATGTATAGTAAAGAAACCTGCATTTTCGGGAAAAAACCCGTTGTGAAAGAGGTTCTCGGGAAATTCCCGTAATTGAACTCATAAAGCATCTGAAGTGAATACTTCAACTGTTTTACGCTGGAAGATATTTAATTTCATTTAAGACATTTTGAAAGATGTAGGCTACTGTATAAAATATGATCATGTGGTTCGGATTCCACGTTAATCAGTAGGTCCACGTCTCATATAGCCTCGGTGCTGAAAGGGACGCTAAACTAAAATCAACTCAACTCTATAAAATATGAGTTATAAATTCGTTGTTTTAAATTAATTTTCGAGAAAGTACAGTCTTGCAACAAGAGCTCGAGAAATTCCTGTAATAAACGCACAAAGTATCAGAAGTGAACTTCAGTAATTATTTTAAACTGGAAAATATTTATTTCATATAAGACATTTTGAAACCTTTATTTTATAAAACTTGAATTATATTTTTCTTTTAAATTAATGCTAGCTGAACCTACGCTTTCCACACAGCCCATCATTCACATGTGAGCATGTATCTACTTGTCATTTCTCACATCTGTGCACGTCCCTTCACATACACAAGTGAAAGATGTTTTGATTAAAAGAAAAAAAAAAAAAAAAAAAGCGGCAAGGGGTGCCATAAAGGGGGAGTTTTTTAAATTATCTTTTCAATATCTCGCACCGTTTGCAAGATTGAGCCTGCTTCCGGTTGGAGTTTCTAATTCATGTATGATCAGTGTTTTCTTTCTTCTTGCATGCAGTATGTAATAAGCAAATACATTACATACACAATTAATCATATGTCAGTGATACATGGTATTCATTGGGCAAAACACTCCAAACAATAAGGATTCATCTTAGCCTGAAGAAATGGTTATCCTTCGTTTTTTATTATCATTTGGTCACGAAACAAACGCTCGAGAGATATTTAACCCCTGTATACAGCTATGTTGTGTTGGAATGTAAAACTCATAGGATATGATGCTTTACTTCTTTTAAAATTTCAACACTTCCAATGTACCCCTGAAAAATGTAATAAAGAGACAACGGCCACGTTTTTGTTTTTAAATATTCAATTAGAACTGGACAATGTATACAAAATTTGGAATCGATCAGCGAAAACGGCACGTTTCTAGTACTTGTAGTTTCAAGATCTCATTGTCGAAAGGGCTGGAGACAAACATGTAACCTAGCATTTTAATATAAAGATATGTGGTATTCATATTTGGCGAACGTCACTGAGTCTTCTAGGATGACTCGATCTACATGTGTTCGTTTATCTGCTTGTACCACACACACTACAGGGTACAAGCACAAGGCACTCTAAATTTCCTGTTTCGACTTTGGCGGCATACCAACGTAAAATTCCAAAAAGACATTTTTCTCAAAATAGCGGGTATCCACACTACAAAGTGTAACTTTCCATTCTTTAAGTTGGAATTTTCAGAGCAGAAACACGAGACACTGTAAATTAGCTGTTTAAATTTTTTTGGCGGTCCAATGTAAAATTTCGAAATGGCGGCCATTTTTTCAAAACAGCAGCGAATAGAAAATTGTTGCAGGTTGTGACAGTGACAATCTTGAAATATAAATCACATTTTAACACTTTTACCCCAAAGACATTGAAATATTTCGAAGAAACCCAATTAAACCCGAAAATACCCGAAAAACCTATATGGGCGCAGGTGGGTTGTGTTTTTTCAGAAAAAACAATATAAAATTTCGAAATGGCGGCCATTTTTTCAAAGTAGCAGCAAATAGAAAATTGTTGCAAGTTGTGACAATGACAATTTTGAAATATAAATCACATTTTAACACTTTTGCACCAAAGACATTGAAATATTTCGAAAAAAAAAAAAAAACAATTAAACCTGAAAATACCAAAAAAAAAAAAAAAACATATTTCGAAATTTTTCAAAACCCTGTTTGTAGCGCTCCTGTTTCCTGCGGACGTAAACCTACTCGTATTTTCTAGGTTTGGCCCGCATAATGTGGACGAGATTCAATACTAGCTTCTAGTGTCCATCTACTACACAATGGTTTTCTACTTAACGAAAACAAGACTAAACAGGCAACATTTACACTTAGAGATTACCCTAACATTAGTATGGACAACATAGAATTTCTTGGCATTATGTTATATAGTAAGTTGACCTGGGCACCACATATACAATGCGTGTGTGGTAAATTATCAACAACAATATGTTTGTTGCGATCCCTAAGAACTATTGTGTCAAATAATTATGTACGAAGTTCATATTTTGCATTTTTCAAAAGTATAATTACGTATGGTCTAGTATTTTGGGTAACAGCAGTTATATAAATGATGTGTTACTAGTATAAATGAAGGCTGTTAGAATAATTAGTTGTGTGTCCTTCAATGAACATTGTAAGCAACTAGTTGTTGAACTAAAGACAATGACTGTAATTAATCTTTACATACAGTATATATCTAATATTGATCTACACTAAACAGAATGTTCCAATGATGTTATATAGGCAAGATATACATTACTAATAAAACTGCAACTGACCAAAGCAATATATATATATTAAAATTATATATTTGTGTTACAGTTTCGGCTATGTAACATAGCCTTCCTTACACACATTATTCACCACACACTGTAACACAAATATATAATTTTAAAATATATGTATTGCTTTGGTCAGTTGGAGTTTTATTAGTAATCTTGAATGTTCCAAAGCTACAATGAATAATTTACAAGATATACATACATACAATACAAGATCGAGCAAACTATTTTGATACACCTTAGCAGATTATCTAACGTTAAAGATAGTTATGTTATTGCTGGTATAAAATTTATGAATATGTTACCAACTTATATGCATTATTTGTCTATTGAGAAATCTAAAGCTAGGGTGTGTACGTGTCTAGTGGCTTTGCCTTTTCATAATATTAATAAATTTTTTGAAGTGCAAAAATTATTTTTCCACTGGTGATATCTTTGAATATGAAATTTATTGTAATAAGATGCATCTATTGTAAAACATGAAAGTTGCTAGTATAATATTTTAAAGCATGCATGTATAGTCCTTGATGTTGTCCACTGCATAATCATAGGCTTAACGACAATAAAAATATTCTATCCTAGCACAGATTGGTTTGTTTTCTGGACTGTAAACCATAGATGCAAAAGAGTCGGCTTTCTTGAGATTTTTTTTTTTTTTTTTTTTTTTTTGTAAAAGCTATGTTTGGAAAAAGATCATAAATTGTCAGTTAAAAAAAAAAAAAAAAAAAAAAAAAAACTCTTCAAGTATCACTTTTATCTCCCTACAGTAGATTCTACAATTAAGAAAGTGCGTTTGAAACATCCAGTACTTATGAGTCCTTTGTTCAATCCGGGGCTGGCTATATTGATTGATTTTCAAATTGCAGTTGTTACCTCCATGTGTAAGTTATGCAATTTATATATCCGAAATGTCATTTTGGTTGCCTAAACATTTTGTCAAGTTCTTGGATGTTATACATTTTGATATATGTGTTTTACTGCACACCTAAATTCAATATAGCAGGCAAGGAAAACGTAAAATCTGGAAATTTTACTTCCCATGGTTTTGCCGGCTAGGCTAAAGGACACGGTGATGATGAGAAATGATTGAAATAGTGGAATGAAAAAAGTGGGAGGAAATGGTAGAACCCCGAGAAAAACCGTGCATTTTTTATAAGGTCAAATTAAGATGAAGTATGCGGATAACCCATGTTGTATCATAACGTCTACAAAGTGGAAACTGAGCTCTACACAATTTTCTATAGAGAACATAATTTTCTTACTTTTTTGCAACTGTCTTACTTTTATATCATGTACTTGGAAAGATTAAAATCATTTTGTATAACAAGATATCAGGAAAATGTTAGGTGGTATGGTGAAGATTGTTTAAAAAGAGAATTGGTTCAATCATGTTCAGAAACATGATTCACTGGATTTCTCTGTAACGGAATGTTCTTTAGAACTGTGTGAATATATTTTATGAAAATCTTTTAAAATTTAATCTCTTGGTACCCCCCTCCCCCCAAACTGGATAACCTATTTACCTTTGCCTGATTTTGTTTCTGAAGTTGTAATTAACCTTAAAAAAATATTATCTATAAGGAAGCCCTTTCATTCATATATGTAACGTTCTTTAGAATATTTTAAAGTCATACTTTGAAAATATTTAGAAATATAAAAATTATTTACCGCGAATCCCATTCAGATACCCATTTATTTTTGCGTAATAATACATTTTGAGTGATTGTTAAACTTCAATAAGTAGCTTTTTCGATATTCATAGTTCTTCTACATGATACCCAAAAGTCCGTACCTTACAAGTTTGTTCTTTCCTTAGGTAATGAGGCATTAATGCGTGACTTTAATTTATTCATTGACTGGTTATAACTTGATATGAGTGATTCTTCTATAGAGCGTCTCACTCTTAGATTGCAGTACAGAGTAAATGGAGCGCCATGTTTTTTTTCTCTTTTTTTTTTTTTGGCCACTTTTGTTCCGCCGGATGTTTTCTTCCGAAGAAAGACAGAAAGAGTGACTGAGTCTGAGTCTGTAAATAAATCCTTTCTTAAATTAATGTATTTTCAACTCTTTTGTCATTCCTATCGCACAGATTCATTTGGAACGGCGAATTGGAGGATACGTACGAAACAACAGTCTAATAATTGTGTGTTAGAAGTTTTTTTCTTTTTTTTTATGATGGTTTATAAATCGTTCAATAAAATGTTGATGGAAGCAATACGAAATCGAGAGAACATATGAAACGAACGGAGAACATATGATTGAAATAAATGGCAGACTAAACAGTTCCATACAGAAATTTCCTGTACCGATTGTGCGGCAAACTAAGGAATAGCAATGGATAAGATACTGCTACTGAAGTTGAATAAGAGTGAAAACTGGAGTAGGGTGATAGTGATAAGTGACGAGAAAATATGACGTACGAGAACGTTCCTTCGTCTGTATACGCAAAATATCCACAAATCCAATTCCGTTTGACAAACAAGTTACATCGTAAAGTATATTGTGAAGGCTGCTGCTCCCCACTTCCGATGCCAGGAGATCTAAATGAAACATCGCACTATAATAGAAATTATAAACGCATTTGTGAATATTTACGAAAGATTTGTAAATTTAAAATAAAAGAAGAAGAAACGAACGCATGCTGAATACCTTTTAATCACTTTCGCTGCTTCCACTTAGAGGTGAAATCCCTTCCATGTAGCTGAAAACCCGGAAATCATGGAAATCTAAACGTGAAATAAAAGCAAGGGTGGGAATAGCGAAAAAAGCCTTTAGGAGGAAGGAGTATATTTTGTGGGACTTTGAATAAAGACCTGAGAAAAAGACTCATAAATTGTTTCGTGTGGAGTATTGTACTGTAAAGGGAAGAAACATGCTTTACGCAAAAAATGATTAAAAACGACTGGAAGCTTTCGAAATGTGGGTGTTGTTGGAGAATTAAGAGAATTATCTGGGTCGAACGTAAAACGAATGAGAGAGTATTAGAAATGGTGGGAGAGAAAAGAACAATTTTAGATATTAAGAAGAAGAAGAAAAACTGATTGGGACATTGGCTAAAAAGCAACTGTATCATGAAGGACGTGCTAGAGGGTATAGTGACAGGAAAAAGAGGGAGGGGACGAAAAGAAACTACAATTACTGAACGATATCAAAATAGAAAAATCATACGTGAAGACGAAGAGGTTAACCGAAGACCGTGGATCATGGAAGTTTCTGAGTTGCAGCAAGGGTCTGCCAATAACTTATGATAATGATGATGACAAATGCAATGGTGAATAGGAAGTGAACCTCCCTGGTTTTGTACTCACTTCTGACACCTCAGACACATAATGGAAACAAAAGAAGAATTGAAAGGAACCCCATTATATCTGTTCTAAACAAACGCGCAAGTTGTGACTTTAAATCACGTATAGTGACAGCCAACAAGATACAGATCGTTGGGCGAGGAAACAACCAAACAAAATTATCAAACCGTCCGAAAATATATTTTGTTCCTTTCACGCTTCCTAAAGAAACATGGGGGGAAAGAACAAAGAGTCCTTTCATTCTGCTTTGTGAGCTCATGAAGTTATTTGTTATAAACGCTTTTTCCATTTTTTTTTTCATCTGCGTATTGAAAATAAATAAGAGAAGTGGAATTGCAAACGAAACCAACTTTTATTGTCAAAATTGTCAGCATCCGAAACAACATTAAGGACCACATGCGAACTGTAAATGAATCAATTACAAAAACTAATAATTTTTTATCGCCAGGAATGAGGAGTTTTATTATTAATATATATATATATATATATATATATATATATATATATATATATATATATGTGTGTGTGTGTGTGTGTGTGTGTGTGCTACTCAAGGAAAACGAGCGAAGTAAGTAGTTGAACATAAGGTTGAATGGATGTGACGCAAGGTTTCTCGTAGGTATGGTCCAAGATTCAAATTTACGATCATGCTTCCGTTAAGCAGTATATTCGTGCTCGCATAGCATCAACAGTAAATACTCATCGGTATAGCACAACACTCTACATCAGTAACTTTAAAACAAACATTATAAGGAAAATAGCATCGGCAAGATTTTTCACTATGCTGACTAAAGTCATAAAATCTAAATAAAGAAAGATATCGATCTGCGAATTGTTTTAAAAATAACTTCAATCCTTTCTCAATTTTTTTCTCGCTTTGCATCCCCATCTAACCTGAAAAATTAAAAAGTTTCTCACTAGTCAAGTTTTTAGATATTGCATTGCAATAGTATATGCACTTTCTCCTACATTTTATTTTTTATTTTCAAATTCAAAAAGCTTTTTTGAATGCAAACTTTTCCAACATTAGCACCAAATATGGTGTTAATAGCTGTATAAATTTCAACATTGTATCTCTTACAGGTCCGAACTTATGACGTGATATATTTAACGCAACGTTAGAATTTGCCATTAGCAAGATTTCACTATTTCAATTTATTTCAATACTTGAAAATTCTTCTTGATATGAGAAAAAAAGATTATTTGATAGAGAATACAATGCTCTACAATAGTCTATCCATATCTAGCATAAAAAAACTATTTCTAAAATTCAGGCTAAGTTTGGCAACAATGGGCATAAGGAAAAGCATTGCTATTTACTCTTGTACTGCAATCTAAGGGTGGGACGCTCTATAGTTCTAGCACAACGAACTCCAGTGCAAATTTGGGGCCGTGGTTGCTCAGTGGTAGAGCTTCACCTCTGGTGCATGGAGTCCTTGTTCGATCCCAGCTCGCACCAAGTGAGCTTTCTGGTGGACAAACATTGTGTGTGGGTTTCCTCGGAGTTCTCCCTTTTTTTCTTCATTCCAGCATTTCATTCATTTCTCATCATCACCGTCTCCTATAGCCTAACCGGCATAACTGTTAGACGTAAAATTCAAAGATTTCATTTTTTCCACTGCAAATTTCGAAAACGATAGAATATTACGAAACTGTTGCACTGAAGACGTTAGAAAGGCTTAACGGCGTCTCACCTATTAAATACTTGAATTCGAAAATAAAAGAGTTGTTTGAATATGGCGTGTTTGGAAAGAAATAGCCAACAAACGCAGTTAAGTATACACCAGATGCATTGAGCAATTTTTTCTACCAAAGCCAATGATACAAGAATTTATAAAACGGCAGACAACAAATAATATTGTAGCTTCAGAAGACAATTCTATATTCTCATTTTCACACATACAACCTGCACATTGATCCAAAGAACTAAATCTCAAGCGATTGGTACAGACGATGTTTCAATAACCATGGTCAGGAAAATTCTACCGCATGTATTAATTCTGTCACTGATATATTTAATATTTAATTACTCTCTTTTCACAGGTACTTCCCCACAGTTTGGAAACTCACTGAAATCTACCTACTTCCGAAAGAATTGTTGTTGCGACAAATAAATGGACTTTGGTAAAATAAAACAATTTGTGCTTGTAATTTTGACTTTGCATTAAAACATCGACTCATTATCAACAATAATATTTTTTAAGGGTACAACTTTTACTTAAAATATATTATGAACATGGTGTTCTACCTTAAAATAAATTTATTTCAGATGCTCAGTCGAAACAATAAATAATAATGCGGCTTGCGACGTGCTTGTTGCTTACCTTCGGCCGCAGACAACTTTTACCTTCTTGAGGCAGGGTGAAGAGTTGGCCATAAAATCTGCAAATTTGTATGCAAAACTCTAACTCAAAAACAAGTTTTGCACAGCTTGCTCAAACGAAATTCTAAATAAATAAATAAATAAAATCGATGCGCCCTATTATTCATATGCTTCATACTATGTAGATCTTATCAGCTCGGCTATATCATGTAATCATGGATATTATCAGCTATTTGTTATGATTAGCTAGTATCTGAAATTTTCTAAACTAGTATTCATTGATTTAGGGACGGAGGCGGCATTTTTGTAATGCCCTAGGGAGGCAAAAATGTTAAATATGGCCCTGCCTCCTCCTCGAAATACGAGAAAGACATTTAGAATATTATATTTAATATGAGAGAAAACATATTTTAAGAATACAATTTGTTCTGAAAAATATTACTACTACTCCGAAATAAAATCGTAGGTTCGCCTTGAAAATTGTTGAGTGGAACGTGCCCCCTCTCCTCGAACAACGCCTACACTTTTCAAAGAATACACCGAACTAAACCGTAATTTAATGATAAATAACAGAGAAAAATTACAGATTGTTATTGTACACCAGGTGCGAATTCACTTTATAAATGAATTGTATGTACCATTACATGGGAAAAGGTTTCAGTATTGTTCTCCGGAGAGTCTCTTTTTTTCCATTCCTTTATTTTTTTTCTGTCTTTCGTGTATTTTAATCCTTCGTGAATAGAGCTCAATGAAGAGCCACAAATTAGGAAATACAAAGATTGTTCAAGTGTCAAAAATCAAACTGTAACAATTTATTTTGACATTCCGTCGGTTTTATATTTTGTTAGTGGTATTGCCTCTGGAATGTTGGAAGCTTTTCTCGTTTCAGTATAGAAATTGAATATTTTTATGTTTATTTTGTATGATTATTTTTCGCTAAAATTTGATTATTTTTATATTTATTACGTTTCTCTTACAGATTGTACAAGATGATTTTTTCTAAACACCGTTCTAGACATTCTGTACCTAGCGACATAACTTTTAGTCTGCACACATCAGAAGAAATTAAGAAATTGTGCGTAATAAAAATTGTGACACCAGTTGCATTTAATTCATTGGATCTTCCAACTCCAGGAGGGTTGTATGATCCTGCACTAGGTAGGTTACAATAGAATGCTTTATATGCAATGCTCAATTCGTAGTGGTCATGTGTAGCGTTGAGGCTAACACTCTCGTCTGTGTGTTCGAGTGGGTCTAGATTCGCTTACTGGTGGGGATACTCAGTCGGAAAGGTGTAAAACTTTCTTAAGCTAGCTATCCTGAGAGGTTTTTGTTGGATTTTTCCTCATTTACTGCAGGCAAAGCCAGAACATAGAGGTCCCAGGCTGTTTCCATTCTTCTCCTCCAATTCCCCGGGTAGTGTAATCGCCGAAGGACGTCATATTTCATACCTGACGACTTAAAATAGCCATAGATCCCGAAAGACCAGAAATATAATTCCAAATTCTTATCTTAGCTATGGCGAGAATTTTAATCGGTTTTGGAAACTGTGTAATCAATCACAAACGTTGATCTGAATTCGTGGTGTGTTTGTACAAAAATTAGATATCTATCAGCTAAATGTTTAAGTTTTCGCCGTATCCAAAACAAAAATGCTAAAGACATATCGCTGAAAGCGGGTAATTAGTACCTGTAGGTATTCGTCGTTGGTTGGTACATTTAGGATATCAGCATCCCTTTTTAGCACAAAGGTTATGGGAAACGTGGATTTACAGCTTAACATGGGATCCGAACCACAAGATCGCCAGTCGGAAATCGAACTCAACTCTTTCGCGTGTACTCTAATCATATACCCACGAAGGAGCTCCGTTTCTCTTCGTGGTCAAATATATGGTAGCTTCTATAATGCAATCAAATAAATGCACTTAAGTTTCCCTTTTCCTCTGTGTGTTGAAAGGTAGATAAACAGTTCGTATCTGTTAGTGATCTTGTAATGATTCGTATTTACTAGGTTTCTCCTGTCCCAAAAAATCCGAAATCTTCGATGTATTTCCAAGCAATAATTCCGGTCTTTGTGAAAGGTTTATATTAGTTGTTTGTTAACTTACGTATTATTGTGATTATCATTATTATGTTCGTCTTCTTCTTCTTCTTCGTACTATTACTACTACTACTACCAGTGGCGTATTTACGATTTTGTTTCGGGGAGGGCTTTGCTAACTTTCGGGGGTGGGGGGCTTTGCCTGAAAATGTGAAAATTCTGCAAGATATTTTATATACTTTACTATAGTAAGTAAGATTTCGGGGGGGGGGGGCTTAAGCCCGGAAGCCCCCCCTAAATACGCCACTGACTACTACTACTACTACTACAACAACAACAACAACCACAACTACCATCACCACCACCACTACTACTACCACTACTCGCATGATTTGTTTCTTACCAAGGAATCATCAAGCTTTCTATGGTTTTCTTTCTTCGATTGTATCCTCCTTTCCTTCTCGTTCAACACAAAACATCCGATAAATGTTTTAAGGTAGCAATCGTGACATGAAACACGTACACACTCGTCATGTTCTTTAGATATATTAGTGCATGTATGAGAAACACTATAGCTTTGTACCTCATTTCTCTAGGTCAAATGAACAACTTCTCGTGTATGTACGTAGAGGTTCTTTCTAACATGAGTTTCAGTTCTATCTACGAAAACTTCCAATCACTTAATAAATAATTTCTGTTTATATTGTAAGTTTGTGGATCCTTTTGAAATACTACTATCCAGAAATACACCATCTCAAGAGCCATTTTGATGTTTTTATTGAGAGCAGTTCGATTTCTGGAAAATATTATACTGTGGCTTTACACTTCTAATGTTTAGAAATGTCCCAAATATCGAAATATTCAGTGTTAGTTTTTATTAAGAGCCCTGATTTAATGTTCTGAACATTTCAATAATAGTTGTATTGATGTGTTAAAGTTCATGTATTTATTTATTTATTTTCAGGTACAACAAATGAAGATGAATTCTGTAAAACATGCCATAAGGACTTTAAGAATTGTAATGGTCATATGGGCTATATTGAGCTGCCACTTAGAGTTATTAATCCTCTTTTTCACAAAACTGTGTTTAAGATCATTAGGATTAGCTGTTTAAATTGTTACAGTGTCCAAATTCCAGGTAAGTTTTCCTCTGACTGTTTTTTTGTGTAGACCCCATTTTTCCCATTAAGAAAACCCTTATTTATTACTCTGTGAGTTGACCACCTGCCTTTTTTGGAACTTGTCCACATTGTAGTAGTACTATTCATATGCGTTTAACGTTAAATTATATTTAATTTATGTTTGATACCTGATCATTTGGCTATATATTCGATCTTTCTAATCTTTTACACAGCCTTACAGAACATCTTTTACTGTTACGTTTGGAAGATGATTTGACACAAGGGAGAAAAATTTGTCAATTGAAAGTAACTTCTCCGAAAATACAGGAGATAATGGTGTTATTTGTTGTTTCGAATTGTCGGTGAGTGTATAAAGAGATCGGCGGTATTATGTCCCCTCATTCATTACTTACATTAGTCCAAACCACACGTATTTATTGGGGGTATCTTTATATCATGTGCTCGAAGTCTCCTTTCTTGGATGGAAAAAGAATAAAGAAAATGTCACAGTGTTTCATACGTAATTAGCATGCTGAAATTACAAGATTTAAATTGGATTGCAAATGGATTGAGATCGATATTTATTACATATAATGTTCTCATGTTGCAGAAATAAGTTTTACTAGATATTATTCGGGTGGTTGTTTTGAAGTGTAACGGTCGTTTCCATGGCGATGTTATATGATACATGGACTAACAGTGTATGGTAAAATCGAATATACATAAGCTTCCACCTGGAACCGAACCTAGGTCTAAGTATACACTGTATATTATTTAAGGTACACTTATGTCCAAAATTTGTGTCATATATCTATAAATTACATAAATGGAAGTAACTCTTTTTCTTATGAGAGACAATTTCATATGTCTTGTTGGAAACATGCAGAAGAATAAAACATATTGTCAAAATGATATTTGAAAAATAAATAAATAAAAGGAAACAAGTCATAATTAAAGAAAGAAACCTCAGAAACTTACACTTAACTCACGGTACTCACGTGGCCAACGGGAGCGGTTTGGAAATTAGTACTTTGCCTTAGGGTACAATATTGTATTCGCATTTATTTTCTGCAGTTTGCTTAGAACAAGCAACTTCTAGCTACTCTCTTCATTTACCCGTATAACGACTCGTAATAGTATATTTTAACTTCAGTAGACTCCCAAAACTTCAGTAAAATACAGTAGACTTCCAGACTTTGTGAATTCAATATTCAAAATTGAAGTAGCTTATCTATAAGTACTGGTTGCAGTAGAGGAATAAGATAAAAGATAAAACCTGTTTCTCGGACGCAGAATCCATATAAGAAAGCTATTACTTCCTCTTTCTTATTGGTTTTGCTCTTGGTAATTGATGTCTGTCAGTTCTGGTTGAAATAAAAAGAATAAAATCAGAAATGAAACATTTTCTTTGTATTAAATCCGTATAAAACTCTGCGTGTCGCAAACTATTTCCGTTTTATCCATTATGCGATCAGTGTTGTAATCAGAAAAAGTTAATTTTCAACATTTAATGTTTCAAGAGGTAGATAAAAATCCAGAGGAAACTCGTTCTTGAGACGCTGAGTCTGTGTAAAGAATAGTTTTTTTTTTTTGTTATCTCTTGCCGTTTCTGCTCTATGAAAATAAGTATTGAAACCGGAAGTACTAGAAAATTTTAGCCACTTCCGGTTTTGATAGTGTGTTGTGGAGGTGAGGATATGTTCTCTTGAGACGCTGAGAGCACAAGAAAAGTATTGTCACTACTTTTTATCCGACCTATGTGTTGCCGTGTTTGTTCTATGGCAATCAACGTTGAAACCGGAAACGGTTGATTTCTGTCACTTTTGATTTGAAATGAAATCTTTGAGTTTTACGTCCCATGGTTATGCCGGTTAGGCTAAAGGAGACGGTGATGATGAGTAATGAATGAAATGGTGGAATGAAGAAAATGGGAGGAAACGGGAGAACCGCGAGGAAACCCATGCACACGGTGTTTTGTCCACCACAAAACCCACTTAGCGGGGACCGGGATCAAACCCGGGACCCCAAGCACCAGAGGTGAACGCTCTTCCACTGAGCCCCCGCGACTCCATATTTTTGATTTGAATAGAAGATTAAGATTTGGGACCTATTCGTGGAGCGCTGAATCAATTTCAACAAAATCTCTTATCAATATAATTTTATTAAAAACCGGAAATCAATATTTAAAGCCGGAATTACTAGTAAATTCAGCCACTTACGGTTTTGGTAGAATGTTGCAGATGGTGATAATATATTCTTCGAGACATTGAGTCGATTGCAAAAAAATAGCTTGCCGTCGCTATTTATTATTGATGTTATTCTTTGGTAAAACTGGAAATGGTTGCGTTTACCACTTTCGGTTTGAATAGAGGGTTAACCTAAAATATAAAACTTATTGTGGGGGCACTGAATCGACTGCAAAATACCGCTTCTTGATATCTTGTATCGTTTTGCTCTTTGGAAATCAGTATTGAAACCGAAGGTAGTAGTAAGTATAAACCATCTTCGGTTTTGACAGTGTGTTGCGGATGGTGGTGATGTGTTTCCTTGAGATGCTGAATCGACAGCAAAACACCACTGTCTCTATCTATTAGCATATTTATTCTACGGCGAGAAACGTTAAAACCGTAAATGGCTAATTTCAACTATTTCCGGTTTGAATAACAGGTTAACGAAGCAGGTGGAACCTATTTTTGGGATGCAGAATCGATTACAGAAAACCGCTTGATGGTATCTCTTACTGTTTTTGTTCTGACACCATTCGACAGACAGACGGACATAAGCATTCAATGAGACTGCCAAGACTTGTGCATGACATAGTTTGGTAGTCTAAAAATGTGGCAGTTGATCAAACAAGCAAGACTTACTGAATAGCTTGTGTATATAACACTGTGATTATCTCAAAGAATATGATAATAACAGGTCTGAACAAACAAAACCACAGAAATTTGATTTTTGTTTTTTTGTAATTTATTCTGGGATTTTAAAATTCAAACTGTTTATAGTCTTAAAGGATAAGTTTTGGAAATTTAAAACCTCCAAACAAAAATGAAATTCTTGAGACCTTCTGACACTATATCAGACGACTAATCTTGAACAAACCATTTTACTTCGTTCACTGATTTTAAATTCGTATTTTTCGTTCCACTTATCCTTTTTTTCACTACTAAGTACGTAAACACCTGACTAGCCGTCACAGATTAGTGGTTAGCGTTTTTTGTTTTGCAATCGATGACCACGGAAAGATTTCTGTTCTACAGACACATGCCAGTATAATACCTTATTGAGTAATAAAAGTTCCCATCATAGACAAATGATTATCGTTTTTATTTTGCATTTGATGAGGAAGTAAAAGCTTATTTAGATATCTTATTTATTTATTTAGGTATCTGGACCTACTGTATCAGCGATTGTAGAAATTCATAGTATACTGTAATAATGTTCACAAAGTAGATTTTTCCAAATTAACAATGTCTTTAGAAAATTTTATAAACCTGGGAAATACAGTTCCGAAATTTTTATAATCTTTCCAGTTTCTCAGTGTGTTGAAATCGAAACTGAATAAGTCTACATAAATCTGTGTATGACTAACTCAAAAAATAAAACGTTTGATACTTTTAATGAGCCCAAAAAATAAAATTCCAGAAATTTTGATTTTCTTCTCATTTTACTTTTTTTGATGAGTGTAATAATTAAACGTAAATTTAGTTATAATACGTCTGATTAAAAATGTTTGAATTATGAGTGAGTTTCAAAAATACAAGAGTAAACGCGAAAACTATTTTTTCCGAATTTTTAGTTTGGCTATGAGTTTACATTTATCAAGTGATTCAAAAATTTCAAAATTAATTGATAATCTATACAACATAAATGATTTTCTCGAAGAGAATCATGTTTCAAATAGTGTAACAAAAAATTTGATAAAACGTTAATTGCCCGTATTTTTTATTTCAATTAAATTGTATTCTTTTTTACATATAAAATTATCTCAAGAATATCATGATTTAAGAATTGTAATAAGAAACCGGAAGTATTAATTTCCATAGAATTAATTTTTGTTATTTCACGGTAATTTATCGAAACAATTTTAAAAGTTCAAAATCAGTTGTAACGTTATGATTTTGCCAAATAACAAATCCAGAAAAGTGATAATTCGTTAATTTTGTTTTTTAAACAAATTATGCTCGTCATTTTAATTCTAACTCGAGAAAGCAAAATATCAAACTTTTGATTTCGTTGTATGTCTGTATCTTTTTATTCAATTCTAGAAATTCAAAGTGAATTATATTCTTTATAACATACATGCTTTTTCCAAGTAACACTGTTTTCAGAAAAAAAAAAAAAATGTAATAACAAATCTCCAAAAACTAAATTCTCGAAATTTTGGTTTTGTTATAACAATAAAGTTTCGTTCGATTCTCAAAATTCAAACTGAATTCTATTATTTTTGATACATATGTTTTCCTGTCACCATAAGTGTACATTCATATCGTGTGAAAGCAAATATGAGTCAGCCGCATTTTGTGAAGTCATTGTGGTGCCTGGGTTTTATCAGAGTTCTTCTGTTTCCTCCCATTTTTTTTCATTACACCATTTCGATTATTATTATTATTATTATTATTATTATTATTATTATTATTATTATTATTATTATTATTATTATTATTATTATTAGTATTATTATTATTATTTTGTCTTATCTCTCTGAGCCTCAGGGCATACACATTGGACGTAAGACTAAATATATATATATATATATATATATAATCATGACATCATTGTAAGAAATCTCTCATGTCATTACACTGTCGCTAGTGTGTATAGGGTCGTCGTGTAGGCAGGGCGACCGGGGAAATCGCCCCGGGTGCCGCGACCAGGGGGACACCGGAACGACAAATCAATAAAATTCAAGGAATTCAGATTACGTTCGTAAATGAATCTTCTTTCAAAAAAAAAAAAAAAAAAAAAAAAAAAAAAAAAAAAAATTGTTAACTTAGATAGGATCTATTTTAATAATGATCAGGCCAGGGCTAAGTAAAATTACCGCTAATGTAAAACATCGTCTAGGATTATTCAATGGGAGCTTTCTCCAGACCTCTGTGAGAAGAGGAGTTTATAGTGGAAAACTGACCGAGATCTGCTATTACTTACTTCTTATCCGTATGACAGTTTGTACAAACTGAAGAAGCTTCAGCAGAATTCAATAACATTTCTTTATTCCTATTTCGTCCAAGAAATGCTCAAATAATACCATAATAATTGCAATACTACAATTATCTGCTTAGTTTGACATCACTTGATAATAACCGGTTAGCATCACAAATACGACTTCGCACGTACTTTCCAATCAGTAACAGAATAAATATCTTTACAGTCCTTCAATTCTGAACTAACTTCAAACAACAACTATGTTTATTAAACTATCACGGATGTAGCCATGAGAGAGCTCAATTGTCCCCCCGATTAAAATGGAAAAGGAAATCTTAATAAAATTCAAATATAGGCTATCCTATATTGGTTTAAACTGAAAACAGTTTTGTAAAAAGGCACTACAATGCAATTTTAAGGCTTAAGTTTTACAAAACGTTTCGAAGGGTACTGCCGCACCTCGTATACTCGGGAAGGAGGTGTGTTCCCAGACACCCTTTTCCGGTGTCCCCGGATCAAAATCCTGGCTGCGTTCCTGCCAGCTATTACAATGTCAACAATACAAATCATTTTCGTGCCCAACAAACATCTACTTTTCAAAAATTATTTTCTATTTGTTATATTTATGTTAGAATGCCTGTCGTATTGACAATTTAGTAAGTTAAAGCTGATAAAGACGTATTTACGCTCAACAATGGCCCACGAAAGTATGTATATGTCATTATGCAGTTAATTTTGCTCACTTCTATTTTAATTTCTTAGTATTTTTATGTTATCATTAATATCTTTATGTTACAATTAAGAACTATTATAGTTCTTATAATCTTTACACTACATGTTTTGGAACAACGTATCGTTAACTTTGTTTTGCAGAACGAACATTAACAAACCGTCCATTTTAATTTTGAACATAAATTATAAACGTAGGATTGAATTGAAGCAAATACTCACAAATAATTACAAATGTCACCTGAAAAAGTTATTTTAGTATTCTAACGCTACGACAAATTTACTGAAAAATTTGTGTTAATCGCAAGGAAAGAAAAGTTTATATGATTTTTTTTTTTTTAATAGCAAAAGTCAGAAAATAACAAAGTTTTTTGTTATCACTTACACATTGGGCTTTGATATTCGTATTGTTATTTGTATATTCTATGCTATTATGGATCTCGCAGAGATTGGAATACAAAGTAGAAACTGGATGCAGTTAACTAAGGAGAGAAGTCAGTGGAGAGCTTTTGTGAACGCGGCATTGAACCTCCGGGTTCCATAGGCCATAGAGTTAGTTAGTTAGTTATATTCTATGCTATTACTATGTTGATGTGTATCAAGTTCACAATAAACAAGAATAGCACTCGATTTCAATAATTCAAAACCCTGTTTTCATTAACTTTTATGTTTTAACTACAAAAGCCATTCACTTTAAAAGAATTGACCTAAAACTAACTTCTTTTATCTTACATTCCATATTTAAATCTAGAAGTATAGAATAAACTCTGGTTGTTTCTCATAACACACTGGGGGATGGGGCGCCTTAGAATTCTCGCCCCGGGCGCTTACAACCCACGCGACAGCCCTGAGTATGTATTCCTATGTAATATTAATATTAATGTATATCAGTGACATGATGAACGAAGTTCTGCCTAATCCTATATCACATGCCCTTCCCCTCCCATGACTCACGTTTTAGTAAGTACCACCCATCTAACAACCAATCACTAGTATTGTTGTGAGTCGATACCTGCGCTAACATATGATTCTTTATAATGCTATAATGAAACATTACAAATAAACATATAAATGTCATGTCGTATTGTCAATTCACTGATACCTCGAACCTAACTAAATTCACTAGTGTCGCCCAAATATCATACGATCTGTTCAATCGCAAACCAAGACCTACTTCTCCAATAAACCAGAAATGCAGCTGTGGACCAAAACCTTCGATCTTCCCCTGATCTTGATTTAACCTCATCTTTTACGGCCTTTGATGACCTGACTTGGGAGAATCTTTGTTCCATGTCCAAGTATCTCAATGAATGGAAGTCTACTCTCGCATAAAGATCAGGAGCATAGATGCAAATCATTTCGTGCTTTGGTCACCAGTTTGACCTCTCAAAACCGCAGAGCCTGTATAAGGTACAATTTCTAGGAGCTGCGATTCTTCCAGTCATTTACTACCTGAATTTACTTGTAAAGCGCTTAACTCATGCGAAGGAAGGGTACCAGTCAATGTGAGTTTGTGGTGGACAGCATTGTGTTCGTCGTGAGTTTTCTCGGAACTGTCCGTTCCCCCCCCCCCCACATTCTTCTCCCCATTTTCTTCATATTTCATTTTCATTAATCATACGTCTTCATGTTGGTTGTTAAAAATTTCATTTCATTTGTTCATCTACTTTGTACTGTTCTTTTTATGTATGCCAAACTGGAGTCTTTCTTTCTATGTAAAATCATGTCCAAAATTATTGTCGCATGTCTATAAATATGTTGATGTAGGAATATAATTTGATAACGAATTCGCCCGGTATTTCTTATAATGTTAGTATGTGTATAATCAGCAAAGACATGTATGTGGCAAATTTCATGTCAAAAGAGCAGTAAATAAGAACAATAAAACGAAAATAAAATTTTCTCGTCCATTTAGCAACACTTCATTTTACTCATTCTAATTTTCGTTTTATGTATAATTCTTTTCCTATGAAATTTATCACAAATATACTTTTCCCAATTATACACACAGTATCACTATTAAAAATACCCTGCAAAATAATTATCAAATTATATTCTTACAAGAAGACAGTTATAGATATGCGACAATAATTTTGGACATGAGTGTACATGAGCAATCATACTCGTTTTATATTATGCAGAAGCACTTTTTCCCCTAATCGAACTCACGATACATTGCAATTCTAGGTTTATCAGAATTTTCCGAACTCTGCTGTTTATCAAGGTTTCTTCGCGGTCATTTTCTGCATAGTGTATCGTCTGTTTTGTTGTCCTCTATTTCTGTAAAACTATTCTCTGACCTTGGCCTGGCTACTAGCTCTTTATTCACTAAAACTAATATGGATGAAAAGACAGACCACTGGATGCTTCGTGCACCTTACTACTTTTCTTTTTTTCTCAATGATAAATCGAAGATTTAGGGTTAAGATACATTTCAATTGTATAACTTTTGGTGTGTAAAATTCCTTCAGATGTTCATGTATGTTTTACTTGCAGCAAAATATAGACGTATTTTCTAATTTATTCTAAAGAAAAAATGTATTCAGTGTTTAGTCTTATTAGTTTTCCTTGCTAATATATATATATATATATATATATATATATATATATATATAGTTATTGAAAACTTATTGTAAATTCTGTTTCTTTGATAGCTCATATAAAGCATTTACTACGAATCCAATTAAAACTCTTGGATGAAGGTTTTATTTTAGAAGCATTAGAAGCAGAGTCGTATTTATGGAGGCGTTTTTTAACGGACGATGAGAGGGAGCTGTCTGGTGAAGAGCAAGAAAACGTATCAATAAAATTTCGTGAAGATATGACTCCGAAAGAACAGGAGGAACTTACGAAGAAGATTCTCCATGAGTATTATTTGCAATGTGCTAAAAGTAAGTGAGATTTCAATGGAATTGTACCCATAATCGTATATTCAGTAGCAAAAGTATATACTTAACTCATACATATTTTTTTTTCAACAGAACTGCTTTAGCGTAGTCGGTAAGACGTCGATCTACTAATTAAGTGGGTCAGATTCTATCCCTAGTGTGGAATAAAAGATTTTCTCATTCCATCTTCATTCCAGTATGGCTCAGGATTTGACCCAGCCTCTGTAAATGAATATCTGCAGAAACCCGTGGGATGAAGATGGCCGAAGTGTCATGCTATTTACACCTCAAAAGCTGCCCAGCTCTTGAGCCTGCTGTGGCCTGTCAAACGAAGGGGAAGGGGACAAGGACTTTATTTTTTGTCAGTATCTTAGAGGAGTTAGTACATCTTTTTTCTAAGTTTAATTACCAACAATATGTTCGTCACTGTTATAATTATGTGCATTACTGTTAGGACTGAGTGTCACTGTTATGATTATGAGCGTCACTATTAGGATTCTGTGTGTCACTGTTAGGATTATGTGCGTCATTATTAAGACTGTGGGTCACTATTAGGACTGTGTATGTCATTGTTTCATTGTTATGATTATGTGCGTCACTATTAGGACTGTGTGTCACTGTTAGGTTTATGTGCGTCATTATTAGGACTCTGTGTGTCACTATTATGATTATGTGCTTCGCTATTAGAAAAAGACATATATGGGTGTAGTAATGAAAGTAGGAAACAACCGATTTAAAATTACTTTTACCCACCAGATTCTCTGTAGGTGCGACTTCAGTAACGTATAAACAGTGAAAAAGTGAATGACTGGACCGCGATGCGAACCCGGTCTCTGGCCACTATGCCGGAGATCCCGGTTTTGAATCCCCATCCAGTCATTCACTTTTTCACTCTTTGTGTGCTATAAAAATAGATACAATTTGCTACATAAACTGTATTTTCTACGTATACACTACATGTATAGTACATTTATCCTGTTCATGCCGCCATACTGTAGAGGGAAGGTTGGAAGGAAAGCGAGAAGTTGAAAGAAGAAGAACACAAATGATCAATGATTTAAAAAAATAGAAGAAAATATTGGGAGTTACAAGTGGAAGCTGAAGATCGAGAAACATAGAAGAAACATTTAGTCCTAGCATCTACGAACAGACAAAATACTTAATAATAATAATAATAATAATAATAATAATAATAATAATAATAATAATAATAATAATAATAATAATAATAATAATAATAAATCATCGGATTAAATAAACAATCTGTTCCTTCAAATGTTATGGCAACGAATGATTTACTTTCTAGCGCCATAAAAATTCGATTTTCTTGAAAACTACGCATGAGAAATTGTAAACGAAAACGAAAAGCAATCATTGTTGGTTTAAAAACTACTTGTATATTGGTCACATATTCTTTAGAAATACAACAAGCTACAGCATATTGCAAGTTCTCTAGTACTAAGTTTCCGAAGCTTTCAGCGCAACCCTCGTGTTTGTTGCAAGAAACAATAAGACCTTCCGCACATGCTCTACAGCCTTCAGTCTGTACAAATATTCAGTACTTTAAAGAAAATGCTCCCCAATTTACTTTTAGGAATAAATGGGTTAAAAAGTAACTAAAGAAAGAGGAATCAGGAAGAAAATAAATAATAATTAGTCTCCATATGGTTGAATCCTGGTGTTATAAATACTTATAATAAAAATGAACAACATCATTTCAATCAAGTGGTTAATTTACTTTTTCTTTTCAGGGTTTGTAGTTATTGAGATATGATAGACACGTTTTAAAATATTCACTAGACACTTTTTTCTTTACTCATTTTCTTACAAAGTATATATCATCCTGATATAAAGAAATAAAATACGTTCTTCAGCCATGTCTTTTGTGATATGTTAAATCTTCAGCACTCTTCCACCTCCAAAAGTTATCCAAAACTATTATGAACAAAGAAATGGATAGAAAGGAAGCATATTTATACAAGAAACAACATAAGCAATAAATCAATGAGTGATTCCATTTCAAATCGTCAAGGGTGGTCCACACGACTGTCCCAGATTTCATTTATTTTCTTTTATATGGGATCTACATGCAATATTATTAGACCCATATTTTTTCTTTTTGCTCAAAAAATATTTCTTAGATATACAGCCTTTCAAAATGGCTGCCCTCCCCTCAGATTGCTCGAAAAACTGAGAAACATGTCAAATTAAAAGTTCTGTTGTAGAGAAACGAGAGTAGTTAGTAACATAATCGCAATAGCAGGAAGAGTATAAAATTGTTTGTCTTGGTGGAGGGCCAAAATTCGTCTATTGGTCCAATAGAAATCGCGCAATTCACTTGCAATGTTGCCAACTTTGGTGAAATTTTTGCTAACTTCGAACATTTTTTTTTCTGTCCTCACGAGCAATATCAACCATCTGCTTCCAGCATCGAAATCTAATCAATAAGGTCTCTTGAAAATGTAAAGGACTTATGTTTCTGATTATTACGTCCTACGTTATAGCATGATGAAAAGCTGAAAATTTCATTAAGACACCATGTTTGGGCGCCATTTTCTCGAAACACCCATCTTTTAAAAAATCTGAAATTTTTACAACTATTAGAGAACTACCTAAGTATTTAATATCCGTTAACCGTTCATGCGGCTGCAGCCCCTAACATTCGCAATTAATTATTGAAATTTCGATTTTCGTACTTGAAATGTAAATATTTCCTATGGGCATTAGGCTATACACACAAGGCGAATTGAAAGGGAGTATGAAAATTTTGAGAGATGAATCCTGACATCAAATCAAGTAGAAAAGTTCCTATAAACATGATTCGAATTCCGCTTCGTTTCCGAGTTACACGGTTTCCAACTTGGGACACAAAATCGGCTCGCGACAACAGAAAATAAAATATATATTTCGCGTTAAATCAGTAACTTTGTGTTAAAGTTATGATGAAGTTCAGAAAGTTGATTTGTAGCTGTATAATGATTTTTACATGCGTTGCAATTCGGTTGGCAGTGTTGCCAAATTGGTAGAACTTTTATTTGTTTCCAAATGGCACTATGTGGATTTTATTTGATATTTGGTATTTATTAATGATTGTAAATATCACATGAAGTACAATTTTCCCTACATCACCACAGTTTTCGAAAACTTACATGTATTTCATTAAAAGGTTTTATCTCGTGCGTTATTGGTACTGTAGTTTGCAACATTGAGTGTGAATTTCACTTGATGTTTACCATCATTAGTAAAACCAAAATGTCGAATAAAAACTACTTTTTTGTAAGTTGTCATAATAATAATAATAATAATAATAATAATAATAATAAGATTTTTTAAATTATTATTGCAGAACCTCTCGTAACTCTACGCATCAAGTTCGAACTTGTTCAAGAAGCTCTGCTGCAGCCACTAAACAGTTTGTTACATGATTCGGTGTCGTGAACATCATCTTAGTGTTCTCTGAAACCATGAAAATTGTTTTCACTGGTAACATGACATTGTAGTGCACTAGTTACAGTGTTTTGTGTGAATAACAATGGAGTATTCCTATTACAGTAAGGGACCGTGCAAAATGTGTTGATTATGCTAAAAGGCATAAGAGGATTGTGTACAGAAAGAATTCTCAACAAAAAAATTATCTTGCGGTAAAATATATGGATTGCGTACAGCGTGTCTGCCCAAACGTACTATTACGGGAGGATGATTATTTGTGTCCTGTACACAAGGCGATTCGAAAGGCAGTATGAAAAATTTTGAGAGGTGAATCCTTCATCGTAGTCTAGATTTCTCCGATAACGGCCGTTTTAATGACGACACATTCATGTTTAGTATGTTAACTGTCTGGTTAATGGTTTCCAAATTTACATTCAGAGGAACAAATTCTTCATCTTGCTGGTGCATAATTTCATATTTACACTTTCTTCTGTGGTCACCAATATCTCACAGACATTCACGTTTTTCACGGCAAATAATTAAATCACCTTTTGTACAAATAATCATCCTCTCTTAATATTACGTTTTGGTAGACGCGCTGTACGCAAAACATACATTTTACCACAATAATTTTTTTTTTTTTTTTTTGTCAAGAATTCTTTCTGCACACAATCCTCTCATGCCTTTTAGAATAATCAACACATTTAATACGGTCTTTACTGTAATAGGACTTCTCCATTGTTATTCACACAAACAATGTAACTAGTGCACTACAATGTCATGTTACCAGTGAAAACGATTTTCATGGTCTCAGAGAACACTAGGACGATGTTCACGACACCGAATCACGGAACAAACTGTTAGCGGCTGCAGCAGAATTTCTTGAACAAGTTCGAACTTGATGCGTAGAGTTACGAGACGTTCTACAATAATAATAAAAACATCTTCTTCTTCTTATTATTATTATTATTATTATGATGATGATGACAACTTACACAAACGTAGCTTTTATTCGACATTTTGGTTTTACTAATGATGGTAAACATCAAGTGAAATTCACACTCAATGTTGCAAACTATCAATAACGGACGAGATAAAGCCTTTTAATGAAATACATGTGAGTTTCCGAAAACTGTGGTGATGTGGGGAAAATTGTGCTTCACGTGATGTTTACAATCATTAATAAATACCAAATATCAAATAAAATCCACATAGTGTCATTAGGAAACAAATAAAAGTTCTATCAAGTTGGCAACAATGCCAACCGAATTGCAACGCACGTAAAAATCATCATATAGCTACAAATCAACTTTTTGAACTTCATCACAACTTTAACACATAGTTTCTGATTTAACTCGAAATATATATTTTATTTTCTGTTGTCGCGAGCCGATTTTGTGTCCCAAGTTGGAAACCGTGTAACTCGGAAACGAAGCGGAATTCGAATCATGTTTATAGGAACTTTTCTACTTGATTTGATGTCAGGATTTATCTCTCAAAATTTTCATACTCCCTTTCAATTTGCTTTGTGTATAGGACCTAAATGCACATAGGAAATATTTACATTTCAAGTACAACAATCGAAATTTCAATAATTAATTACGAATGTTAGGGGCTGCAGCCGCATGAACGGTTAACGGATATTAAATACTTAGGTAGTTCTCCAATAGTTGTAAAAAAATTCAGATTTTTTAAAAGATGGGTGTTTCGAGAAAATGGCGCCCAAACATGGTGTCTTAATGAAATTTTCAGCTTTTCATCATGCTATAACGTAGGACGTAATAATCAGAAACATAAGTCCTTTACATTTTCAAGAGACCTTATTGATTAGATTTCGATGCTGGAAGCAGATGGTTGATATTGCTCGTGAGGACAGAAAAAAAAATGTTCGAAGTTAGCAAAAATTTCACCAAAGTTGGCAACATTGCAAGTGAATTGCGCGATTTCTATTGGACCAATAGACGAATTTTGGCCCTCCACCGAGACATACAATTTTATACTCTTCCTGCTATTGCGATTATGTTACTAACTACTCTCGTTTCTCTACAATAGAACTTTTAATTTGACATGTTTTTCAGTTTTTCGAGCAATCTGAGGGGAGGGCAGCCATTTTGGAAGGCTGTATATAGAAGTGATTTTTTTGAGCAAAAAGAAAAAAATATGGGTCTAATAATATTGCGTGTAGATCCCATGTAAAAAAAAAAAAATAAATGAAATCTGAAAGTGTGATGGGGACCAATTGTGGTTTGCCTGGACGATTTGAAATGGAACTGGTCCAATATGAAATAAAAGATTTAAATCAAATATAAAACAAATCGCAGTAAACATCCGAGCTCCCCAAAAGAAAATTTTGTTTTCACTATAAGCACGAATTATTGGCTTATTTTATATCATTTCGCGTTACTTCGATTTTCAAACTGTTTTAATCTTTCTGAATACTTAAAACTGGCTTAAGCATTTGACTTTTAGTATCTGAGTTTGACTTCTAAACTTCTGCTGAATCATTTAGGGTATGGACAGTCCCGACATCAATATTTCACAAAATTTAAAATCACGCAGCCATTTTTAATTACAGTGAATATACTTCTCTTGCCCATGCAATAAATGCAAATAAATGGTATTAATATACGTCCGAAGATGTTCTTGTGCCCGTGAGTAACTTCTATACCCTGTTAGATTTATTCTAATATTTCTTGATGCAAGTACGGAGGTCTTTAAATTAAACCTGTTTTCAGACTATTGGTTGCTTGGGGAAACAACGGAATACTATCTAGTTGCTCTTTTCCATTTTTCTTATTTCGACTTCCTTACTCCCTATTTAATGGTCTGACTTGTGTATGCCAGTTTTATAAATTATACATGGATGATTAGTCTTTTTTTTTTTTTTTCATCGGATGAATATTATTTCAGCAAAACTTATAGAATCACCGGACACACACACACATACACACACACACACATATATATATCATTCACTTCGGCTGAGGCACAAGTGCATGACCAACTTAGTACGTATTTTAAATTTCGTGAAACACAAGTACCGCACCTATAAACTTTGGTGTGGAATATGTTATTATAGTTACAAAATGTAAAGTCTTAGTTTAAACCAACAGTTTTCTTTTTCGTCTGAGTTTTGTGTATTAGAATTAAACTTATGTATGTCAAGTACTAGTGCTGTTTTTTTTTCTATTCTGAAATAAATAATGTCACATAATTATCGTAAGATAATTACCGAATTTTAATACAGATGATTCAAAAATTCTAGTTTCGATATGATTTAACGCAAAATCATTCAAAGCTCTCCTACACAGTGGTTAGTGCGCGCACCTTTCGTGTACTTGGTGCCGGATTCGATTTCCGGTGGGAGAGCATTGAAATTTAAATTGATTACAGTGGCTCGAATTACACATTAAACTGTATGTCCACATCTCATATAGCCTTGCACTAAAGTTCAGAAAACAAAAAGAAAAAGAAAAAATCCAAAAACAATAAAAGAATTGCATACATCCCGGTCTTTTATCTACTGCTAAAGCAAATCTTCAAATTGTAGAATATTTTAAGGCAAATATCATTTTACTTTTTAATCTCAATATCTTCGACTTCAGCTACCTCTTTCGTTCTTCTATCTGGAGAGTCTATGCTAGATGTGAAGGAATACAGATTTCCATATCATGGTGTGAAAAGAATCTAAATGAATACAGTTTCCGGATAAACAGATATTTTCTTTTACTTGGAAATTATTAATATATTGTGTGTTTCGATTGTGTAGAGTAAGGAATGTGATAAGCATTTAGCAAGACGATGTGTGGAATGGTTATTACCTAATGTAAATGAGGCTTAAATAGTATCCCATCAGAATTTACAAAAAAATTGTCTTTTCATAAACTGTTTTCCTCTACTGTATTGCTTTCTCCGTTCGGTCATGTGAATCTCTTTCTGTTAAAAAGGGCATATGTAACATTTTCACAATTTTAAGTTTTTTAAAGAAATGAATACTTTAGAGGTAGATGTAACAATTTGTGTTAAAAGGCTATGTGTTTCTTGAAACGTGTTATAAATAAAGGCATTTTTCTTTTTTTCATAAACCAAACCGTCTCGTGAGAAAACAGTTTTTGTCATTTCCCGACAACATTTTTTATTGTGCATACGCCCTTTTCACAAAAACCGATTCATTTACAGAGTTGTATTGGTGTCTTTCAATATCAGTTTCGTTTTTGAGTTGAAGGTTTTTTCTGAAGTGTTTTGGCCTCTGGATTCATATTTCTGTTTTCTGTTTTTGTGACTTTTATTCTCAAAGGGTTTGCTGCTGCTTGTCTTTAAGTTCCTTTGAACTATGATGACGTAGTAACTTTTGTGTGTTGTTTTACCTTCATATATTATATAATCTTGCAGAATCTATTTTCCATTTTTAAGGATTCAAACACGATTCATGGAAAGAAGGTTTTCATTCGAAGAACATGGAGTCCATAAAAAGAGATATGGTAAACACAGCTTTGAGCAGACTTGTAAATGAGAGGAACTGTCAAGAATGCAAACAACCCAAAAGAAAGATAACTTTCTTTCAGAATAGAATATTAGAGTCAGTTCGAAAGGTACAGACTGCAAGTAAATTTTCAGGGTAAGTATTTAATTGTCTTACTGTTATGACTGCCGTGCATTATTTATATATTTCTAGAATACATTGTTTATATTTGTGGTCACCAGTAGTGTTCTTAGCTTGTAAACATTTTGTACTTCTTGGACAAAACAGTTTCCTAAATCACTTTATTAAAAGCAAAATAAATGTACTGATTAATAGTATACATACAACGTATAAAACGTAAGATTTTATAGAACTTGAAGGATATGAGGAAGATAAAATTTTGATGGATTATCAAGCACTGATGTTTCCAAAATTCAAAATTATGGAATTGTGAATTAATTTGCCATAAGGATCAGACTGTGCCATGTGATCATATCAAAAGTCACGTTGCGCATTAAATCGAGTCTGGAGATTCCAACTCCAGATGTGAGATATTTCAAGCACGTAATCTCTGCGTTTGACACCTTGGGTAATTCTTAGAAGCTTTATCATTAGTATTTATTTTACTTAACTTGACTTTTGACAATATTTTATTTATTTGACAATCTTTTATCCATATTTACGTTACGTGCTATACATTGTTTTGAAGCTCTTCATCATGTCTTTACGTAGACGACTTCACTTTTTTCATTGATTTTCCGTTAACACGAATGTTAATGTTTCGTTGTTTTTTTTTTTTTTTCCACCCAATTTAGGACAGATTGCTTTTAGAATGCAGAATTTACATGGCCTCTTCTACACTTGAGCTGAATTCCAGCCATCTCCCTCTTTTGGTTTTTGAGACAAGTGGAGGGATTACCTTTTTAATTGATTTTTCCATCGACATTAATGTTAATGTTTCGTTCTTTATGACTATGTTTCATCCATTTTAGGGTAATTTGCTTTTGGAATATAGAATCTACGTAGTCTCTGATACATTTGAGCTGAATTACAGCCACCTCCCCCAAAGTCTGTTCACAGCATTGCAACCGGATAGGCCATTTAGACTGGCAATCCGATTTTGAAATATGAACTTAGAATTCTGCTTGAGATAACAAGTCTAGCATCCAATGGACAACCTTGCTGAATGAATCGAAACGAAAACGAAAAGATACATAATAAATCCTGTCGTATGGATTTTTAGTTGCGAGAGTTTCATGATGTTAGTTGTACTACTGAAAAATATTACACAAAAATCTATATTCGTTAAAATAACGTCAGTCAATAGTTCAAAGATTTTCATTTTCCTAGTTTCGTAGTCTATATGGATACAGCTGATATTTAGATTTGAAACAACATTCAAAGATGACATTAGAATAAGAAAAACACGTCGTTTTGTCAGTAAATGATAACCTTGTCCATACAGCCTGCTTAAAAGCAATAAAAATTGTAGTCGTTAATATATTGACTGGCATTGTTGTAACAAATACCGATTCATATAAAAACAACTCTGGAAAATTTCCTGGAATCTCTAAATAAAAGTTTAGAGTCGAGAAACAGTGTCTCCGTACTGAAGTATAGTTTGATTAAAAAGAAAATGACCTCCCGCGTCTTTTAAAGGTATTGCGTTTAAATTGGTCGGCATAATTATTCAGTGCCTTTTAGCTTGTAAAAAAATATCTCACAAAGACAAAGAATACTCGCTTGTATTTAAAATGTGGTGGATTTATTTTTTAAATCCGATTACACACATTAATCCACCAACATCATGTAATGCCCTTACTTCGGAAGTTCGAACTCCATCAGTTTAAGCACTCCCTGCAGCTTAAACAGTTGCAGCTCGATGCAGTTCCACTGATGACCCAGGTTTGAACCACTGATCCACACCGACGCCAAACTGAATACTAAGTTATAGCACCCGAACAAGAAGAGGCGATGCCTGTCTGTCAGTCCCAGAACAGCTAGTAAGAATGAAGTGCGCAAGGCTGTTCTCGACCTCAGTACCCTGTCTATCCAAGTGTGCTACAAGAACTTCATTTTCTTGTCGAGTGATGGATATGTGCTTCAGAACATCCGGGATTCGACATCTCTCAACCAACAAGAACAGAATGAGGGTGAATAATTCTCAGCATTCTAAACTGATATTTCATTTTTCCTGTCTAAATTTTCAACTAAACAAATCTCCCTACAAGGTATTTCATTTTTGCAGGGATAAAGTTTAATAAAGATTAAATAATCACTTTTCCCTCCGTTTAACGTTGTATGTTCAGACTAAGGAATATCCTGTCGCACACAATCTGGACAGTGGATTAGGTTCTGTCGTGCATTTCAGAATGAAAGCATACGACTTTTCAGTTATTTTTACACCTGGTAATAAACATAATCTGTTAATTTACATATAAATTAAGGACATCGCTTATTATTGATAATAAGTTTTTGAACATCGATTGCTTATTTAGCCCTTTTCCTGTCTAAAACACAGAGAAAGAGTCCGATTACTATATTAACTTCTGCTGTAAGACTAACAAGCCCTGTTCTTATTCTATAATTAAAAGATTTTTTAATATATGCGAATAACAATACTTATTGTTTAAATTTTTAATCAAATGCTCATTATTATTAATCTATAATTTCCTAATAATTAAAAAATGATCTTCAATTAAGAATTGTGGATTAATAATAGTATGATTAAAAATGTACTCAATATGCATTGTTAATATTCTCATATAAATTATTGAAAAATCTTTTAGTCATAGGATAAGAGTAATGATTTGTTAGTGTTGTAGAAGAAGTTAAAAATATAGTTACATTAATAGACGAAAGAAGAAATAGAAAATGTAATTCACAGCAACAACTTGGTTAACTTCTAGATTAGTGTATCCAGATGAGGTCATGAGTTGAAGATGTCGACTTTACCGACACAAAAATAAAAGATAGAGTAATCTTTGTTTTATATTATTTTACATACATTATTCAATTAGTGCGTATATATTATTATGAAAGCATTAACTATTTAAGGAGGTTTTTAAATCCTTTTCTTTTGAGGGAAAAATCTCATAACCGAATGACATTGTACAATTACCCTTTTGTTTTTCTCATACATATATATTTTGATCAACGCTAATATTACATTTTCTCTTTATCCAGTTGTTCATCTATTTTTGTTTCGACTAGTTTCCTTTTTTTTTTTTTTTTTTTTTAATTTGACAACTTGTACCCTCTGCGAGTTTTTCCATTTATATCGTGAAATACAAAAATTATGTTTTTAAGTGTTTTCACTTCTGGTTTCTTCGATATCAGTTACAATAATACTAGAGTTTACACTGACTTGTGAGTGATAGCATGAGTTTCATTTCAATAATCTGCATTTAATATTCTCGGTATGTTTGCAGTTCCTGTCATTCTTATGGCACACAGTTTCCTAATCTTAACCCACACTTCTAGTTTCTTTCCATTCCCATTTTTCTCAACTCTTACATCAGTTCTATCTTTTCCTTGCGTCGTGAAAGAAGATATGTACGGCTACATGATAGATTTCTATTCTGTATCTGTGTTCATACTTACTTTCTCTCTCTCTCTCTTACTCTTACTCTAATACCTGAGAATGATTTATAAACTTTATTGAAGGAAGAAATGAAATTATATGAATGAGCTACGTAATTTTAGGGATCATTTTAGGTCCTTTATTATTTATTTGTCATATCTAGTTTGTAGTTTTTTCCCCTCATGTTAATTCAATATTTTTATAAGTTTTTCTTTGTTTCTTTCTTTCAGTGAACAAGAAAATGTGTCAGATAAAGAGGAAACTAAGCAAGTGAATACCTTTATGGTACCTTCAGAAATAAGGTAACAAATCTTGTTTATATAATAAGAATTAAGATAAAAATAAATAAAGTTGTCCCATCTTGCTTCATCACTTAGAGGAATGAAAGAAGTAAGGATAAACGACTGTAGAAAGAGCGGAATTTGTGGAGCATGCGTAACATCAGTCATGTGATAGCGTAATCAGTCAGAAAGTTGAGACAATCTATTGTTGAAAGATTAACTCACATGATAAGTTGGTTAGTAATTGTGTAGAACGGAAAAATGAAAATAAAGAATATTATATAGACATATATTCAGGATTTGGTCCAGGGGGTATGGCATACATGCTCATGCATAAATTTGAACATTGTAAAATAATTCAAATGCCATAATTATATTTCTTCTTCAAGTGGAAGTTTTTTAGCTCAAGGGAGGAGACAAATTATTAATGAAAGAGAATGTTTATGTAGAGGAATTGGTGGAATGAGAGTGGGGTGTGTGTTGGGGGGGGGGACTCCAAGAAAACCTTCGAACTCAATGTTATCAACCTCACTCACATAACTGTTATCGAACTAGAAATGGTCACTCTGTCACTGAGCTAGCGCGCCCTCAATAGAATAAATACGTATATGGAAAACAAAGAGATATATGGGGTGATATACATATGTTATGCGGTTGAGTCCATGGATGTAGTACGTGCGTAGGATGGAAATGTTAAGTTGTTCTTAACTCTTTCTGATAGATGTAGAAGAATTTATTAGGAGGGTCTTAAGAATTCTTACGTGGAAGGTGTGATTAAATGTATAGTTGTGGTGAATCTTCCGTTCTGGAACAGAACAGATGGATGAGTCTGTGTGTTACAGAATTACCAGTGATTGTTGATACAAATTTGTGGAGGAATTTGTTTCTGAAACATACAGGTTGTAATGGATGCATGTAGTATGTAACTAAGATTGGAATAATCGTAAATGCGGAATGTTGAAATAAATATACTTTTCTGATCGGATGTTAAAAAACCAGGTTGTCATTGAATATTTGACACATTTAGAATTTGAGTTTTTTTTCATTTTGTCAGTGTAGCTGCAGTTTATTTTAAGGGACTTACTCGTTTGAAGTTGTAAAAATTGAGGAACGTAAGTGAAAGGTTTGGGGGTAACTCGGGAAAGATTTCTTAGTTTCAGGGAGAGAAGTGGTGAGTATGGAATAAGCAAAATTCACGAGTTTCTGTTGGAAGTAGAAACTTAAATGGTATTGAATGAGTGAGGAAATTCAGAATTGAGTTTATTAAGGTGACGGAATTTTTTATTTCGGAGGAGTTTTTAGTAATTGAATTGTTTCCGGGTAAGGTTGAGTTGTATCTTTAGTTAGTGTGTTGACACGGGGTTCTTAAAATAATAGCTCAAAAATGCAGAAATATAAATAAGGTGCGGATTTTCTGTATAACTTGGGCATATGACAGTGACATTCTTCAGCATCCTAGAAAGATTCCTAAATACATGACCGAGACCTCGAAAGTCAAGCACATGAACAACTTGGCGTTAGAAAATACTACTAACTTCGAGCTAAGATTAGTTCCATGGGTGTTTGAGTGACCCTCGTGCGCTACCTTATTACTAAAATGTCCGGAACAACAAAAGTATTTGCTTATCGCCATCGTCAAACCTTTCATGTGGCTTCGACTTATAGACAATATTTTCTTAGTATGGACACAGGCCAGTCAGCACTCAAACAATACGTACAATCCCTAAGTGCACATTGAAATTCACCTTGTCCTTCACCAATCACACAGCCACTTTAATTGACGTGAACATTAAATTCTTCTAAGCACTTTCAACCATTTTCATTTTCAACATCCATGTTAAGAAAAAGAAGAAAAAATGTAAGCTACTGTTTTACAACTACTAAAAATGTCGAGTATTTTATATTGTCTCTGAGCAAGTACACTACTTGAGTACTCTTAAATAACCAGTTAATTCGTGTACAAAAATACATGAAGGCGGCGTAGAAATAGAGAATTTAAACCGATAGAGATATGTGATAATTCTGAAGAAAGTTCTAGTGTTGAGGGCAGTCAGAGAAGAGTTCAGAGCCAGAGACGATAAACTGGACATACAAATACGTAAGATTCTGGATTTGAAGGAAATAGTACTCAATTGGAGTTGAAGACGTAGAAGGTTATTTTATGGTAGCCCAGAGTGGATATTGAAAATAGTTGGAAATGGTTAAAAAAAAACTTAACAAACATCAAAGTTGAGAATGGGGGTCTAGAAACTTCACAATTGAAACCTACCAACAATATGCAGGCTTTCCAATGTTCCTATATTTCCTATTTTTCCTATATATTTGCGTCTCTTCTTATAAACTCCTATATTTCCTACATTTTAACGAAACCTCCTATATTTTTGTAGCATTGCTACTTGCACTTGTGGAAATAACATAAGGAAATAAGGTGTGGGTGGTTGGAGTTCCAAAAGAGGGAATTCAGGGAGAATGTAAAGCGATTCTCCATTTGTGTGGTTTCAAAACTGCTTGAGAAATTACCAATATTGAAAGCAACGGAATTTGGCAAAAGAAATGAAGCATGTATTTGCAGTTGTAAGAAATCAATGTCTTCATGGACGAGTGAAAACTCTATTCTGTGAAGCCAGATCCCTTTTTACACTTTCCTTACGGTCGTTGCTTAGTACTGGTGAGCTACATACGAAAACACTAAGAAACTTTATAAAATTTTGCAACAAGATAATTACCGATTTAGTTATATTTAGAGTAGAATATATGTTCATATAACAATTGGTGTAATTTCCATGTGATGTTTTTTTATTTCTACCTATTGGATAATTGAAATGTTCCGTCCAATAGGTAGAAATATTGTTATGTGTTTCTTTGTTTCTTGTTCTTTCAAAATGTTCCAAATGCACAAATGTTCCAGGAAATAATTGAAATGTTCCTTTTTCACAGCTTCACGAAACCTCCTATATTTTTTCTTCGTGATTTCCTATATATATATATATATATTCATTAGCATCGCAAAGCCTGCAGTATTTAATACTTCTACTTTAAGAATTTGTACTCGGAACCTTTCAGAAATTTCGTATCATGTAACTTCGTCATTCGCTGAACTCGTACTAGCTCTACGTCGTCCCGCAACAATTATTTCAAGATGATCTTGTCATTATTGTGTAACAAAAAATATTCTCTTATCCGAAAAAAAAAGAATCACGCAGATAACCCCACTTAAAAAATAACAGTAAAAAATCCACTATTCTGAATTTCTTAACTCTGTTGGGTTGTATTTCTTAAAGCCAAGTGTTCTCAAAATGCAAGTGCTACTTGATCAACTGATTCATTAAAGAAAGAGACTATTAATGAATGTACGTAAATTCTTTATCAACTTTCTATTTACCTTTAATATTTCAATACATATATCACTGAGTACTTGTACGTACCCTATTACAGTCATTAAGGTTAAGTGATATTAACTCTTCCACAAGCTTATTTGTTGTATCATATAAATATAAACAACTCTCTCAACTATTACCGTAACTCATCAACTATTACTGTAACTTCAGCCATTTATGGCTCATATTTCCTATAATCATATCAGCTACTTACGGCTCAAATCCCGAGATTAACAAGGGTTTCACTAACAACATTCCATACATAAAATAAACATAACATAGTAACGCTATTTACTTGGCATTCAATTTCTCAACACTTTGTCCGAAACCTTACAAATCCTAACATCCTCCTGGGTTGCGGTGGCTCAGTGGTAGTGCCTTCACCTCCGGTGCATGGGGTCCTCGATTCGATCCCAGCTCGCGCCAAGGGAACTTTGTGGTGGACAAACACCGTGTGCGTGCTTTTCCTCCGAGTTCCCCCGTTTCCTCCAACTTCCTTCATTCCATTGCTTCATTCATTTCTCATCATCACCGTCTACATAACCGTGGGACGTAAAACTTAAAGATTTCATTTAATTTTCCTAACATCCTCCCGGGCGTTTCAGAAAAAAAAACTCAAACTTTTTTTTTTTTTACAGTTTGTACCTAGACTTCTTTCTTCTTTTTTCCTCCAGGTTTCTCAATCGATGATCCATTGTAATAATCTTATCTGTTGAATGTCTTCTCAAAAGTCTCTACCAAGAAATTCTAAGATTTAGCACACTGACTTGGGTGTTGTTTTCAGTGGAATATGTGGACGGAGATAAGGAGTTAAAAAACATGTAAATATGAACTTGATTTGTATTCAAAGATGAAGATCCTTGAACAAGATACCAGCACTACACAAAGTATTGTACTACACAAATAATGCTCACAAATTCATGCAAATTATGTACTTTATTGAAACGTGACCTACGTAGCTCAATAAATTTTGAAATTTAATTCATTATAAGAGTCATGCACGCTTAGATCTAGAAGAGTTATTAAAGTCAGTGACATAGTATATGTATGATTTGGTTCAAATATATCACAATAAAAAAAAAAAAAAAAAAAAAAAAAAAAAAAAAAAAAAAAAAAAAAAAAAAAAAAACAATATTAGATTTAGCTAACATTCCAACCTGCTGTTGAGATCTCTTAGTACAGTAAAACCTGTCAACTTCGCTACTTTTCTAAGTTGGCCACCTGCTTATCTTGGCCTGGTTTGTCTTGAACCTGCATTTTCCCATAAGATATTCGGTACTTATTACTCTGTAAATTGGCCACCTGTCTATCAGGAAGTTGGCCGCATTAAAGTAATGTTTATCCTATGATGATAATGATAAATTTACCTACATATCTTGGTCACGCAAAATACTGTTTTGTTAATTTCTTAACTCTTTCGTATTCCTATATTGAGACAGATGGTCTGTAATCGTGACTGGCACGATTTGTTCTTGGAGGTCGATGGCCAGAACACTACCCTGATAAAGGGATGGTGAAGGAAAATGTGAATAAGAAAAAGCACGTACAGGAATTTAGGAAATGGTTGTACGTATTTGTTTACCCTGTCTGCTTTGGTAACACCATTAGCTTTATCGGCTCCTTTCATCAGTTAAAAGCTTTATTAGTTCCGGAAAATTTTCAAGGTTAATGCTAACCATCTCAATTGCCAACCATGGGCACGTGACAGCTTGTCGAAATGTAGCAGAGGTTTTAAGATATCAAACAGCGGAGGTCTTCCTTAAGATTTTCTCAAAACATTTTTGCTCGGAGGGAAACATTTGTAGCTCATTAACAAGAGGTAGTTAACTACGTATATTCTTGTGATTACTCTATATACATTATTTAAAAGTAGTGTCCTGCTGTTGCATATTAAAATTTTACAATCAAGTAATACTAGAAATCCTATTCTTAAAAGTACGTCAATCACACTGTACAATCTTTCATAAGTTGGCTCCTAAGTTGGCCACTTTTCATTGGAACTTATGATGATCAACATAAGACAGGCCTTAGTGTATTCTAAAATTGTATATAATCAAGCTACAGAGGTGTTATGTGATTGTGGTAAACGAAATTGTGAGTCGGACTTGTAAAACTCTAGAATATCGTTACTAGCCAATGGAAAAAGCGTATTTACACTACTATCAGATAAATTTATTTGCGATGATCACGGTTTAAATAAGACTTCCTCAATTACCGTACTTGCCGGTCCTCGAATCCTCTCTTTCTGTATCAATGGCGTAATATTTCTTCCGCTTAATTGCATTGCAGAATTGTTTCCTAGTGTTGTTATTTACAGGAACACAGCTTCACTCTCTGACTCGGTAAAGTCTTACGTATCGGGGCTTTTTTCCTAGTTAAAAGAATGTCATGTGTGTAAAGAATTAATGTGTACTGTTTGAGGTTCCTTGTTTGTTAAAATGTTATGTGACTGACCTTCAGCACTAGTAAATGATTACAATTTATTTTCAGAATTAAAAGGCTAATGTTTTACGAATTATCTTAAATATACCGAATAAATTTTTTTTCCTTGGCCATTTTTTTTTTTTTTTAATCATGCTACAATATTAACGGGATATAAAATGAAAATGTTAACGTATTGCCAATAATTGAGTCTAGGAAACTATTGACATATGTTTGAACAAATATGTTCTTCTCCCAGCGGCGCGTTTTTAGTTCTGTTATTATTATTATTATTATTATTATTATTATTATTATTATTATTATTATTATTATTATTATTATTATTATTATTAATAATAATAATAATAATAATAATAATAATAATAAACTTTTCTACACTCACTTTGTCGAACTGAACTTTTTCTTATGGATTTTCATTATTATTAAACTACCTCTGAAATAAAATTCTGAGCAAAGAGAAGTTTATATATGATATTTTATGTATGTAAGTAGACGATTATCTGATCATTTACAAGCACAAAAACATTCTGTTAGATCTCCATCCATAAATGCATAAAATTCACGTTTGAAGAGAAATCAAAAACATGCCTAAATTGTCTTGACCTATAAATTTACAAATTCGTTACCTCGGCTCGTAGGAAGGAAACGGCTTGCGACTTTTTTGTGCACAAAATATCAGACCATTCACATTAAATAAAAGCGAACGTCTCGAAGAACTTTTTCTTAGAAGTATTCTGCGTCATCTCTGAATACTTCTAAAATCCCTCTCCAAAAAGACAAAGAATGGACTTCTCTACTTAATTGATGTGGTATTTGAGAAAAACTATGCAACATAGGATCTAAATTCGGAATTAATATTCCCGTGAAACCTGGGACTAGTTTTGAGCATACATTTTGTAAATTCAATAATTTTTATAAGGATATACTAACCACTTCAGGAATTTATGAAATTTTCTATTCTTGTTCGAAGTCTTGCATAGGTATGACGAAAAGAAACATTTTTGCCAGAGTGAGAGACCATGTGAAGGATTCTAGGGGCAAGGAGGTCCCTACTTCAGGCTTATCCAGGCACGTACAAGGAACAGGATATTAGATGTATTGGATTCAAATATTCTTGCTTCACGAGTGCGGGTAGGATCATGTGAGACTTATTTTTCATTCGAAAATATATATATATATATATATATATATCGCTATTCAGGGTCGATAGAGGCAATCTACATCATAAATGGGATGACATTATAGGTAAATTGAAAAGATTACAAATCTCCAATATACCAAATTTCACAATAATTTTCCCACATTACAAAAATAAACCAATTCTGCTTTCATTTTGCTCCAGGTTTAATCGATTTGTAAAGCAAAGACGGCTTTTCCTTTTTTTAAGTATAGGCTATTGAACTAAAGCAAATGAATTGGCGTTAAGTGGTTTAACTAGGAAATATTTAAGGCATAGGTAAGATTTCAACTTTCAAATTAAACAACGAATAATTTACTAAACAATAAGAAAAATTCTACAGGAATAGTTACTTTAAATTTCAGTTCAACAAGCTGAGTGTGGAAAGGTGAAAAAGTGTTCTTATTTTGTAAATAGGACTTGCGCTGGATGAGATGGAAAAATATGTTGGTTCAAACATTTGTAAATAGTTTCCTAAACTCTATTTTCGTCTTCTTTCTCTCCTCAACAATAGGTTGGTGGGTAACGTGAAAGTTTTAAAACTTTTCTCCCCTTGAGAGAGCTGCTTTATACTTTGATAAGGTCTCTTCTTTGTAACTGCATCTAGATATTCTATCCTTCGTCTTCCTCTTTCTGGTTTTCCTTTTGCTTTTTCTCTCTATCAAGACGGAGATTCATTCGGAATGCCGAATAAGATGGCGAAGCATGCTGTTTCTTCTTTTTCCTATTATCCTGATCTGTCGTCCTTCATTAGTTTCCTTTAATATGTCTTCATTCCTTTTCATTTCAGTCTCTGATATGCGTAGCATTCTACGCCAACACCATATTTCAAATGCTTCCAGCTTTTCTCAGTGTCCACGTCTTTGATCCATAAAGCTCCACGCTCCATACCAAAGTGTTAAGAAATCGTTACCGTCCAACGACACATTTCTTGATGTTAGCAGTCCTCTTTTCCTACTGAATACTTGTTTAGCCTGCGCTATTCTTAACGTCTTTTTCACTTCTTTGGTCCGATTATATTAAGACTTGCTAAATAGAGAAGCGTCTTAACGTCTTCGATTTTTTCTCCCTCTGGCCATATGTTTGTTCCTTCTTGTCCTGCGTACACTTTATCACTTTGGTTTTCTTCTTATGTATCTTCATTTTGCATCTCTATCTGTGGCATTTAAAAATTTAATGTTCAAGAACAGGGGTGTGTAAGTGAAGGGGTGTGATTATTTACAAATGATGCTAAATAAATAAATAATAAAAATAAACATTTTTCGGATGATTTTATGTTCATTAAATAATTATTTGAGGAAAAAGTAAGTAAGTAATGAATAAGTAAGGAAAAGAGAGAAATTAGAAGTAAGTGTATTTAGTAAGGTCCCAGAGAAAGCCAAAATTCATTACAAATTTCAATTATAAAAAAGAAATAACCATTTTTGGATAAAGGGTGAGTACCTGCTACTTAATTAAGATCGATTAGCTTTTCTGCAGGTATCCAGTAGCCATAAATATTTCGTTTATAGCAAATGGTAATATTTTTATTAATGTTCTTTTTTAAAGAAAATTGTTCACTCTATTTCATTTTATAGGAAATTGCTCAGAAAGATATACAAGAAAAATTCTGAATTTCTCAGGGAAGTTTTTCCTGTTTTGAAACGTCCAGTAACAAGTGATTCAATTGATGTATTCTTCATGGATGTCGTGGCTGTTACACCACCAAAGACAAGACCAGTAAGTTAAGCATAATTATTAATCCATTAACATAAAAGCTCGAGTATATATTTATCTATCTATAGCATATATATATATATATATATATATATATATATATATATATATATATATATATATATATATATATATATATATATAATATTAGGGTGGTCCTTATTTATATGGGAAAATATAAATTAAGGAATTTCCTTGGACTCACTCCCTAAAATGGTTCCATATTTGACCAAATTAAGCCAAGAGAAAAATTATATCCATTGATTAACTTTAAATGGTGCCCCAAACGACCTAAAGTTTTGAATGCGTTTACAATACATAGTATATGGGGAAAAGCTAGAATAAACTCCTGTAATTTAGAAACACCTTAAGGAAATGGAAAGTATCTTGGATAATGGAACTAGAGGAAGAGGCCAACCTAATCTTGTATAGCATTGTCATGGCTTCCATCTTGAGGTTCGCCATCTTGAATTCAGGTCAACATTTTTAAATAGGAAGAGGGTCATATGATATATCTTTTTGAGGTAGCATTTCACCAGAAGCACAAATCTGGTATTATTTTTAAGAAAAAAAAATGAAATGAAATGTTTGAGTTTTATGTTCCACGTTATGCCGGTTAGGCTAAAGGAGACGGTGATGATGAGTAATGAATGAAATGGTGGAATGAAGAAAATGGGAGGAAACGGGAGAACACCGAGAAAACCGACGCACACGGCGTTTGTCCACCACAAAATTCACTTGGCGGGGGCTGTGATCGAACCCGGGACCCCAAGCACCAGAGGTGAACGCTCTACCACTGAGCCACCGCGGACCCGTATTATTTTCAAGTTACTTATATTCATGTAAGAATTATAACGTGTGTAAAAGAAAATGCTTCAATGTAATGTTATTTTATTGTAATTATGTAACACATATTTGTAAGAAGTTTGGAAGTCTTTTACATGCTTGTTTCACTATGAACTACAGATAAGTTTTTTCTATCAAGATGATTCATAGACCATTATGAGAAAAAAGAAAAATTATAACTTGGAAGAAATTGAAATATCCTTTATTTATGTTGTAGCTTTTTGGTAAGTTATGAATCTTATTTGCTACATAGTTCACTTTTGTCGTATCTAGGAAACGATTGTCTGTGGGCCTTCACTCTCTGCTAAAGAAACTTTCTGCTTTTCATTTTTCATAAGAACGTTGAGGTAATCTTCTATTAGTTACACTCCTCTTTCTGCTGCACCGTTTGTTACGCGAATGAATTTAACTATTGTCTTTCCTTGAAGATAGTCATTGTTATTTAGCCATAAATCGGATCACACTCAAGAAACCCTTTGGGTACTTTAAATCTCTCGAGGAAAATTTGTGTTTATTGTAACAAAATCACTGTTTTCTTTACACAAAAAAATGTTTATGGTATAATCTCTTGCGTTAAGCCTCTGCTGCTTCACGGTTTCCCCTTATACTTTTAATTCTTTCAACCATTCTTTTTTTTTCATTATAGCAATTCCATCCTAAAAAAAAAAAAAAAAAAAAATCTACGTGTTCCTCCGTCAAGTGCCAGAGTTGGCTTGAAAATCTAGAAAGAGCCACTTCAGATAATTCAGCATCTATTTGTCTATAACTGTATAAACCTTTCAAAAATTGTAGATTTTGTAATGGCGAATGGGATGCTTGATCATTTAAGCCAATCTTGAACATATAGTCGTATCAGAAAATGCATAATCTCCGAAGACTCGTTTCTATTTGCTTCGTTAAACGAAATTGTTGGCGAAAGAGAAATATTTTTAAATAGTAGATTGCTTTTCCCATCCACCTTACATGGTGAATTGCTCCAGGCAAACGAAAGAAAACTCCTCAAAGAGGTATGCCACCCAAGAATATGATGGTCAGTTCTAAAAATTCGCTGTAATCTTCTCTGCGGTGTCCTGCTTCTACAAGTTTGATAGCAGAATTCAACACTTCATTCTTACATCGGAAATATTGTTGCTTACATCATCATAATCAATTCCTGGAATAAAGTTAGTGCAGTCTATTTTAGACCACTCGTTCTGAAAACACTTCAATAGGAGAACGTCCGGTCCAGATGCAAACGAAACACAATACTTGAGGCGTATGGCAAAGTGGCGTAAGTCAGTTTTGAGACATTGTAAGATGTTGAGACTTTTATTAGAATCGATATAGAAAAATCGAACAAAATCGGTTGCTTGTACTGCCATCATTTGCCCTATGGGCTGGTCTCTTAACTCTAACAAGGAGAAAGCAGACTTTGGTAATTGAACTTCGGGGCTATTTATTTGCAAGGTGATAAGTGCATATTTAGTGTTCATATTACAAACTGGGAGAACACAATGGCCTAATAGCAGAGAAAAAGCATCTTAAAGTTTTCGACTTGCCGCATATGTCGTACGTTGCGCAAATTTATCAAGTGACGGAGTCGAAGAATCAGTAGCATCTGTGACTCACGTGCCAAGGGTCCCGGGTTCTATTCCCCTGGAGTCAACTTTTTTTTTCTTGCTTGAACCAATAAAGTGGTTACTTGTAGCTACAAGTGAAATGTTAATTCACCATATGCTTATAATGAATTAAAGCAATAGAAATATTCAAATCGTTGTAAAATCTTGCAATGTTCCCTGTTAACTACCAACGAAATGTAATCTATTTTGTAAATATTTTGATAATACGATTTATATTATGGTTACCACAGTCGTTGTGTAAAAAAAAAAAGTTTTTGACGCTTCGTGTCTACATCTGTTGACGATGTGTGTATTACAAGCACTGACGCAAATGGCATGGGGGGATGAGGGGAACATGTCCCCTCCAATCTTGAAACTGTCTTCCTAATAATCCGCTTTGAAATGTGAGTGAGGAGAAATATGATGATTTGTGTCCGATTGCCACAAAGAAAAATAAATTGAAATTAATATCTCCCAGAATAAGCCCCAAATCTGCCCGCCTCCCAATTTTGAAGATAACTCTGTTCCCATGATCCTTTACAGTACTGTTTTACAAGTTCATAAATATTTTGAACATCGCTTTAAAAAAATATGGAAACGGTCTTACCCGTCCTCTCCCCAATGTTGGAAACAGATTTTCGCCGCTTATTGCAAGAGGAATAAGGGGGAAATCTCCTTTGGTTATAGTAACATCCAGTGATACCAAAGGAGATTTCCTTCTCATCCTCCTTGTAATTCTCACACTGTCAACAAATGTAGACACTAAGTGTCAAGAAGATTTTTTACACAACGACTGTGGTAACCATAATATAAATCGTATTATCAAAATATTTACAAAATAGATTACATTTCGTTGGTAGTTAACAGGGAACATTGCAAGATTTTACAACTGATTTGAATATTTCTGTTGCTTTAATTCATTATAAACATATGGTGAATTAACATTTTACTTGTAGCTACAAGTGGCCACTTTATTGGTTCAAGCAAAAAACAAAAAAAGTTGACTCCAAGGGAATAGAACCCGGAACCGTTGGCACGTGAGTCACAGATGCTACTGATTCTGCCACGCCGTCACTTGATAAACTTGCGCAACGTACGACATATGCGGCAAGTGGAAAACTTTAAGACGCTTTTTCTCTACTATATTAGGTCATTGTGCTCTCCCAGTTTGTAATATGAACACTTTAAATGTGCACTATCACCTTGCAAGAAATGGCCCTGAAGTTCAATTACCAAAGTCTGCTTTCACCTTGTGGGATACACAACGTTGCCATCCAACAGGTTATGGTTTGAAGTTCACGGAAAGTACTGTATCTCAACTTTCTTAAAAAAAAAAAAAATAAATAAATAAAAATAAAAATAAAAAAAAAAATTAAAAAAAATGACACGCCACTTTGTCATCCAACGCCTCACTTATCAAATACACATTTTAAAATTTATCCATAAATGTGGTGTCTATAGGGAAGGTAGAAAAGGTTACTTTAAAGTTACTGCTCTAGCAGAATCCAAGCACCGTTGACATGACCTATATTGCAGGAAGTAATGTCACAATAAATTGCCTGCACGAACTTTACCAAGTTCCATTCTTCAAGTGAATGTACTATAGTAGAAGCAATATGTTCTTCTCTTGATGATAACAAAATTGGAACACCAATTAGCCTCTCATGACCATCTCCTATAATAATTATTGATAACCTGTCGGCAGCCTCTCTGCCAGTCAAATTCGGTAGTAGTTTTCTGTTCCAATGCGCAACTAATGCACTTGATGCACTCTGAAATTGTTGTTTGTGGTTCTGTACAACTTCGCTACAGATTTTCCCTCAGCATCGGTGAATGGAACACCCACTTATTGCTAGTCCCTCTACATTATGACCTACTGCTTCTGCCGTTGCTGTCAGAATATGTATTGCTGCTCTATCAGTGACCTTTTATCGATCAAGAGCAACACCAGTCTTTGAGTAATAAAATTAGTTTTTCCCCTTTTACATCTCTTGGATGGTCCGGGCACGCACGCATCCATATTTACATTTTGTCTAACATTCTCAACTGGGTTTTCCTCTTCATTACTTGAACTGCTCCATGTCTTTTGGTGTATAAAGTTCAAACAAATCATTTTCAGAAGTGCATTTTCTTTCGCATTCCTCTTTCTTTTCAAGCCGTGCATATCCCTTTCGTACTTTTCGCGCCAAACTCATGTCTTTACTTTTAATCGTGTAAGAATTATCCGCGAAAAGGAGAAATATTTCCACAGGTAATAATTCTTACACGACTAAAGCTATCTTTAAAATAGTGCCAGATTTGTGTTTCTGGTAAAACGCTACCTCAAAACGATATGTTACATAACCCTCTTCTTATTTGAAAATTTTGACCTGAGTCCAAGATGGCGAATTTCAAGATCGCCGCTATGACAGTACTATAAAAAATTAGGTATGTTTCTTCCTCTATTTCTATTATCCAGAGTATCTTCGCATTCCCTTTAGCCGTTTCTAAATTACATTAGTTTATTCCAGATTTTTCCCATATACTATATACTGCAATTGGATTCAAAATTTTAGGTCGTTTGGGGTACCATTTAATATTATTCAATGAACCTAATTATTCCTCTGGTTTAATTTAGACCCATACGGAACAATTTTAGGGGGTGAGTCCAAAGAAATTCGGAAATCAAAATTTAAGGACCACCCTTATATATATATATATATATATATATATATATATATATATATATATATATAACGAGTATATTTGGGCATTATTACTGTTGAAGTGTATAAAGGTTAAAAGCTGGAAAATGATCGTTTGCCCACGTTTCTGACGAGTATACTCGAGGTTTTATTCTAGGAAGATTTTAGAGCTACGTATATCGTTATTACCTTCATTAAAAATAATTTCATTTTTGCCATTAGATTTGTCCCTCAGTGATTGTTTAGAATGTAGCAATAAAAAAATTAGATGAAAATTGAAACGCTCTTTCAGAAATCAAGGGTATGTGAAGAGGTTAATTAAAACTAATTCATACTTAGTAAAACAAAGTTATTCACATCTAACTATCTTATTTTCATATTAGCAGAATGTCCGTTCTTCGTACAGAAAGAAACGGCTTATGAAAATACTTGAAAAATATATAGAACATTTTTTTTAATGGTTTCAAAATACTTGTTGATGTAAGTTTAATTTTACTGGGTTTAAGTAACGCGTACATAATTGCCCCTAAATAATTTTACACAGTGTTAAGACCACTATGGAAACCGTTAGGCAAAACCTTATGTCGATCTTAATCAATTCGAAATCCATTTATTTTACAGACGTTAATAAATGTATTTCGTTCATATTGCCATGAAGTTAAATCGATTTCTTGCACGCGAAATTGGAAGAAAATCCCTTTTTCGTGAACATTTTTATGGTTCAAGGAAAACATTTATACAAAATTTGAAGTTCCTAGGCGCAACAGTTTCGGAAATCTATTGGATGAGTGAATCAGTCAGTCAGTGAGCAAGTGGATTTACTTATGTGTATATACTGTATACAAAATTTATAGTTTAATCCCCTTAAGATACACATTTTAATGAAAGTAATATGACAAAAACTCCCAGCTTGAGTCAAGTGTTAACTATATTACGAAATTCATTTCAAATAGTTCAACCGTTTTCCCTTGATGATGAGACAGACAACGTCGAAAATACTATAGAAATTGACCCTTTCCTACCTTGGAAGTTTAATGTTCAAAATGGCAGGGATATGTGACCACTTACTTTAATAAAGAATGCATGTACTGAATTTTGTCTCCCAAACATGAGAGACTTGTGAGATACTGTATTTTTGGCGTACATTTTATCCGGCTTTTCCTTACAAGGGAAGTATCAATGAGCTCATATCGAAACCTACCATAAAACCTAATTTCACTCAGAGGAAGGAAGTCCCACATAAAGACCACACACAAAAAAGCAGCTGCGTTTTTGAAGTGGAATTAACCAAAATAACAGATTTAAATGTCGCGTATCGATGTCGACAATTGCACAATACGTTCAGTACCACTCCTTGTAAACTTCCTGTTAATAATAAAAAGTCAATAACAACAATGTGGGTATATACTATACCTAAGGGAAAGTCCTACGGTAAGTTGAACCTTGCCAGCAGCCATCTTGACATCCGCCATCGTGAATTCAGGTCAAGTTTTGTAAATAGGAATAGGGCAATATGACACACGGTTTTGGGCTAGAATTTAAGCAGAAAAACAATGGTAGCAATAGTTTTAAGATACGTGCATAAGGTAAAAAGTTACAATCATATTTATTGTGTATGTTTCTATGTGCACAACTCCCGAATGAAGCAGCTGTCCAACAATTTGTAAAATACAAAAATATAGGAAACACCCTCTATATTTTCCCAATTTGTTCCAAATGTTGATGAGGAAAACTACACATTTGTCGGAGATTAGTCGGCAAATTTGGGCCAAATTGTTCGAATAGGGGCGGAGATACAAGCCGGACAAAACAAAAATTCCATTGGAAAAGTACAAAAGAATTTAAACATCATGTAGATGTTTTCTGATGATTTGTTTGAAATTATGGTAGTCACAACCAGTGTTAGGCAAAATCAATTGAAATCAATTGCAATTGATCAATCAATTGAAAGTAATTGCTCTGAAAATTAATTGCAATTGATTTCAATTTGTAATTGACAATTAATTTCAATTGCAATTGAATTCAATCAAAATTTGCAATTAAATTTTCGTCAATTCTTAATTGTTAATTGGTCACTAGGCAATTGAAACTTTTAATTGTTAATTGTCAATCGCAAAGGGTGCAATTGAAACATTTAATTGTTAATTGCAATTGACAATTCAAACTTGTAATTGTTAATTGTAATTGTTAATTGCAATTGAAATCAGCAATGAAAAATGAAGATAAGAAGATGTGTGTATATTGTGTTGTCCACTTGTTACTGTTTTACATATTTCAAATAAGGTACTTAAAAGAAATGCTGGATAACTACCATCCCTTCGTCCCCCTGGGAAGAAAGCCGTGAAACTAAGTATTTTTTAATATGTTCATGGTTCTATCCCCCTCGAAAGAACTCTATATGCCCGTCATGCATACAATGGGAATGGGCAGGAGCGAGTTCGAGCAAGTTTTCTTTAAAACTCGACTCGACTCGAAGCAGACATCTTTGAGCTTGACTCGAGAACTTGGCTCGAAAAATTTCCCCCAACTCGACTCGAATTCGGATCGAGTTTCCAGTCGAGTCGACCCAAAACGAGCCAATTCGAGCCAAATTCTTTGTGTAGTTCCAAGTACTACTCTCTTCAAGTATCCTACATAGACAATATAGTTATCAATGATACTACTACTACTACTATAACTAATTATTATTATAACACCGTGTACCTGTATAAACATGGAATATAGGCGGTTTGTATCTGAATACTAAAAATTAGTTGACTGTCGATCTCGGTCGTCAAGAAATCTTCAGGAGGCAAGGACATCGGTCACGAGGTTCTAGGTTTGAGTTCAGGAGGAGCAAGTATTCGGGCTCGAGCCAAAAATTGTTAAAAGTTATAGGAGTCCAGCCAAACATGTTCAAAACTGCTCGACCCGGGTTTAGGGTTGTCAACGACTTAAGCTGCTCGCTCACAGCTCATTCACTTATCGAGCCGAACCGAGAAGTGATCCAAGACAACAGCTTATCCAACCGAGCCAGCTCGAGCCGAACCGAACCGAGCAGATTGCTTACTCCAACCGAGCCGGTTCGAGCCATCGGCTCAGTTAAGCTGACTCGAACCCAACCTATGGACTCGTTTTAACGGAGCTGGTTCGAGCCATTGGCTCCAATCGAGCCGAGTTGATGACTCGTCCCTACCGAGCCGGTTCAAGCCATCGACTCAATTGAGCCCAGTCGATGGGTCATCCCAACCAAGTCAGCTCAAGCTGTACGCTCAGTTAAAGCGAGCCGAGCCGGTTGACATCACTATCCCGGTTGGGCTTCTACTTTGGCTTAAAAATTGGACCGTGCAGTTCTCAGCCTTGATGGTAATAACTACAGTATATACTTATGTTGGTGCTCACGGCGTCATGAACTTGTTCCCCCACCAACGAATTTCGATTTACTTTGTTTTGCATCTTTATTGCGTATTTTGTGTCGCTTTATGCGCCTATTCCCACATTTTGTGCGTCACTGGAAGTGGGTGAAAATGGGCCTACAAACATGGCGGAACAAGTTATTGCTGTTCCGCCATCAATGAATTTCGAGGTCGTTTCCTTCACATCGTTTTGCGCCGTTTTGTGCGTCTACTTCCACGTTTTGTGCGTAATGGGAAGTGGGCTAAAATGAATCCCCGAGGTGGGACGAAAATGAATCACTGTTCCGTCACCAACGAATTTCGAGGTCGCTTCTTTCGTATCGTTTAGTGCCAGTTTCTTGCCCTTTTGAGCGCGTATTTTCACGTTTTGTGCGTCACCGGAAGTGGGTCAAAATGGGCTTCCAAGATGGGACGAAAATGACCAAGAGTTCCGACACTATCGAATTTCGTGGTCCTTCCTTTCACATCGACTAGTGAATGTTTCGTGCCGTTTCGTGCCCCTATTTCCACGTTTTGCGCGTCACCAGAAGTGTGTCAAAATATGTCTCCAAAGTGAAACGAAAATGACCCACTGTTCCGCCACTATCGAATTTCTAGGTCGTTTCTTTCTCATCTTTAGTGCCTATTTTTTAAAAAGTTTTCTGTGCCTACTTCCTCGTCCTGTGCATCACCGGAAGTGAGTTAAACGGGCCTTCAAAGTGGGAGTTAAATGACTCACTGCTCCGCCACTACCGAATTTCGAGGTCCTTCCTTTCGCATTGACTAGTGCCTGTTTTGTTCCGTTTTGTGTCCCTATTTCCAAGTTTTGTTCGTCACCAGAAGTGTGTGAAGATGAACCTCCAAAGTGTGACGAAAATGACCCGTTATTCCGACACAATCGAATTTCTAGATCGTTACTTTCGCATCGTTTAGTGCCTTTTTTTTTTTTTTTAAAAAAAAAAAAGTTTTCTGCGCCTATTTCTCGTCTTGAGCATCACCTGAGATGAGTTAAACGGGCCTTTAAAGTTAGAGTTAAATGGCTCACTGTTCCGCCATTATCGAATTTCGGGGTCGGTTCTTTCGCATCGTTTAGTGCCCGTTTTGTACGTTTTGTGCGTCACCGGAAGTGGGTCAAAATGGACCTACGAATATAACGAAACAAGTTAATGCTGTTCTGCCACCAACGAATTTGGAGGACGTTTCCTTCACATCGTTTAGTGTGTATTTTGTACTGTTCTGTTCGCCTACTTCCACGTTTTGAGCATCACCAGAAATGCATCAAAATAGTCCATCAAGGTGTGAGGAAAAAGAGCCATTGTTACGGCACTATCGAATTTGGAGGTCGTTTCTTTCGCATCGTATAGTGCCTGTTCTGTATCGTTTTGTGCTCCTATTTCCACTTTACTGCGACAACGAAAATGGGTCAAAATGGCCTACAAGTATAGCGGAATAACTTCCACCATGTGCTCTTCTGTCACCATCGAATGTTGAGGTCGTTTCCTTCACATTTTTATGCATGATTTGTGTCGCTTTGTGCATCAGTGGAAGTGCACAAAGGTCAAAATGGGCCTTGAAAGTGGGATGAATGTCTTTTTCTGCCATATTTGTAGGTCTTCTTTGACCCACTTTTGTTGGCGCACAAAACGTAAAAATGTGCGCAGAAACGATACGAAACATGCACTAAACAATGCGGAAAAAGCGACCTCGAAATTCGATATTGGTGGGAGAGTGGGTCATTTTTCTTCCCACATTGAATGCCGATTTTGACCCACTACCATTGATTCACAAAACGTGGAAATAGGCTTACAAAACGGTAGAAAACACGCACAAGACGATGTGAAGGAAACCACCTCGAAATCGTTTCTGATGGAACAGCATTAACTTGTTCCGCCATATTTGTAAGATAACATTGACCCATTTCCGGTGACGCACAAAGCGAGGAAATAGGCGCACAAGACGACACAAAAATGGAAATTTTGCTTAATTACATGTAATTTTTAAGTTTGTAAGCTTAATTATATGGAAAATTTTATACATTTTTTCCTTTACATTGGTCTATATTAGGTTGATTTGGGACTTACAAATTTTATTCTTTTTTCCACTGAAAAGTATATATAATTCAACAAGGAAATAATTGTCATTGATAATTACAATAATTATCTATATAATTGAATTCATTGTAATTTGGTCCATGACAGACACTTTACCATTTCGTACTAGCTGTTATGCCCGTTCTCGCACGGATCAGATAAAATATCAATATAAACAAACTGAACAACGGGAGAACAATCAAGAAACATTTCTAAAATTGGATATATTTTGTGTGAATATGTATATCCAACAACGTACATGTGTTTTCATTGGGAAGGCCGATGGGGGCTGAATTTGAACGTAAACACTATCGGGGGTGTCACGATACATCTGAGCAACCCCGATAAATATGGATTCGACACAAATATTGTTCATTTTCTACTACTTTTACATGTCCCGGTGAACGCCCCATTAGACCCCCTTGGTTCGAATTGTGAAAAAAAATCTCCTCTGGCCCCCAGCCGATACCGCGAAAACTATGAATGTGAGACAAACATCTGTCATTTTCTACTACATATTCCGGTAAAAGCCCCTATAATCCTCTGGTTCCAGTTTTGAAGAAAACAACGCCTCTGGCCCGCAGCCGATGGGAGCTGTATTTGGAAGTCAACGCCTGTGAAAGTATCACCATTCATCTCAGCGATAGCGAAAACTATGGATTTGACACTGATATCGGTAATTTTCCATTATTTTTACATGTCTCGCAATTCCCCACCCCTGGTGACTCCCGGCCCGCATACAATGGTGGCTAAATTTGAAAATCATTGCTAATGAAAGTACCGCCATTGATCTCAGCGATCGCGAAAACTACGGATTTGACACTAATATTATTTTTACATGTCTCGTGATCCCCTTTATAATGCCCCAGTTCCTTAGCTGATGGGGGCTAAATGTGAAAGTAGACGCGGTCTTGAGTTTCACCATTGAGTTCAGCGACCCCGAAAACTATGGATTTGACATTAATATTGGTCATTTTCGATTATTTTTACATGACTCGGAACTCCCCCCTCTGGTGACCCAAGGTCCGCAATAACGGTGGATGAATTTGAAAGTCATCACTAATGGTAGTGTTACCATTGATCTCAGCAACTGCGAAAACTATGGATTTGACACTAATATCGGCCATTTTGGATTACTTTTACATTTCGGTATAATGTAAAAGTCGCTGATAACAAAATCCTTATATAAAATGCTGTATGTGCAATTTTCCTCTGGTCTGTCTCATATTTTAGTAAGCAGAGCTAATACCTCTAAAAGGTTACTCGATGAGTTTGATCTAAATTGTTCTCGTTAACCAGTACTTCGTACCTCTTAATTATCAACTGATTGGTAATAGAGGCATGCGTCTAACAAAGCTCAAATCAACCAGTTCCTAGATACGTTAATAGATGGCAGCCTTCTTCGTGTCGAATTCATACAGTGCGCATGGTTTCCATAGCAACAGTATAAACATTTCAAGCATATGGCTTGTTTCTGACATTTCGCGCTACACTGTGCTATGAATAAGTAATTGTAGGTAAAGCATTGAGTTACATTTCAATAGCGACAACTTATTTTTGGATTGCTGCTTCATTCGGGAGTTGTGCACATAGAAACATATCCAATAAATATGATTGTAACTTTTTACAAAATGCACGTATCTTAAAACTATTGCCACCATTGTTTTTCTGCTTAAATTCTAGCCCAAAATCATGTATCATATTGCCCTATTCCTATTTACAAAACTTGACCTGAATTCAAGATGGCGGATTTCAAGATGGATGCCGTCAAGGTTCACCTTACCGTACGACTTCCCCTTAGGTATAGTATATACCCACATTGTTGTTATTGACTTCTTATTAACAGGCAGTTTACAAGGTTTGGTACTGAACGTATTGTGCAATTGTTGACGTGGATATGCGACATTTCAATCTGCCATTTTGGTTAATTCCACTTCTAAAACGCAGCTGTTTTTTTTTTTTGTGTGTGGCCTTTCTGTGGGACTTCCTTCCTCTGAGTGAAATTTTACGATAGGTTTTGATATGAGCTCATTGATACTTCCCTTGTTAGAATATGCATTTTATCGAAAGTGCCAAGATGAAAATCCAGTCCAAGCTAATTACGGTTTCAAATAATTTCAGACGGTTTAGCCATGTTGATGAAATTGACAACCGCGATCTCATTTTTATATGTTAAGAAAAAAAAAAAAAAAAAAAAAAAAAACACTAACTGTTAACTTGGTATATGCATTTCCCCTTCCCTTTTAGAAGCGGAGTATTTGAAAAAGTTGGGCCATAAGGAATGCATATACCAAGTCTCTTCCTAACAAGAAGCGTTTGTGAAATAATCGGCTTTTGGCATAATTATAAGCATATTTTAATGCAAGTGACATGAAGAAAACCGGCCCAAGACAATTCTATGTTAAAAAATTCATTTGAAACGGTCCACCCGTTTTCCTGTATTCATGAAACAGCCAATCGATTTCATTTCTGTAATAGAATAGATAGATTCTGTGTGCTGTTTTGTTGTGAGTTAGCACCAAACATGATGTGGGAAATCAATGTCGGTCTCTTTCGCTAATTTTTATATGTTCTCATCTCCCGTCCCCGTAGTAATGCTAGGGCAGATTTTCCCCTAACTGAAGCAGACTTTGAACTTAAGGGACATCAAGACTGTCATCTTCGGGACGCCGAGAACTATGGATTCTGTTATTATGACGGCCCGATAAATATACATGTTGAACGAAATTAATGTTATTTAATCAAAGTGGTATTCTCTTATTGCATGATTAATTATAAATTGCACTTATGTTGATTTTGTGATGTTTGTGCTTTAATGTGAATAACTGAACGAAAATCATACCGGTATTTCGTACAGTTATTTACATGGTGATTCTTAGCATGTTCGCGCTATTGAAGGATCTGGTCACTGAGTGATTCGTAATCTTGGTTCGAATCCCAATGTGGTAATATAGAATAAAATTCCGAACAGTTTATGAGACGAAATTGGAATTGAACACGGATAATAGGATTTATGTTCACTAGGAACGGGAATCGGATTACTGATTCCGAACCAGCAGTTCGATAAACGTATTCGAAATACTAATTATTATTATAAAAATATTGCCCGAGCTGGAGACAGAACCTAATCCAGTTACAAAAATAGCTCACCGAACAGGAACTGAAGACTTACCGTTACAAAAATGGCGCTCTGAACAGACACACAAACACTGAACCGTTAGTTAATAATCAGTGACAGTGACTTCAGGGCGTGACAACGGAATCATTAAAGTAACTCTGTGCCTATATAAATTCCTAATGTAAAGTTTTTTTTTTTTTTTTTTTTTTTTTTTTAAGTATAACAAAATGGATCAAAGTGATGTTAAGTTATTGTTGGACGCAATTAAGTCAACTAGTAAAGAAGTGCAAGTTTTGCGTGAATCTTTGGAAAGTAAAATAGTAGAGTTAAGTGATTGTAAAACATAAAAGTGACTTGTTGCTATTATAGTATTTTGGTATAGTATAGTTACTTACAGTATTTTAGTATAGTACACTATTATAGTATAGTTGCTTATAGTATTTTGGGTATAAAATTTTGAAATTATTTGTAGATGAATGTTTTCAAATTTGATAATATAATCCAAAATGTTAAATTTGAAAAGAGTAAGTGAACGCAGAAAGGTGTTCCGAGAAATGCAAGAAATTCGGAAAGAAACGAAATATTTAATAGCAGAAAATGTGTTTAAATGGAAAAGGCATCCTTTTGTATTAGATGATGTCCTGAATTCGTTAGATATTCACAATGAAACTTGTACGTATCGGAGAAAAGCTATACGAGCACTTGGAGAAAGTATTTGTAATCAAAATGTAGAATATAAAAATAAAATCGAAAATGAAATTAGATCAAAGATGTTTGAAACCAGTAAGACTGAAAATTTCCGAAAAATTGAAAAGAAATGTATTTATAGCAGAAACCTGTTTCGTTAGGCTACATTGAAGATAAATTAGAAGTACATTTGGAAAAGTCTGAAGTTGGGCGTGAAGCGAAGGAACAATTAGCCCGGCAAATTTACCAAATGCATTAACAAGTTCACGCCAAGAGTAGTAATGAAAGTTTAAACACTAGTCAAACAGTAAAGAGTAGCCCATATAATGTAAATGAAAGTAAAATTGTAGGCCAGGAAGACAGTTCTGTAGACACATTAAATAGTAAAATTGTAGAAGTATTTTGGAACGAAATTTAAAATTCCTGTTGTGCTTGAGAAACCAAAGGTAGGAATAGGATAAAAAGAAATGTTAGTAAAAGCCGGACTGTACATTTTGGAAATTTGACCTTAGCTATGTCTAAAATTTTCGAAAATTATTAAAAAGTTAAAATTTCTCTTTTAACCGTATAAAAGTTTGAAAAAGTTTTTAAGTTGTTAGATTCTTTAACTAGAAAATTTGGCTTGATTTAGCAGTTAAACATAGTTCCGTAAAATGTCATAATGTAATCTCAAATGAGTTTAAAGATTCAGATTTGGAAAGTATTTTAGTGTTGAAACTGTTACTTGCAATGCATTAACTGCAATACCTGTATGTTTATCGCAAAACGTGAAATCACGTGTTAATGATAGAAGGATAATTGAAATTTTGGAAAAGCTATTAGATATCATTAATTATTTGAATTCCTTATATTGTAAAAATTTATGTTCATTTGATGTGTTGGAATTTGCATTGATTAATCTACAAAACCCTTATATTTTATATTTTGTTGAATAAGCATGTTCAGACCGAATAATGTCATGGAAAAAAAAATAAAAAAATAAAAAAAAAGTTTTAAAGTTATTTGAGCAGGCATCTGTGACCAGCTATGCAAGATCCAGATGGTCGTTGATATTCTTTTCCTAATTAATCGAAAAACCAGCCAAGTTGTATCCTAAGACATTGAGATGAGGTTCTCTCACACTTTTGAGTAATATTATATTTTGTAAAGCTCGTTGTAAGCCATTTTCTTAATATCCCCATTGGTATTATTTTAAAATTTTAACCTTATGTTCTGTCATTCACCCTCATCTCGGGGTTTGGAAGTAAATGATCTTAATGTGGGTAGGTATTTTTAAATTTAGCAAGGCAGACCCTGTCGAGTGATCAGAGAGAAGCACAACTGAATTATTACTTTGTAAAAGTTTAGCCGTGAAATTCGAATGCGCCGAACTCTTAAATTAACTCTCGATAAAACGAAATATATATTTTGTTGTATATTGTATATTAATAGAATCATGTTTTGATGTTATTGAATATGAATGTATTCCATGTAGTGGAATTTACAGTTCATAGAAAATATTCTAGTGTAATGTGAAAATATATACATATATTTAACTATATTTTTTATGTCATTAATATTTCGTATGTTGTATAATAATGTCTAATATAGTAATGAAACTTTGGAAAGGAAAAATAAAATATGTTTATCTGTTATAATTCAATGTTTAGTCGTGAATTTTTATATGAAGTTATTTTGTTTATTTTTAAATATAATATTGAGTAATTTTAATTTCTTATTTCTGTTCAAATGTGTAGTTTTAAGTAAGAAACGCCAGAGTTAAGCACAAACAAAATGGTATGTAAAAAAAAAAAGTTGTTTAATGTGATGTTCTTCATGTTTGATTATATTTTCTTGTATTTGCATAAGTAATGTTAAACAGTGTTCAAGAGGAGAATTAACAATATTATTACAAAAAAAAAAAAAAAAAAAAAAAAAAAAAAAAAAAAAACTTTTAAATCAAATAGCCCATTTTGGATACGTAAATAGCCCATTTCGCATTTTCCAAATTCGTGTATAGAATAAAATTCCGAACAGTTTATGAGACGAAATGGAATTGAACACGAATAATAGGATTTACGTTCACTAGGAACGGGAATCGGATTACTGATTCTGAACCAGCAGTTATGGGGCCGCGGTGGCTCAGTGGTAGAGCGTTCATCTCTGGTGCTAGGGGTCTCGGGTTCAAACCCTGCTCCCGCCAAGTGAACTTTGTGGTGGACAAACACCGTGTGCGTGGGTTTTCTCGGGGTTCTCCCGTTTCCTCCCACTTTCTTCATTCCACCATTTCATTCATTACTCATTATCACCGTCTCCTTTAGCCTAACAGGCATAACCGTGGGACGTAAAACTCAAAATTTCATTTCATTTCATTTGAACCAGCAGTTCGATAAACATATTCGAAATACTAATTATTATTATAAAATTATTGCCCGAGCTAGAGACAGTACCTAATCCAGTTACAAAAATAGCGCACCGAACAGGAACTGAACCCTTATCGTTACAATTCAACACTAGTATCGGCAGGGTTCCCACATTCTGGAAAATCAGGGAAAGTCAGGGAATGAAAACATGTCCGTGAAAATCAGGTAGATCATGCATTTTGCGTAAAATGTCATGGAAAGTCAGGGAACATAAATATGCAAGTGTAACTTTTTTTTTCAATCTAACATTGTTTCCTCTCCTCTCAGTTGTTCAGATTGATATGTGAAGAGGATCACAATGATACAATATTCCCATGATGAGAGTGTTGCAGTGTTGCTATTTCGTGCTGAGGGAATGAGGTATTGTGTATATATTTGTGTGTGACAGAGAGGGGTGTAATTAATCATGTAAAAGCAAAAATCGAAGTATGACCTATCATCTTCGTAAACATGATAGGACAGAAAAACTACTGAAAGAACTGAAAGTATCAGATAAAGATAAACTAGCTTTCAGGCGTGACTGTCGAAATTTTTGGTGGGCATAATCAAGAAGATGATGGAAAACAGCCCTCTGAAGTACAAACTGGTACGTGGTCTGTCAGCTTTGGATCCCAGGATATAAAAGAACAAGTCCAGAACTTGCTCAGACTAGGATGAAATGTATCCACAAACTCTGCATGAGCATAACAGAATATCTGATTCTGTAGCTGAGAAGTCATATATGTCTTTCTGTACTGAAATCCAGGAGTCTTTTGACTTAAGAGAATACGTAGAGAAGATGGGCATCATTGAATAGATGACTTTGCAAAGGTAATGTCCAAGGAATAAGAATATTCTGATTTGTGACATGTAAAAATATGTTGAATTTTATCCCACGGTAATGCCTCAGTGGAGAGGTGTTCTTAGTCAATAAGACCCTTATTGTAGAAAACCAAATCGAAGATTCTCTGAAAGCACAGAGGCGGGTGCATGATGGAATTATGAACTATGGAAGTGTAGAATCTGTTCCTGTTGATCGAAGAATGCTTCTCTCAGTTCGTTCAGCTCGGAGACGCTATGATGAATACCTTAAATAGAAACAAACCAAAAGTGCAGAGGAAAGTAAAATCAAATCTGAAAAAAGAAAACTAAGTGCTGAAGTTAAGAAATTGGAAGTAAAGAAAAAACAAATGGAATTATGTTATAAACAAGAACAAGATGCTCTCGTAGAACAAATTAAAACACTGAAAGCTAAACAAAATTCTGTTAAAAAAATGTAAATTCAGTGTGACAGAGTTGCCAATGAGATTAACATGTTTCAGAGTTGCCAATATTAGGACTGATAGTGGGCCACGGTGGCTCAGTGGTAGAGCGTTCACCTCTGGTTCATGGGGCCCTTGGTTCGAACCAAACTTGTGCTAGGTTAACTTTGTGTTCGATAAACACCGTGTGGGTAAGTTTGCTCGAGGTTCTCCTGTTTTCTCTCACTTTCTTCATTCCACCAGTTGATTCATTTTTCATCATCACCGTCTCCTTTAGCCTAGACGGCATAACCGTGGACGTAAAACTTAAAGATTTAATTTAATGTCATTTTAGGACTGATAGTAATAGATCGCAGGAAGAGTTGGCAATGTATTCTTGACTGCATGTTATATTGCTTTTTAATTATTTTTTTTTCAAGCAAAGAAGTCTAATTTGCAATGTCCAGGTATGTGATAGTGTATCAACATATCCTATCCTAATCATGTATAAAACATGAACTGACATAAAATAAAAAGGTATTTCCGATGGACATGAAAAGTTGAAATTTGGCATGATTATAGCCTTCCGGGACTAACCGACAAGAAAATTATCAAAAGTGAATATTTTTAATTTTTAGGGGGTCTAAAGGGACGATGAAGAAAATCCCCATTTTATTTAAATGGGCCTTTTTCTGGACCTATAATCTCATATTTCAGGTACTTGGAATTGGAATAAAGTCTTGAAACTCGGTATGCTTATACGTTTTCGTTAGCGTTAACTAAGTAAATCGCCAAAAATAAAATTTCCATCTGTAGAGTGGCTTTATGAGGAACTGAAAAATCTTTCCTATATTATTTATATGGGACATCTTCTACACCACAAAATGTCTAGGCACTTCTGGTAGGGTTAGAATGATTATATTTTGAGGGACATGAAGAAATTCCTGTGTTATTTAAATGGGAGTTTTCTTGAGACACAAAATCTTATCTTTTAGATAGTTAAAATGGGAAAAGAAACTTGAAATTCGGTGGAATTGTGGGTTTAAGAGGTGCGAGGCTGTAGGCCGAGTAAACGTGGGGGTCAGGGGCAAAGCCCTCAGCTAGGCCAAATTCAGGTAATGTGATTAAAGAGCAAAAGCACGAAATTCACTCTTGATGCAAAGATTGAGACATAAGAGCTGCGAGGCCGTGGGCCGAGCAAAGGCAGGGGTCTGGGGCGGAGTCCCCAGCTAGCCAAAGGCTAGTAAATATATATAATATGGAATATATAAAATTTAAATGACATTAACAAGGAAGATTAACATACGTGTTATCTGGTAGGTAGGATCTCAGGAAGAAAGCTTCTGTAACAGAACAAGCAGTTACACGTGAAATATATTGATTTTATTTCTTCTAGTTCCGATCGCAAAATTTACTACCATATTGTGTGAAAGCAAGGATGCTTTACAGTGCATTTTGTATAAAAAAGAAAAAAAGTTCTAGTATAGAAATATGAATTTACATGGAGTGCTGGGAAAGTCAAGTCTATGGCGGGCTAACAAAAAAACCAATGAACTGAGAAAAATATTATATTTTCCTTCCGAATGTAATCACCTTCCAGTTCTACACATCTTTTCCATTTTGTTCCAAGTGACTCAATGCCTCCAACATAAAAAGATGTCTCCTTAAATCAAAGAACTGAAACACAACATGCTTGTATTATTATATACTTATTTGTGCAAATAACAATTATTTATATTGAGCATAATAAATATGTAAATGTTAATTAAAGGAGTGTGTTAGACGGGTATGGGGATGGAGAAGGCTGTTAAAGAAAAGTATGATAGAACTTGTCCCATATCTTCCCATTTATATCAAAGAATTTGTCAGGGAAATCGATCTTCTCTTTTTGTGGGAACCCTGATCAGTCATTTTCATTTATTTTTACATATCGCCACCCTTCAGGAATACTAATGGAGACTGAATTTGAATTTAATCGGCATCGGAAATATCACTCTACCTTCATTAGAGGCTAAACGTGGACTTTGGGAGCATGGGAACTGTCATCAATCAGCTCATGAATCCCGGAAACTATGGAGTTCGTACTAATATCGATCGTTTTCGATCATTTTTTAATGTCTCCTCCCCCCACTTCCTTCAGGTGTACTAGGGGATCTTAGCCGACAGAACTCATATACAGAACTCTCTTTAAGTAATATGTATACCAAGTTCGGTTAAAATTGCTCTAGGTGTTCCAGAGTTATGCTGGAACATATGTATGTATGCATATAGGATGTAACTTACAAGGGAAGTATCAGTGAGCTCATATCGAAATCTACCGTAAAATTTCACTCAGAGGAAGGAAGTCCTACAGAAAGACCACACACAAAAAAGCAGCTGCGTTTTTGAGGTGGAATTAATCAAAATGGCATATTGAAATGTCGCGTATCCATGTCAACAATGGCACAATACGTTCAGTACCACCCCTTGTAAACGGCTTGTTAATAATAAAAAGTCAATAACAACAATGTGAGTACATACTATACCTAAGGGGGAGTCGTACGATAAGGTGAACCTTGACGGCATCCATCTTGAAATCCGCCATCTTAAATTCAGGTCAAGTTTTGTAAATAGGAATAGGGCAATATGATTACGTGATTTTGGGCTAGAATTTAAGCAGAAAAACAATGGTATCAATAGTTTTAAAATACGTGCATTTGGTAAAAAGTTACAATCGTATCTATTGTGTATGTTTCCATGTGCAAAACTCCGGAGTGAAGCAGCTGTCCAAAAATAAGTTGTCGCTATTGAAATGTAACTCCTACTCGATAGTTCCACAATACGTTTCAATGAGGGACGAAAGAAAAGCAGAAATGAGGCTCATCGATGTAATGAGAGAAACACAAATTCCGTTGGCACCAGGCACAACTCATAAGCACTTTGTTTTCACACTGCCCTTCACATTCGCCTGTAGTGGTCTGGAGGCAATATTGCACTGGCACTATGAACGCAGGAGGCCGCTCTTGTGTGTACCCAGTTGCAAACCATGAATATAAAATCATGTCCCTGAACCGTGGAGAGGAAAACTGGAAATGAATGCAAGACTGCAGTTTCAGAATATTGTCTCTATGGTAAACTTCAAAATGAATATCGTCTCTCGAGATCAACATTTCTGTCAATCGATGGTAAAGGGTCTTCCACTATTGAAAAAAAAAAAAAAAAAAAAAAAAAAAAAAAAAAAAAAAAAAACTTGTCCAATGGCTGGATTTTCCCTGTGGCACCGGGAGGTATCTGGATAATAATAGTGCTAAGAGTAATAGTGCTATTTAGAGGATTGTCTTCAAGACAAACAGTATCACTGTAAGCTGTCCAAGAGTCTAAAAGCAGAGCAGACTGTTCTGAACAGAAAGGTAAAAACGCTTCTTTAAACCAACATTTCAACTCTGATTTTCCCAATTTCCTAGTAAATAGTGGGCATTATTGTGTATGAATGCGTAAATGCATTAGTCAATTGACAGACCGATTGTGTGAGTGTTTCTCCCATAAAAGACAAGGTCCGTCTCGATCGCATTTGGAAGACAAAATCACTTTGATCCGTGTTGTAAATTGAAGCAGGAGTATAGCTCACAAATTGTTCCCTGGCTGCCTCCACGAACTATTGTGCGGCTCTGTCTATTTCTTCTTCATCATGTGTGTAAGCGTGAGATATGAATTTTGTGATTTTCCTGCTTTTAATTCGGAAATGTTTCTTGAAGCTGTTTAGCCACGCTCGGGATGCGCTGAACTTACACCTACCAATTACAAGTTCCGTGGCAACATCCAAAGCCCACATTCGTAAGTCCAAATTTGCCGACTAATCTGCTACAAGTGTGTAGCTTTGCTCAACAACATTTGGGATAAATTGGGAAAATATAGAGGGTGTTTCCTATATTTTAGTATTTTATAAATTGTTGGACAGGTGCTTCATTCGGGAGTTGTGCACATGGAAACATACACAATAAATATGCCTGTAACTCTTACCCTATGCACGTATCTTAAAACTATTGATACCATTGTTTTTCTGCTTAAATTTTTAGCCCAAAATCATGTATCATATTGCCCTATTCCTATTTACAAAACTTGACCTGAATTCAAGATGGCGGATGTCAAGATGGCTGCCGTCAAGGTTCAACTTACCGTACGACTTAGGTATAGTATGTACTCACATTGTTGTTATTGACTTTTTATTATTAACAGGCCGTTTACAAGGGGTGGTACTGAACGTATTGTGCAATTTTTGACATGGATACGCGACAATTCAAAATGCCATTTTGGTTAATTCCACTTCAAAAACGCAGCTGCTTTTTTGTGTGTGGTCTTTCTCTGGGACTTACTTCCTCTGAGTGAAATTAGGTTTTACGGTAGGTTTCGATATGAGTTCATTGATACTTCCCTTGTTAGTGTAACAATCGTAGAAAGGTGATTGCTGACACCAAAATAAGCAAAGAAATGTCCTGTAAACACATATCGTATTGGGCAGATTGGCAGAATTAGCGAGGGTGGAAAGCGTTGGAACAGCAAATTCGAAGCGATAGATATCGAAAACCAATGAGCTTGGAGATGGTAGTTCATGAAAGTGGCGCTGTTGTTCAATACGTAGATGCTTGGTTCACATACACACAGGTGGCACTTGTTGTCCAAGGGGATACAGTACAGGAGTGTGGTCATTGTGCTGCGAGTGTTGAATAGGACAAGTGGCAGTGCTCAAAAAAAAAAAAAAAAAAAAAAAAAAAAAAAAAAAAAAAAAAAAAAAAAGTGAGTTACTCAAACAGCGAATAGGCCGCCATGCTATTCATGTACGATCTTGCAGATGGCAATGGGAGTGAAGCAGGACGACTTTATCATGAGCGGTTTCCTAACAGACGCCAAGCGTCATACAGGAAGTTTGCATCAATTTATCGAGGCGTATGTGAAACAGGACCGTTTTACCTGCCCATGTGGGTGCTGATCGACCCCGTCGTGTACGAACATTTACTATGGAAGAACGTGTGTTAGAAGCTTGAGTTGAGTTGATTTTGAGTTTAACATCCCTTTTAGCAGTGAGGCTATATGAGACGGGACCTACTGATTAACGTGGAATCCGAACCAAATGAGCTCCTGCCGGGAATCGAATACGGGTCTCCCACACCATGTGTTAGAAGCAGTAGACAATGAGCCAGATACAAGTAAAAAGGAACTCAGCCGTGAAGTACATGTTAGTCACGTGACTGTGGCGCGCGTTACATGAAATACCGTGTACCCGAATCATCTGCAAAGGGTACAAGAACTGACAGAAACGGATTTCCAACCATGTGAAGCATTCCGTCAGTGGTTCATTTAACAGACCAGTACTATCATGCTGTTTCAGGTATCAGTACTGTTCAGTGACGAGGCCACGTTTGGCAGGAATGGTATCGTCAACGTGCATAATGCACACACGTGATAAATGTACATCCTCATGGTACGGTTGTCACTTATCAACAACACCAATTTCGATCTAGTGTATGGTGTAGTATTATCAATTAGCAACTAATCGGCCCATACATCTACTCCGAAGACTGAATGGAGCACAATATTTGACCTTGTTGTAGGATACAGTGCTTGAATTACTGGAAAATATTCTCTAGCGTTTCGCCGCAACATATGGTGCATGCATGATGGGGCTTCAGCACACTTCAGTGTGAATGTCCGCCATGATGATTGAACAATTTCCCAAGACGTTGGGTCGGGCGTAGCGGTCTAGTGTATGGGTCTTCCTGGTCTCCGGACCTGAATCCACTAGATTCTTATCTGTAATGACACATTAAAAGTATGGTGAATGCTACTCCTATCAACAATATCAACGACTTGGAACAGCATATCCATAACGCCAAGTTCAGGTTAAATACTGATTTTTTACTAAGTGCTCATGTTAAATACTAAGTGTTCATTAACGCTGAAAAGAAAATAAAGTCTTTAACAGTAACGTTAATTATCAAAAATCATCTTTTTTGCTGTTTTTCTCAAAACAAGCAAAATGTAGATACTTTCTTTTACCTTTGGGCGGTCGTACTGAAACCATCTGAGTGCATTACAAAAATTCATGACACAAGGCAAAACTATTCATATTTGAGTTATGTATCCTATCGCAGCTATCAGCAATTATTGATATTGGTATCGAATTCAGTTTTTCTCATTTTGCAAGAAGCATAGGTTATGCAAGAAAATTGTTTCTTTGAGGTTATTACTTTGTACGCGAACGTTTCAATTTTGTACAGTCCAAATAGTAGTAAGCGTAAGAAACATGCATTAGCAAAGAACTTTTGTATAGGTTTAAGTTAAAGGAATATTCAGTTATTTGAATAAATGATTTATTTATGTATTTTAATTACTTTCAGGTGAATTATGTTGCAGGCCAGCAAGTTGAACATGCACAAACTCTTACGTACAAGCATATTCTAGAGCATACTTTGAACCTTCGTTACGTGATCACTGCTTGTAAAGGCGATTCACTTGACGATTTACCTGTAAGAGAAAAGGTAAGATAATGAATATTGATTTTTGTTTTGCGGCACATTCTGGCTATGTATACAAAGAAAATACATATGTATAAAATCAATAGTATCTGGCATACATAGTTCTTTTAAAAACGCAAACTTTCTGGAAAACGCGTAAGAAATAAAACGTGATTTCTTCAAAGGTTTTGCTTACCTGTACTCAGTGATGAAAATTTTCCGATTCATAAAAAATACTCCACTTACTCCTACATCGTTGTTTAGTCGTGATGTGAGGTGGAAAATTTTCTTCTATATTTTTCCGAAAAATTTTCCATTCTAAACAAATTGTTAAAAAGTGAAAGATCGTTTAAAGAATCTGAAAACTTTCATGGCTCAAACTACTTTCAGTACTATGTAGGAACCATTGAAACAATTTTTCACGAATCAAAATATTTTCTGTCTTCTATGGAAAAATTGAAAAACTTTTTATGAGTCGAAAACTTTCATTTTGAAGCAAAAGGTGAAACAACTTTTTGTGAATCAGAAAGTTTTATTGCTGTGAAGAAACAAGTGAAAGGAATTTTCATGGATCGGAAAATTTTCATCGCGATGTAGAAACAAGTGGAAAAACTTTCATAAGCCGGACAGTTTTGGATATTATGTATAGTGATGTTAGGTGGAAAATTTTCCACTATATTTAACTGCACATTGAGATACAAAATTCGATTCCTGTAGAGGAAAATTAGACAGCAATAAATTATAATTTTCCAATTAGGTTTCGGGAACTAGAAAATCTTCTAATATTTCAAGTTGGGAAGTAAAATTTACAGTGTTTCTCTCTCTCTCTCTCGCTCTCTGTATATATATATATATATATATATATATATATATATATATATATATATATATATATATATATATATATATATATATATATATATATATATATATATATAACAGAAAATAAGAAGAAATGTTTTGATTTTATTGTGTTTAACACTCGTAAATCATAATTTCAATATTGGAATTGTGTATAATCAACATTTTAGACCAGATATTTGTATTGTAAAACTACCATTATTATGTATAAAAATGTATTGGAAATAATGACGTTTCGATAGAACAAGTACATACATATATAAAAAAGAAACATGTTTTTTTATTATGTAAATTAAAATGAAATTACTTGTTGCTTTTAGAAGGCAGCGCTAATAGTGCAGCTTTTTACTTTTCATTTTATTATTTTATTGGAAGAACAACTACACAAATCAGATTCCTTATTAGTTATATTTCACTGGCTTCTGAATGAATATATGAATAAATAAATGTTTATTTCCAGAAAATAGTCAGTATTTGTTTTCATGAGTTACCTAAACTCGAATTTTGGATAGTCAAAACTTTACAGTAGACACTTTGTATTATCTCTACTTATTTATAAATGTTGCAGTATGAAAATCTAGAAAAGTAGTAAAGCTATGACAAAACTTCGTCTTACGCGTATTAAACTGACTTTGTGAGATCAAAAGCGGATTCTGAGGGAAGAACGCATTGAAGTTTTTGAAACATTTTTGAAGAAATGAAAAATCGTTAGATTTTCACTTCATGAAGCTTTTTAAGACAATATTTATTACCAATAAATTTTCCGGTTAACCAACGATGTACGAATAAATGAAATATGCTTTTATGAATCGGAAAATATTAATCACTTTTAATAAATTTAAATTTTAAATAATAGAATGGGATATTTGTACTCTACGAACTCGATATATGTTCTCGGCATTTTACATGTGTATATATATGCACACACACACACACACACACAGAGTTGAATTGAGTTGATATTGAGTTTAACGTCCCTTTCAGCAGCGAGGCTATATGAGATGGGGCCAACTGATTAACTTGGAATCCGAACTACATGAGCTCCCGCCGGGAATCGAAGCAAGTCTTCCATGCCAAAGGCGCATATGGTAACCGATTAGCAACTAAGGAGCTCGCAGAGGGAGAGTGAGTGAGTGAGAGAGAGAGAGAGAGAGAGAGAGAGAAAGAAAAAGAAACACTATGTAAATTTTTAGTTCCCAACTTGAAATATTAGAAAATTTTCCGGTTCCCGAAAGCTAATTGGAAAATTATAATTTGTTGCTGACTAACTTTCCTTTACAGAAATTCAATTTTGTAGCTCAATGTGCAGTTAAATATAGTGGAAAAATTTCCACCTAACATCACTATATATAATATCCAAAATTGTTCGGTTTATGAAAAGTTTTTTTTCCACTTGTTTCTACATCGTAATGAAAATTTTCCGATCTATGAATATTCCTTTCACTTGTTTCTACAAACACCGTGTGCGTGGGTTTTCTCGGGGTTCTCCCGTTTCCTCCCATTTTCTTCATTCCACCATTTCATTCATTTCTCATCATCAAATGTTTTACTTTTTGCTTCAAAATGATGAAAATTTTCCGACTCATAAATAGTTCTTCAATTTTTCCATAGAAAGAAAATATTTCGATTCATGAAAAATTGTTTTGGTTGTTCCTACATAATACTGAAAATTGTCTGAACCATGAAAATTTTCAGATTCTTTAAACGATCTTTCACTTTTTAACATTTCTATATATGAATTTAATCAATTTTATGATTACTGAGGAATTGTTACTTGATTATTTTTATATTTTTAGAACGGAAAATTTTCCACTTCACATCACTACCTGTGCTGTTCAGTTTCAATGTGGCAATAACTTTCAACACTTCCCAATATTTTTCTTATTTTCGGAAAGAAAAGAGAGAGTTGCTTCTCCTGAAATAATTTTTGAGAGTAGGTATTTGAATAAACCTAACAATCTGAACAGATAATATTTGAAAAGAAAGTACTTCTGTTGTCTTCTTTCCCTTGCTTTTCACGCCACTTGATCCACTGTTGTCTGGTACATTTTTATTCTCTGATCTGTTTTGTCCTTAAGGATCACTTACTAGTTTGAAGTATGGATGGTTGTGCTCAAATATGTATTAATTTGAAGATTTTGTGGTGCATTAAATTCTTTGTTTCTAACGTTATGCGAATTGATTTAGATTGGCTTGGTTACAATTTTATGTTTTCTTTAAAAAAATGTGGTATGATTCGAAAAGAATTATTTCAGTTTGTATTTTCGCATTGTGTAAAGCCTCTATCTTTTCCAGTGACCTGTTGATATCGAAGTAAATGTTTTGCAATCCTGAATTTGCTTTATTTTTATTTGTTGATTCTGTGGTAAGCTCTTTAATTGTAGTAACTATATTCCTCTTTGTCATTGGCGTGTTATTTTTCGCGCATTTACAAATGACCTCTTAGACATCCAACACGTATCCTTCTCTGTATAGTAACTTATATAATTACCGAATGACTTTTCAAAATTTGTAGAAGAAACTAAGTGCAATTTCGTTCTACCAATAAATCCTCTCGTGGGAAAAATTAGACACTCTCCACACGTTTCGGAACAGCAAGCTAGTTCCGTTTTCAGTGGTAAGGTTACAAGGATAATAGTGAATGAAATTAAAAAAGGTGTAGAGAAAGGAATACATACCATAGGATGAATAAATATAATGTGAAGGATTCTAAAATGGAACGAGCAGAGTTGAAGGAAGTGCTATGTCATTCTTTCGCACTGTGCTCTGCTCGTGATATTTTAGTCTTTTGTGTTATATTTATTATTCTGTGGTATGTATTCCTTTCTCTACACTTGTTTTTCATTCATCCGCTATTATCCTTATTACCTTTACCACTGAAGACGGAATTAGCTTGCTGTTCCGAAACATGTGGAGAGTGGCTAGTTTCTCCACGAGAGGATTTATTGGTAAGTAACCAATTTTTTGTTAATTTGAATCATCCTCTCATGCGCCTACATAGCAATTTCGTACGTTTTATTATTGGAAAAAATATTGGTGTTCTGATTTTTTTTTTTTTTTTTTTTGGTATGCTTTCTTCGAATTGAAGTGAAAAAACAGCGAGATAAACGAAAGCTTAAGAAAATAAAATGATAAAATGCTCGTTGTGCGCCAACTACATTAGATTAAATAAAATTTAGGTTTTAAGACACAATGGCTGATTTCAAAAAATGAGAAAGCCAGAGAACGAAAAGAATACGAAAATAAAGATAATAATTAGTCTTTAGTAGTTATCAAAAGCAGTATTGGATGATGTCGTAGTACTAATAGTGGGCTCTATGTTGGAGAATATCCAGTGGACAAGGAAATACTGAATTGCTGGAATTATAAAAAAAGATGTTGACGTTATATTATAGTATGAATGGGTTTTTATTAATTCAGGAACTTACGTGTAATGTTAAGTCAAACATTGTTTCCCTTTCATTGGAAGTATAGTCTGAACCAAATTTCAAATGCGCATTGAACATGGATTATACAGGATGGCGACAAACCTGGAAACCCGAAAAAATCAGGGAATTTGAGAAGACCGGAAGTAGTCAGGGAATCTTGGTTAAGGAATTTCGATTTGTTAAGAATGAAATTTTAAAAACATTTGAAATGAAAACTTTTAAGACAACGTCAGAATGTGGTTGACTGCTTGCTTTTTAACTTTTAACTTTCTTTTAACTTTTCACTAGTGTGTTTTCGTCTAATGATATAAAACAAACGTATGTTCTGTAGTTGTGCGCATTATCTTTTCCTTTTGCTTGTACAATGGAATATATTAATAAATCATCCACAAAATTCAGTTGGATCAACGGTCCAATTGGAAATTCATTTTCAATGTACGCATAATTCAAGTTTTTGTTTTCATTCGATTTTGTCGGAATTTCCTGTCCTGCATTAAGTGAAGATAGCTAATCATGCAAACGAAAGGAATTTGGAATACGGTCACTCGTATTTTAGCTTCTGTGTGTTCATTGTAATGTATTTTAATTCGCAAGGAAGTTTATTTCGGAAGCGTTTCTGAGTTTACGAAAATAGCAGATAAAGTTGCACAACAGCGTATTTATTAAATCAATATTCAGTGTATAGACGGACTTACTTAATCAAACTTTTAATATTTAAATATGGGATACGTCTATAGATACCAAATTGCACTTCCTTCTTTGTGTTTATAGTGCAATATTTATTGTTATACACTTATAGATACATACTGTATTTGATAATTTTCCATCAATAATTATCCATTTTTAATTATTTAATTATGATAAATCGTCTCATATACTTTATATATATATATATATATATATTGTTTATTCTAATTTTAAAATAATTCTGACATTAAAAAGATGTAGCAATTTGCGAACAATATTAATGATACATGAGCTCAAATGAAGTTTCAATCTCTCAGGTCATTCTTTGAGCCAAATTTTTGTATGCTTTTTCAGTACCAATACAAAATATTCAAAGTTTTATGAAACAAAATTTTATTCAGATAAGACGTTTAAAGGATATGTTGTAACTGGAATGCAGCTTTTGAGAGAGAGGCACAAACTGTTGTGGAAATTGAAGGGTGTGCCCGCATGGAGACACTCCTACTAGTACCCCTCTCCAAAGATTAGTAACAAAGACTGAATTTCTTTTTTTTTTAGGAATTCGCAGTAAAATAAGAGACAAGAAAAAGGAACAATCAGAATTTTCGATAGAAATTATCGTAAAATAATAATTTGTTTGTAGCACACTGTGAAAGTAGTGAAATTTCGTGCTATGCAATTTTTGTTTTAATGCTTACATCGTCACACTTTTACTGTAGGAAAAAAAAAATCATAACTGGGATCTCCATCCATAAATGGAGAACCATGGAACATCCTATGTTGATGTTCTATACCTTGTTTTTCATCAAATCTTTAGCTTTTAGAAATAAGGAAGCAAATAAATGCCTTCATGCTGATAGTTCATTATCACACATTACATTGAATGAAAAAAAACTCATCCAAGCTATCAATCATATTTCAGATTGCGAGTTTGAAATATTGTGCATGTTGATACTTTTTAAGTACAAACTCGGTTGCGTAGTCGGTAGAGCGTTCACTTCTGGAGCTAAATTTTCCCAAAGTTTCTGGCACCTAACGTCGAATTAATCACTGTACCATACTACAGATATCAGCCAAAACCAGTACTTGAAAACGATAAATTCAAGCTATACTGGGATCGAGAAATCAGAACGGAATACATGAAATGACATAAAACTTCGTAGTACTGTAAGCGCAAATAGCTAAAATTTGTAAAGAAATTGAATAAACGGAAATACTAGTTACTTAGTGATTCTTGCTGACAACACTTCAATTAAACTTATAAGTGCTTATGCTGACAGCTTCTGTATCTCTGTTAATTACTGCATACTGTGTGTTTAATCGTAGGAAGTTATAGAGCAGTTAGCAGGAGCAAATTTAACAGAGAAATTGCAGTCCGCGTGGCTTAGTTTACAGTCTGCCGTGGATAATTTACTGGATAAAGATATTAGTGGTACAGCAGATAAGACATGTCAAGGAATTAAACAGGTAAAGTATGTTAGATTTCTCATTAAGATTACGTTGTTATTTTGTTTTGTGTATTGAGTAATTAATTATACAAGATTTCTTCACAACTGTATATTCCGTATTTTTGTAGGAGTAATATTAAAGTATAAAAATTGCGTTAACTGTATTGTATTGTTTTAGATATTTCAGTGTTTAAGAAAGAAAAAAGTATTTCGAAGTATCTCAATGTTGTTACATGTGTGTTTGATTTTTTTCTTTAACGTATGTATTGTAACGTTCTCCCTGTATAGGTGTAGGTAAAATTATAGGTCCAGAATCTTTTCCCACTACCAGTTTATTATAAAATTCACTATAAACAGTATCTTTACGGAAATGTTACAATGATGTAAATTCACTAATGTAAGGTTCGAATGGGTGTCCCTTCGATCTGACGGTCTCGGGAAGGATTCTTCAGTAGGAAACTACATGAGGATGTGTAGGACACTCTCTGCTCCACTGCAAACAGAAAGGATTAGGATCCCGACAAGGCTCCACTCCAAGCCAGGCCGGGTTATCTCGCTGCTCCACTGCAAGCAGAAAAACAGGTAAAGTCTTCCACAAGGCTCCACTGCAAGCCAGGAGAGGAAAGAACCGTTAGCTCAACTGTAAGTCCAGAAAGGGGATTTGACTAATCGAGATTGTTGCCTGTCCGTTGAAACCTCTCCGTTTTATAGCACTCCAGGTGAGGCGGAGGCGCTGCTGTTCCCTCGTCTTCATGTGATTCGTGGTGTCGCTGTAGTCTCCGTCGTCTGCTACTTGTAGTACTCCAACACAAGGTATAGTACTCCATCGTAAAGTGCATGTAAGGAGCACGCATAGTACATTACAATATGTATTAATTGTATCCTCTTCCTTGATGACAAAGTCGCAACCAGAAAACAAAAGGCGTTCCTGCTGGCTTGCGCACGCATTTGGTGCATGGTGTTCTGGCTTCGATTTCCAGTGGGAGACCTTGAAATTTGAACGAATTATTTTGGATTGGATTTCACCTTAAATTGTATCCTACTTCCCGTATAGCATCGATGCTGAAAAGGTACGCTAAACTTCGACCAACTAATTGGAAAAAAAGTTAGAACACATATTTCAGACTTGTAGTTGCTGTTTATGCAATGTATATTTAAAATAGCTAGGAATATCTCCCATAGTTTGAAGAATGAGCTTACATAACGATGCTGCTGTGTAGTGTTCTGAATAATAACAATAACAATAACAATAACAATAATAATAATAATAATAATAATAATAATAATAATAATAATAATAATAATAATAATAATAATAATAATTATTATTATTATTATTATTATTATTATTATTATTATTATTATTATTGAAGATTTGAAAATTCAATGTTGCATCTAAAATCGCAAAAAGAATCAGACCAACGAGCGACAAGAACGGGAAGCGCGAAGTATGCAGGGTACATGAGGTGAAACACTAGGTATAGAAAGCTCTGAACTACTGTTAAAAACCAATAAGTCAATATCACTTTGTATTTCCCTTCCAATTGTACTTTCCACTACCTTCTAACATTTACTTGCTCGTTTATATGCAGGTTTCATGTAAATCTTCATTTATTTTATTCCAACCCAACTTTCTTCGAAACCTCCACCAACGGATCCGATCAAAAACTGCTTGATCAATTTACACAACTTACAAGTATTTTTCCGTTTTTATAAGCTTTTCACCGATTACTTTTAATAAGCTACTAGCATTTCTTGTGTCCATATCTTTCATAAACCAAAACCGTTTCTCCTCAACTTCCTCATTTGTGTTTCTGTACAGCTTTCTGTTCAATTATAATACATAATTAAACAAATACAATATCATATATATTATACAATATACACTAACGTGCAATTAAATTAGTGATAGCTGCTATTGTGGGGAAGTGCCGTTGTGATCGTCGCAGTGAATGTAACAGGACAGCGTAGCATGTAACAGTGATTACGTCAAATTTCGTACGAGCTATGTGAGCAAAAGGGACTACAGAATGGATAACACATGAAGCAGTGCAGAACTCCTTCGTGGTTAAGCTGTTAGCGTACGAGCCTTTGGCGTGGAAACCGGGTTTGATTCCCGGCGGGAGCTTATGTGGTTCGGATTTGACGTTAATGAGTAGATCCGCGTCTCATATAGTCTCGCTGCTGAACGGGACCTTAAAGTCAAAATCAACTCAACTCAACGAAGCAGTGCATTTCCTCGCGACCAGATTTTTGGGGTCAAACATTGTCACTCTAGCGTAACCAAACTGTACCTTGAGTACGTGCATTCGAGCAAAACCACCGCTGCCAGAGTCAACTGTCACGTGCTGTACAACACAAGGGTCGCCGTCGGCTAGCTCGGATGGTAAGAGCGGATAGACAGACTACAGTGCAGCAGATCACTCGTCAGTTCAATACGAAACAACAGCGACATGTAAGCAGCCATGCTATCCAGAACCATTTCCTCGCCATGAGGTACAGAAGCAAGTGGCTCGCTAGGGTATTTCTGCTCAACACTCGGCACAAGGCAAAACGGCAGACTTGGGCAAAGGACACTCGAAGCATGACAGATGAGTCGAAGTACACACCGATGGCCAGATATGGGTACCAGGCAATGGATCCCTCTTGCCATCAGGATGCAGTTTACACCAGTGTTGCTGGTATTCTTGTGTGGGAATTGTTCACGTGGGATGATAGGGGATCCATAGTACATCTGACAACGTCCGTCACGAGCGAATGCTACAGGAATCTGCTGGCAGATTATGTTTCACCCCTTCGTTTGCCTCTCAACACGCTGCAGTCGACCTGTATCTACAGCAAGATAATGCTCCAGTCAATCGCTCTCGAGTCGTAGCTGACTGGTTCGATGAGCACTACACGGAGGTGAAGATGCTTGTCTGGCCTCAGAGGTGTTCCGACCTTAGTCGCATTCAGCATATCTGAGATGCTGTCGAGAATGATTTACGTGATCAAGACCCTGCTCTGACCAATCTTCGTGGATTATAGGAGGCTATGTGTAGCAATCATTTATCAGTATGGTTCCCCAACGCTTCCGATGTCTTGCGAAGTCCATGCTACGCCGAATTGCTTCCGTCATCAAGGCAAAAAGGACGCTATGTGCTATTATCCAGATTGAATTACTCATAAGTATATAATCTGAAGTATAATTTTTTGGCGCATCAGCGTGAAACTAATAGTTCTGTGGTCCTTTTATCTTTCTAATACTATTTCTTGACTGCTTCTAATATTGTCATCTCCAAGAAATCTTTTGCCCATTCTTCCGTTTCATATATTTCATTACAGAAATGGATCGGGACAATTCTTTTTTTGTCTTCTTCCCTATATTATCAATGAATTTGATTGGTATATTATCTGCCTCGGCTGCTTCACCTCGAATTTAACTTCTTTGTACTCATCTCGGAGTATTGTAAAGCCCATCATCCTCGTTTTTTATTGTATTTTCTACATTTACTGTCGTTTACTGTTTTCAGCATCTATGTTTCTCCCTTCTCCCATATGTCCTCAATGTAATTACTTCTCGCTGATTGCTGCCCACCGATTGTTGTCTACGGCCAATATTCTTTTTTTCCTCTGAACTTCAGTCAGTAGATTTCACCTCCTTGTACAGAGCAGTAAATAATGTAAAATCAACTTGAACTTTCGTTATGATATATAAAGTCTCTCCCTCCCTCCCCCCCCCTCTCTCTCTCTCTCTCTCTCTCTCACACACACACACACACACACTCCTGTTTTTCTACCCTACAAAAGGCGTATGCGAGCTGGGCCATAGGAAAACCGAGTATGCACTCATATCTGCTTTATTAATGGAGCTATTTTCATGATACGCTCCCAAAAGTTGGGTCATCGAGACAGCTAAATTTCCAGAAGCACCAGAATGCAGTATCTCGACCTTGACTGGTTACGTACAAGTGAGCACCCAAACCAACTGGGCATTTGCAAAACGAGTAAATGTAACAAACGAAGACACTAACAAACAAACAAAGATATTGTGTGTAAAATGTGTGAAATGCGAGTTCAGTGAGTAAATTTGAGCAATGCAATTAGAGCAATTGCTTTAAACACTAGTTAACTTTGTAACAAATGAAACACATGGATTAATGCTGTTGACTTTCTTGGGTCCTCCAATTTCCTTCCACATTTCCCTTACACCAGTTATTTCATAATCAATCACTCTCATTAATCACACGTCTATTATAAGCTATAGAGTATAACCAAGGGATGTAAAACTAGACATTTCATTTCATTTCGAATTGAATAACGCCTTGATTCAATCCCCCGGAAAAGTTAGTTTGTGGTGGACAACATCGTTTCCATGGATTTTCTCGGAGTAACCCCATTTCCTTCCACATTCTCATTCCACTAATTCTTCCATCATCATTCACTTGCCTTAGTCATCTCTTCCCTTAACCTAACGGTCACAATCGTGGGATGTTAAACTGTAAGATTTCATTTCACTTTGAAATGGAATGGCGAGACTAAAGTAGGGTTATATCTGTTTGTGTGTTTGAAGGTTATTGTTTCTTTTTGCACCGAGGCTGTATGAGACGAAGACCTATAGTTCAAGGTGGAATCCGAACCACTATAATAGTTCAGATTTTATAATTGCTTCCATGAGACAATGTGACCAAAGAGGCACGTGCCAGCTACAAAGCCAGCGGGAGAACAATATTATATGCCTACAAGAAACACCGAAACAAGATACATTATTCATACCAGGTGGGAGACCCGGGTTCCCGGCTGGAGCTCATGTGATTCGGATTCCATTTTAATCAGTAGGTCCCGTCTCATATAGCCTCGCTACTGAAAGGGACGTTAAACAAAAAATCAACTTAACTCAACTATTCGTACCATCTAATTTAATATTTTTGTTATAACGTCGAAAATGGAGTACTAAAGGGCAAGAATACTGCAAAACAAGATACAATATAAAACAATAAAATGAAACAGGCAGTAAGTTTAAAATTGACAAAGGAAAGATTTTAAAATGTAAGACATTATCATGTTACTTGCATTAACACTTAGCAACAACACACAAATATACTATTATACTATTGAACTAATATACTATTAGTTCATATACTATGACTAATATACTATTGAACGTCGTAATCTTGTATCACTTAAAGTTTCTATTGCTCTGGAATATTATAATATATTTGTCTAATCGAATCAATTTATTTATTTTACTATTTTATCCGTAGTAACTATGAAACAAACCATAGCTTATGCTAATACGCAATGTTTTCAATTTTAACGCGAATGATTAGCAATAATCTGTGCATTCACTTTTTTGACAACTTTTTTTATCCGTCTGTCTTCACATATTTACAGTACTCTTACAGATTTTTTTTACTTCGATCTCTCCATGAAATCCATATATTTGCTCCCACGAAATTCAACTGTTAATTTAATGAGAGAATAGCGAGATCGTTGGAATCCAAAATTAGTGACCAACAAAACTTGATCCCTGGCTTCTACATGTGCACCATTGTTCTCTCGGTTTTCTGTCCTACCGGCTTGCTTCAAAGACTCACTGCCCTTACGAACTATTGCGAAACTCAAATGCTACTAAATGTTTCAAATAAGCATTATATAGCTACCTATGAGATTTCGTAGTTGACTTCCCAACTTCAGGGAACAAAACTTAATTGCAACATTCTATTCATTAATAATAGTAATTATTATAATAGTAACAGTAATAAAAAATAATATTAATGTGTAACTCTGTTACTGCTCAACTATTGACAATTGCGCTAGCCACTTGATAGACATATACTATCAGTTGAGTTGATTTTGAGTTTAACATACCTTTAAGCAACAAAGCTATATGAAACGGGACCTACTGATTAACGTGGAATCCGAGCAACATGAGCTCCCACCGAGAATCGAACCCGGGCCACCCACTCCAAAGGCGAGCACGATAACCACTTAGCCACGAAGAAGCTCATAGACATATTTGCTTTCGGTGTAGTTTTCATTTCTCTCTTGCAAAATAACTCAATTCGTTATATATTGGCGCACTGTATTTGTATATGCATAAATATACTACCTCAGTCTCTTGAATCATTACAGGATAAAATTAATGTCAAATTTGCAGTAACTAGCCAAATCCTATTTTTTCAATATAATCCTCCTGCTCCGCCATTACATACTTCAATATCACCACCACAACTAAAAGAAGATCAGAAGTCTAACCTCAACGTCGTAGAATCTGCACACCAGCAGTAAATTCCTTTTTAAAATGATTTTTCTTCCCTGACCAATAAAATGGCAGAGCCCTATTTAATAGCTGCACAAACCAGTTTGTATAACCAAAATAGAAATAGGAATTAAGGGAATAAGCGACGAGAAAAAAAAAAAACTATTAGAACGGGGTGAAGTATAGAGGAAAACAGGGGACACCACAAAACCTCCAACAAAATCCACAACAGAAGACCAAATACTGGACTTCGCAATATGCAGAACGCGTAGGTACTGTGCTTCTACCTATTTTAAACGTCCAAAAAGCGAATAGGGCCGACCCTTGTTCAGGAGTCAAAGATCAAGCAATTCTAATGACAGAACAAAGCCTATAAATAGTCACTAAATTACGCAGACGAACAGTGCTACTGGAAACCGGATCCCGCATTTTGATCTGGCCTTTTGAATATTTGCTTCCTGATGTTCAATTAATACCACATAAAACAGCGATTAAAGGGATATCAAATAAAATTATTACCTTGAAATATGTAGTAATGGTATCATTCAAAGTTGAGAAACTACATTCTCTCATTACTTTCGTATGAGGAAGAAATCATGTATTCCAATTATTTTTAGTTTAGGCTTGCTTAAACGCTTATGTTACAATCGATTTAACAAAGAATCTTATATCTGTATTTAAAAATCATAAGAATCCAACATTACCAGAAAAGAACCAGGAAAACATTTTATCACAACACACCACTCATATACTTAGGCAAAGACAAGCTTGCTCTTTTGTCGACAAACGCATTACGTTAGTTCAACTTTTCCTCGCATTTATTCCGGTAATAGCAAAAAGACAGATTGAAGATTATACATCTTTCTTCGTATCGTTTTCTACGACTTCCTTGACAAGGTAAACAACATGACGTAATTTCCAATCCAAATAATTATCCTGTAACTTTAAGGAAAAATATGCCAGAGGTGGACCTTGTGGCATGCCAGGATTAATCTTTTCCAGCAATGAAAGCGTACAAAATAGAAGAAAATAAAAATTGTACAGGAAAAGAGGAGGTTGTCATTTGTTTGAAGAATAGATAAAATTTTTCAAAATTGATGTTTTTGATATTAATCGTAATCTAGACCAGTCGCAGAAACAGGCCATTCATGAGTTATTATACAAATATAAAAATGTTTTTATACATTCTGGACGGAATTGGACATTATAGGGGCTACAATCACAAAATAAGAATCCCTAAATCGGCAGTGTTCTCCAAATCTTGCTCCATCCGAAAAACCGCTGAATGATGATCTTCAAGGTCAATCACACAAGAAAATCTTACAAAATTCTCATATGGGTGATGGGTCATAAAACTACAACGCAAGCTCTCTTAATTGCAACTAGGATGATTTTACATTGATTAACGAATAAGATCTTTTGCCGATGACATCGTGCTGGGAGGCTACAGTTTTCAGTTATAGCTATCGGAATTTTATTTTAAAAATTAAACAAGTTTTGTGCTTCACCTAAGACAAATTTATTTTACTCAGAGCTTAATGCTTTCGAATATTTAGTATCAGGCAATTCTATTAAAATCTCTGCAAGAAAGCCAAAAATACAGAATTCAAGATTCCACCAAAAGTGAATTTTGCAGTTTTACGGGCTTATGTTCCTACTTAATGGCACGTATCAAGGATTTTGCCATGAAAATAGAACCTTTTTAACAAATGTTTCCACAATATTTGTACTTTTCAAATAATCTTGTTGATTATGTTCCTGATGTGGAGGCTGTAAGGTTCCGTACCTCAGGTGTAAGCAACTACTATAAAGCATGCTTCATTAACGAGCACGTGTTTTCTATTCAAAACATAATCACCAACAGACGGTGGAAGGAGGATGCCAGAAAGACGCAAAGTTGGTTCCGAAGGGAATTGAAGATGGCCAACCTTCTCCTCACGAACTTTCTTTTCAGAGGACAGCCATAAAAGAAGACCTCAAGTGGACAGAAGAATAAGTTCCAGTGCTGATCGCTAACCTTCCTAAACTATTCCTGAAATCGTTTTGTGTTAAGGAGATTTCCTTAAATCCAACTTCTGAAGCTGTAATAGGCAAAGGAATATTTCTATAACTACCTGCCCCGGAGCACGTATAAGCAGAGAGATACAACTATACTATCTTCTAAAACTACGATAGGTAAGAAAGATATCCTTTAAATCACCACCCTAGGCCGCTGTAGGAAAGAAGATTTTACCTTTTAATCTTAAGCTACTTATCACCATCGACTTCGGTAGAGGCAAAAGCATTACAGCTAAGCCGCATGGTGTTGCTACTGTCGTTGCAACCATAACACCGATCTGAAAATAAGCTAGCAATTATTTATTTGAAACTAATTTACGGCTTTAAACTTGTTCCAGAGGCATATTGAAACGGGTGTCGCATGGATATTGCTCAATAGATTTGCGTGCACCGGAATATATTCACTGAACCATCAGATATTTACAAACCCGACTATCTGTCCGCAAACTTGATTCGTGTTGCAAGATGATACACTAGACCTACCTGTGAAGACCCACAATGTTCAACTTCATTAGGGGTGAAGGAAAAGGGGGATACTTCTTTTTGTCGTCTGCAGCGAATCCATATTCTCCACATATGACCGAGAAATCAGAATCTTCTCGTAAAGAGCTCTCCATTAGTGAGCAGTTATAATCATTGACAGAAAATCGCAAGTGGCGTTTAGCGTTACGCACCAAACCTGGGTAGAGTTCGATACCATATAAGAGGCAAATTAAAAGAAAAAGTGACTTCAGCAAACGAAATAGCAAAGTAACAAGAAGCTAATGAACCACCACACGGACAACGAGAAAATATTAACAGCAAAGTCCCATTAAATGTATAATTTGTGGTGAAACGTTCAATGAAGGCTGGGTGTAGTGTGAATCCTGCGATGGCTGGGTTCATGAAACCACCTCAATTGAATCAACGAATATCCATTACACATGTTACCACTGTTAGCTTCGTGGGTAGGATTTCTTGTTGTTCCTTCTAGGTGTAAATATCATGTTTTTCAAACGAATATCTTACGTATTCGTTAGTGCTCGCAAATATTCCAAATATGTGAAATTTAGCGATCTGTATTGCCATTTGTTTAATTCATTATTTTAGTATTTATGTCGATATGTTAAGTTTGTTAATAAAGTTCACATTCCATATTTCAGGTTTATTTCGAGGCAATTTTACATCTTTTTACCAAGAGGCAGTTCAATGTTTTAAAATGTCCGGGGCTACCTCCTTTCCCCTAAAATGTTAACTAATATTCACATGTTTATATTTCCAGGTTTACTTTCGGAAAATGCTTAGCACTCTTGAGTTAGGTACTAATTTATGCAAAACAAAAAGTTGGACACCAGTTAAGTCCCCTTCTGAAATTGGGGGAGGCAGTGCTCCCTTACACCACCCTTCCGCCTTGTTACGGCACTACGACATTTATGATTCCTGATGCAGGGACGACCATGTTTTCAATGATTTTGTATCCATTCAGCACAGGCTGCTAGTATAGAACAGATAATTAGGCCCAAATGAAGATCAATAATACAGTGAGAACAGCTAGATTCACTTCTTCCACTCTTGAATAAAATTCACAAAACATCGTTACTTCCCTTTGCAGTAATGCTATATGATTTGCTATGCCTATGCGATGTGCATTGTTAAATCAGTGTACAAAAGCATTTTTTGTCGCTACAAGTGAATGTCGCAAAAGACCAAAGAAAGATACAAATATCTACCAGGACAAACTATACAAAATCAATAGATTTCGTTCTCAAACAATCACAGGAAAATATGGATGTTATCAATATGGTTGTTTAGCATGTGGAAAACATTTTAGATATCAATGTTACAGCTAGGAGCGCACAATGTAGGAATTGCAACGAATATAATCATTATGCACACTATTGTCCAAAAGGTATACAAATAGATACATAAGAAGAATCAATGAGTTGCCTGATGAAGATATTCAGAAGGAAGATAAGATCTTCATCCTTACTGAATTACAGAAGAATTAGATAACAGAAGCAAATACGAATCTAGAAGATGAACGAAATTTTAGTTCAGTGGAGATTTTATGTTAAGCTCCATTCAGGTAGCCAATACAGAGAAGAAAATATGTTCACTAGTAATTAATCGAATTTAATTGGTAAAACGAAATTCAGAGGTTAAACACGAGAATCTTGAACCAGAAAATCAATAACAGAGGAATCAGGTCTGTAGACACACCGACACACCGACAAACAGGTAGTAGAAACGGAATACTTAGTATGAGTCAGGGAATACGTACAAGGTCAACAATAATAGAAGGAAAGAATACAAATAATAGAAGTCCAAAGCAAATCTGGTAAACAGGTAAGAATAGAAAATAAAGTTACGAGAGAAAGAAACAGAAGAAAACGGTACAGAAATGTAGATAGTGGAATAATAAGGATGTGTAAAAATAAAAGAGAAGGCGAAGATATAAAGGAATTAGTCAAGAGGAAAGATGTAGAGGATAAGTTTAAAGAAATGTATAAAAAGATGATGGATCGAAGTCTGAAGAATTAAAGCAAACCGTTGAGACACAGGTGAAGAAGAGAGTCAGAGAGAGAAAAGGAATTCGTACAAATTTACTTTTGGCGCACCACTAGAAACAATTGTTAAAACTTATAATTCTTTCACTAATTTCCTTCTTATTATCCCCTAAAAGGTTTCCCTTGGCGACATGAAAATGTCTCAACTTGGCATAGATAAAATACAGGGATGAATAATTAAATATTATAGTGCAAAAACTCAAACCAACCTTGTTAGGTGGCCATTAAAACACGAATGCTATCTACTCGGGTCAGGGAAGAATAAAGCTGGTGGGTCCGTACGTTAGCGCGGGAGTGCGTCCGAAAGGAACAAGTCTGTCGGCAGTCGGGGATATTTGCGCAAGCCAAGATGGAAAGGGATGGGTTTTGTCAATGGTACGAATTTCAATAGCACTTGTAATGGTTTATTTTCTAGTAACGTTGCACTTGAACATATAAAATACAGGTTTTTTACATTGTGCAAAAATATGCTTCCAGTGGAAAATAACATCTAATAGTGCCATCTTTCATATACACTCACTTATTATATCCGGCGTAAATCACTTGTAATCATTTTATACTAGAACACTACACTTGTAAACCTATAATACAGAGTATTACTTTGTATTTCATTCTGTCGCCATTTGTTCCTTATAAACATGCCTATCCATACAAAGAATTGAATTTTACATGTAAATAGTTCAAAGTGTCGTGCGCCAAAGCTACACCTGCACATAAGAATGAGATACAGGTGAAGACGGGGGTCAAGAGGGAAAGAAGCAGCAAAAAGGAGTGAAAAGGGAAAAAATGAAATGAAATCTTTGAGTTTTACGTCCCACGATTATGCCGGTTAGGCTAAAGGAGACGGTGATTATGAGAGATGAGTGAAATGGTGGAATGAAGAAAGTGGGAGGAAACGGGAGAACCCCGAGAAAACCCACGAGCACGGTGGAGTGAAAAGGGAGAAATTTTTGTATGATGGTTATTAGTAGCGAAAAATACATTAATGAAGTGCCATCTGACAAAGTAGAAGAAGAAAAGAAAACGGAAAAAAAGTTCTGATATAAAACAGTTAAATATTTGTTGTTTGTAGTTGAAAGCTAAAGTGTTGAATGTTTGTTGATTTCGGCTCCTATTGATTATTATTTCGTGTGCTTGAGGGAACTCAAACGATGTTTTCGAATATCGTAGCTTTTGATATGTTAATAGTATTGAGTGAAGTCGGGAGAATTATTTCGAGGCTGCGCGGCTATATGGTCAACGGTTTCTCAATCGTGCTGGGCAGTCGAGGAAAGCGTTTCGTCTCTTGCACTTGGTCCCTCCTCAACACAAAAGACGTCAGCAGATCAGGTGCCGTGTTTAGGATAAACGGTCTCCCGGCATCCTTGCTGCAGTGCGTGTGGTTCCCCAAATCTCGAAAACATGATTCGCCAGGGATGCTGCGATAAGCAACATGACGATTTGGAGGATTCTGCTCAACAACGTGCTCCATTTTGACCATGTTCATCTAAATCAGGAACTCCGGGAACAAGATTTACATATCCGTCTAGTTTTGTCAGTGGATGAGTGCCAGGAAACCCATGTTTCCACCGGGACATTCTGTGGACGGATGTAGCAACCTTCAAGAGTAATGGAGATGTCAGCATACACAACGCACACTACTGGTCCAGTTTGAATCCCTTTTTTTTTTTTTTTTTTTTTTTTTTTTTTTTTTTGAAGTGTCTACGTACACTACGAACAGAGAAAAATGCCTGTGCCGGGTGGACTGATAGTAGCAATTCAACTTCAAATAACAGACGTAGATCCCAAACCGCAGAATTTAACGAAAAGTGTTTCCCGTTAAAGTTGTTTCTATTTCAATAATACTTCCAAAGAAATCGAAATTGATACCAATTTCCATTTGAAATTTTGAAGTTGACTACCGTGGATGTATCCCCGCTACGCCAATTGATACAGAAGTATCACCATTGATTCTTCACGTACGATTTGGTCGTTCTGTTTTTTGTTGTTGTTTGAAGTGTCTGTGTGAACTATGAACAAAGGAAAATGCCTGAGATGGCAATTGGTGTGAAGTAATAATTCAACAACAAATAACATAAGTAGATACCAAACCGTAGAATATGACGAAAAGTGTTTCCCGTAAAAGTTGTTTCTTTATCAGTAATACTTCCAAAGAAGTCGAAATTGATACCAGTTTCCATTAAAAGTTTTGGAGTTGATCCCTTTGATGCATTCCCGCTACGCCATTGGATATGGGAGTATCACCATTTTATTCTTCAGATACGATTTAGTCATTCATTTTTGTTTGAAGTGTCTCCGTGCACTACGAACAGAAAAATGAGTTTACCGGGTGGTCTGATAGTAGCAATACAACAAATAACAGACGTAGATCCGAAACCGTAGAATTTAACGAAAAGTGTTTCCCGTAAAAGGTAATTCTTTTTCAATATTACTTCTAAAAAATCGAAATTGATACCATTTTCCATTAAAAATTTTCGAGTTGACCCCCGTTAGTGAATTCCCGCTACGCCACTGGATATGGAAGTATCACCATTTGATTCTTCATGTACCATTTGGTCATTGATTTTTTGTTTCCAGCGTCTACGTGCACTAGAAGCTGAGAAAAATGCCTAAGACTGGTGGTCTGATACACCCTCTCCCCCTCCCTACATTGGAACGCAAACTAAAATGATAAAAGTCATCCCAGGTCCAAAGTTCATCCATGTTGAAAATTTGAATGAGATCGGTTTGGTGGTTCCAAAGTTATGAAGTTTTACTAGTATATACCCGCTTCGCTGGGTGAAATGAAAATATAATGCACAATTCCGTATCTCATGTGTTCTGTACCCGTGAAATATGCTGTTTTCGTTTTTAATGGCATCGAATTAAACGGCATCGGTGATCACCTCGGCGACCCCGAATACCATGTATTGGACGCTAATATTAATCATTTTCGATCATTTTATTATCTCCCCATCTCCCAAGCTACGGGGCTGAGTTTGGTTTCAAACGGGATCAGAAGTGTCATTCTTCACCTCAGCGACCCTAAAAACTACGGATCAGACACTAGTGTCAGATAATTGTGAACATTTATATATATATATATATATATATATATATATATCCCCTCCTCTTCTTTCATGTTGTGCGGTACGGCATTGAATGTGTCACCGACCATCTCAGTGACCCAGGAAACTATGGATTCGACACTAATATGGGTTATTTTTCATTTCCCTCTCCCCCTCTCAGAAGACGCGCGGCTGAATTTGGAATTAACACCATAAGAAGTGTCATTGTTCATCTCGGCGATCCCAGAAACTATAGATTCAACACTAATTTCGAATCATTATATCCCCCTTCCCCATGTTGCGGCCATTGTTATCGGAAGTGTCACCGTCCATCTGAGCGACCTCAAAAATGTGGATTCAGCACTAATATGTCATTTTCGACCATTTTTAAACCTTTTACTCCCTCTCAACCAAGTTGAAGGTTTGAATCTGAATTTAAACGGGATCGAAAGTATCACTGTTCATCTAAGCGACCCAGAAAACTATAAATTCTACTGATAGTGGACATATTCGACCATTTTTAATATATTTCTTTCTCCCCCTCCTTCAACTTGTGGAGCTGATTTTGGATTGAAACCAGATCAGAAATGTCTCTGTTCATCATAATGATCCCGAAAACTATGGATTAGACACTAATATTGGTCATTTTCAATCATTATTATATACAGCTCCTCCTCCCCTCAAACCGTGCTGCGGCACACGGCATCAAAATTGTCACTGTTAATCTCAGCAAATCCTAAAACTATGGATTCGACACTAATATTAGCCATTTCCGATCATTTTTAATGTTTATTCCCCTCCTCTACGTTGCAACTTCCCCCTCCCAACTATCAGGGTTGAATGTAGATTGTTACAGCGTCAGAAGTGTCACTGTTTCTCTCATCGATCCCGAAAACTATGGATTCAACACTAATATTTGTCATTTTGATCATTTTTAAATTTCTCCTCCTTCCCCTTCCCCTACGTTGCATCGTCAAAGTGAGTAGCCTAAAGTAATCCCTGCCCGTAAACTCATGTATGTTGAAAATTTGATTGAGATCGGTCGGATGGTTCAAGAGTGATAAAGTCACAAAGTAGTCTTTTTTTTTTTTTTTTTTTTTTTTTTTTTTTTTTACATATATCTCCCCCTCCCTCTACCCTATGGCGGCTCGTCATATTGAAACGATAAAAAACACCCAAGGTCCGACCCTGATACATGTTGAAAATTTCATCGAGATTGGTTGGGTGGTTCAAAAGTTATTAGTTTTATTAGTTTGTATTCATACGTTCCCCTCTCTTCCCCCTTCACTAGGATCTACCGTTAAAGTGAAATTACAAAAATGTTTCCAGATCCGAACCTTATGCATGTTGAAAATTTGATTGAGATTGGTCGGGTGGTTCAAGAGTGATGAAGTCACGAAGACAGTCATTTTTATTTTATTTTTTTTTTTACATATATCTCCCCCTCCCTCTACCCTATGGTGGCTCGTCATAGTGAAACGATAAAAAGCACCCAAGGCTCGACCCTTATACATGTTGAAAATTTGATCGAGATTGGTTGTGTGGTTCAAAAGTTATTAGTTTTATTAGTTTTTATTCATGTCCCTCTCCCCACCCCCTTCCCTAGGATCTACCGTTAAAGTGAAATTACAAAAATATTTCCAAATCCGAATCTCATGTATGTTGAAACTTTGAATGAGATCGGTCGGATAGCTCAAGATTTATTATGTTACAAAAATAGTCACTTTCAGTCTTATATAAATTGATTTTTATATACCTCCCCCTCCTTCTCCCCCCATACGTTGCTCAGTCAATTTAAAATGATAGAAACAATCCCAGGCCTAAACCTCATCTATGTTGAAAATTTGATCAAGATCGGTTGAGTGGTTCGGGAGCTATTAAGTTTTAATTATTTTTTATACCCACTCCCCCCTCCCCCTCACTTTTACCATCCCAGTGAATAGCCTAAAACCAGCCCGGCCTTGAACCTCATCCATGTTACAAATTTGATCGAGATCGATCTGGCGGTTCAGCAGATTTAAAGTCGCTGTCCGCATGTCGCTAATGCTGTGCATCAAAAGCTTCGCAAATACAGTTGGAATATGTTACCTCACGTTCGCTGTAGTCCCAACATCAGTCTACCAGACTACGACATGTTTCCAAAGTTCAAACAATGTATACGTTTCCATTTCTGGAAAAGTTTTCTGCAGCCATTTACCCGAACCATTCGACAACTTCACAAAGATGGCGTCCTTGATAGAATACGGAAGTTACCCAGACATTGGGATTCCGTCATTGCAAAGCAAGGAAATTATATTGAAGGCCTGTAAAGAGATCTCTCCAATAAACTTGTAAGTCACAAAAACTGGGAAATGACCTCCGTATATATTTTCATATAGAAAGAAATTTATAAGTGAAAAAAAGTAAGGTAAATAACGCAAACTTCTAAATATGCCAAATATAAAAGAGTGCATATGAAGTTTTTTTTTAAGGCTACAGTGTCGCTTTTAAAATATAGTGAAAAAGAAGAAATAAAATAAAATAATCTTTTCTAAAGACAGTAAAGAGGATAGCGCGAAATGTGCATTTATTAATGAATGGATTTGTTCTGATAGTGAAAATTAAGAATATCTACATAGATTCGCCTAGATGCTTATGCAACATGTAACTTAAATGTTTTGATGTTTGTATATCAGTGTTACGCGAAACGTACGTTTATGAATAAACGTAATATTAATAGCCACCGTTAACCGTGAAGATATTAACGAATTGACTTCATTAACGAACTTGCCCCGATAATCACTACTTATCTTTTGAAAAAAAAAAAAAAAAAAACTTCGCTTTTGTTCAACTGTAACATTACAATCTTATAAGACTCGCTAGCGTTATGGAAATTCATCGGGATCGTAATACATCAAATCATGGATGCGTTAAAATATCGAATAATACTTTTGACAAAGTGGATAGTTTCAAATATCTAGGATCAATATTAACAGACGAAAATCATATTCAGGAAAATTAAATGTCGACTAAAGGCAGGAAATTCGTGTTATTATCTGATCAAAATCTTTTGTTGTCAGGAATTCTGCAGAGGAATTTAAAGCTTAAAAGATATAAAACGATAATCATGCCTGTTGTTCTGTATGGTTACGAAACATGGTCGCTTACTCTGAGGGACGAACGTAGACTAAAAGTATTTAAGAAGATCTTGGGACGAATATTCGGACCCAAGAGGAACGGGAATGGGGAATGGCGGAAAGTTCATAATGAGAAACTACATAATTTATACCGTTTACCAAACATTGTTAGGGTCATCAATCTAGGAGACTCAGGTGGGCAGGTCATGCACCTAGGATAGAAGAAAGTAGGATCGCTTTCAAAGTCTTAACGGGAAGTCAGTCGGAAAACGACCATTAGAAAGACCTAGGCGCAGATGGGAGGACATTATTAAGATGGATCTCGCAGAAATAGGAATACAAAGTAGAAAGTGGATCCAGTTGGCTAAGGATAGAAGTCAGTGGAGAGCTTTTGTAAACGCGGCATTGAACCTCCGAGTTCTATAGATCATACAGTTTGTTAGTGTTATCGTAACGAAAAGAAGCAATTAATATGAACATTTCAGAATGACATTTTTCTTGCATAAGGGTGTAACAACCACATATGGCATTTTGACAAATTCTGGGCTTCACTGATTTCATAATTTACACCTTCTCTTTCTGAAATAAATGTATGTGTAAATATGTATGCTAGACCATACAAATAACTTACGTGTGTTTCTATCATTAGCCAATAAAGCATTAAATCAATACTTGTGTCAGCTTGTATCTCCAAATTACTTGTATTTTTTTCCTAACACATGACATTAAATTTTGTTTATGTGCGTTAAATTTTCTTTAGGTTCATTTTGTAGATACACTTTTAATTCACACCGTTTTGTAGACCATATAGCAGTCTCCTTCATCTTAAAATTTGTTTTCTGCATTTCAGCTAATTGAGAAAAAAGAAGGCCTTTTCAGAATGCATATGATGGGGAAGAGAGTAAATTTTGCAGCTCGTACAGTGATTACTCCCGACCCAAATCTGAACATTGATGAGATAGGAATTCCTGAAACTTTCGCTAAAAAGTTAACATACCCTGTACCTGTTACACCATGGAACGTGAAAGAAATTAAAAAATATATCGTTAATGGTCCTTGTACTCATCCTGGGTAAGAGAAAAATTTGGATAATGTAAAGCATGAAGGAAGTGTGATTGGTTTGGTGTATTTAAAAGTTAATTGTTGCAAAGAGTTTGGCATAGATCATATGTAGTATAGAATTGTGTATGTAATTTGAGTGAATGTCGAATGTAGATTTAAAACTTGAATCTCCATCTTTCTCTTTTGCGCTGTATTTCTCTTTCTCTTTGTGGCAGATTAACATTGGGAAGTCTATAGTGATCTTTATTATTATGAATTAATTTTGAGGATATTCATTTTACTTTGTGCAAGGACTTGAAGAAGTGCATTTCGTTTTATTTCTGCGTTTTTTTTTTTTATTTTACGTCGTAATGTACACTTTGTTCACGTTTAGGGGGGCGCGGTGGCTCAGTGGTAGAGCGTTCACCTCTGGTGCTTGGGGTCCCGGGTTCGATCCCAGCCCCCGCCAAGTGAACTTTGTGGTGGACAAACACCGTGCTCGTGGGTTTTCTCGGGGTTCTCCCGTTTCCTCCCACTTTCTTCATTCCACCATTTCACTCATCTCTCATCATCACCGTCTCCTTTAGCCTAACCGGCATAACCGTGGGACGTAGAACTCAAAGATTTCATTTCATTTCATTTTTGTTCACGTTTAATCCTAACCCGTGTGAAAAGAGTTGATACCGTGCTCTCACAGACTCTGCTAATACGTCATAAGGCTCCATCCAATGAAAGTACATGTGCAGACGAAATGAATAAAAATTCATATTTTACGAGGGATTGGAGACTTCATTTTATGCCTGAGTTCTAGACCCATGGGCGGGGCTTTGTGAGAGAAGTGGGAAGAGCGATAGACAATTCAGAAACATGACTGCGTAACGTATGGACCTGCGTGTGATATTTTTTTTAAAAAAAAATTCGCAACCTTTGTGTGGAAAGCTAAGAACATGCATAATATAAATAGAGTAAGTTAGATCATGCGTGTATTTAATTCAGGATTAAATATGTGCATGTTATGTGCGTAATAGTTCGTCGTAGTATGTTCTATTTATGATTGATTAATCCATAACTTGTTATATAGCGGTTTATTGCAATTGTTTGTGGTGAAGTTGAAACAAAGCCTCGTTTCGTTTAAATCGCATCACAATTTGCGGGAAAACAGCATTTGTGTACAGATGGCTTTGTATGCATTTAGGTTGACATCAGCGAAGCTGTCAATGCACGGGTGCTGAATGTATTCCAAATTTGATTCCCGATCTTGGTTATCATGTTGGTTTCTTTTGCCATCCGCAGTAATCATTATAAGTCTTCCCTTTTTCTCGTGGAAATGAACTCAAAATATAGATTTCAATTTCTTCTCTGAAGCCCTATCAATGCATTATAGTTTGTATAAAATAAATTACTTTACAAAAATGAGCCAAGTGAAATCGAACTAGTAAAATTTCTTTTCCATTAAAATAAATAAGTAAGTGAGCTCTCTCGTGGATATATGGATAGCGTCTTGCTTCGGCGTCCTTTGGCGCAGGAGACTCTGGTTCACTTCCCACTCTAACGTGTAGTCCACGTCTCATACAGCCTCGAAAGGAACGCTAAAGTAAAATCAATCAAAACATAAATAAATAAAAATAAAATAAAAGTAAAAAATAAGATTGTTTTGGTGATGACTTCCGTTCTTCAACCCAAATGAAATAAAATATCGTGTTAGCGTACAATATTTGTTTTTTTCTATCACCATAATCATCATTAAATACTCTATGACCACAACTTGAGAAGTTCTCACGTTCTACATTTGTTAACTGATCTATTCGTCTTGATTTCTTTCCATTTTTATACTGGATTCTTTGTTACTCTTAAAAACAAATAATTTATTCTTTTCTTTTGCATTATTCTTTCCTGCACCTCTCTGTTCAATTTTCTCAACACAAAGTGTACTGTATTCGATGTGAACAATTAGAAGCGGAGTAACAATCGGAAACCACACTGTCTGTAATGTTGCTGAATGCATTTCTGAAAAGACATCTGACATAGCCTGTTGCACTCACATCACATGACGCAATAGCAAACGTACGTTGGTTGTTGAGTTGATTTTGATTTTAACGTCCCTTTCAGCAGCGAGGCTATATGAAACGGTGTACGTTGGTTGTATATACGGGATTGATGGTAATATGTTCTCACAAGGAGCAGTTCCTGCAAAACGTCGACAAACGCTGATTTCTAGCTTACTCACATTACTATACCCTGGAAAAGGGTAAATAGTCTTGCGACCATTTCGTACTTCATGTATTCGGCCAGTTTCTCCTCTTTTGGAAGACGCAGAAAATACGTTCAGAATTTGATTCGGTTAAGTTTAACTTCTCTTTAAATTTTACGGTTTCTGGTACAGTTTCAAGTGATACAAGCTTGTCTCTTGGAAGGTGGACGTCACTGTAGTGTTGACCCACAATTGATTTGTTCCCAGCTATATTTTGGCCCTGAACTTTATCATAGTTCATATTTCCATCGTTTTTTTAAGCTCATAACAATATAGAGATACATAAAAAGGTTTGAAAAGGATTGTGTGACTGTAGACAGATCATCTCCTGAAGATCCTTATTGTCCCGAGATTTCCGAGATTCTGTGTTTGATGTATCGTTCGGTCGTTGTAATGCAAGTACTACTGAAGTTTTCGAAAACGCCAGTAATAGATGCTAATGCAGGCGTTGCACACACCCAGAGCGCAAACATTTTTGGTCATTCCGTGTTCGTATGTTAATTCACCTGTAGTCTTTATTATAGATATTAGAATTTGCTTGATTGTTATGTCCGTGATATTCGTGGTCAACATTTCTTCGTTTTTCTAATTTAAAAATCCATGATTACGAATTTGTTAAATTCTTCGGGAGTCATGATTATTTCTAATGTTAGCATTTGTTGCAAGTAAATGTGGACGGAATTCTCATAACTGAAGTGACCATCATCAGGCAGGAAAGTGGTCATACACTAGATATTGTAAAGGTGAATATTCTAATCACCTGAGCGTTTTGCTGTAATGAAGACACGTATAATATTAACTACTTGGAATTATTTCGCTTGCGCAGATAGTTTGCCAGTTTTATTTAAGACAGATACATTGTGTAATGTTTCGTGTAGCCTATTTTGAATGTTCAGTAGACATTAAAATGTTCTTATATTTTCATTGATAGTGCATTTCTAAGTATCTTTCTAGTGCACATCTTTTAGTCTATGAGTAAGATCTTCATCTGCTTTCATCATTTAGTAACAGGTTAGCAATCAAACCTCGCATCAGAAAATGCGCACGGATAGCTTGAACATACACACCATGTCCAATCATGTGGACTACGGCTCTTTTTGGGTAGGTGTTTCCTATAGCTCTTCCAAACAGCTACCTACTATGATGATTTGGACAACACAGAAAAATGACATAAATAAATGAAAGCCATCAAGATGTATAATCATACATGAAAGATTACTGTCTTTTCCTGTGGCTCGAACCTTATATATGGTTTTAGCGTACAGATGCTGATCAAAAGTCAAAGGAGTTTCTGTTCCTTTTTATGCATTGCGTCGCTGCGTTCACTAGGCAATTATAAATTGTATTTAAGTTTCCTGAGACAAGAATCACAAAAAGCAGAGGCAAAACGGTTGAAGTGTCGTATTTCTTCGGACTTGCTTTACTCATAGGGTCCATATATCCATTCCAAGTAGAGCTTGATATTTTTTTCAGCGTGTATCCTCAAGATCTGGGAAAGATAAATCAGTCGATCATTTTTACCAGATGAACATCGATTACTTGTACACAGATGAGCGTTCCAATACTCAATCTATGTGAGTCTTTTGCAGAAACCACTCCACGGTGTGCAGCTGTAGGTTGATTGAATTTTCGTTTGATTCTTTTGGCAGAAGCGTCTCTTTATATTTTATCTCAACCTAACTCCTTGAGTAATTACTGATACTTCGATATTTATCGTATTGCTGTTAAGCATGATTTTCGGACATCTTCGTCGAGCAATAAAGCTTCTAAATCCAAACAGGAAATCTCTAGTAGACAAAGATGAGTGAGCTCAAGGTGGACGGTTCTAAACACAAAAATACGTAAATGGGGTGATTCGAGCTTTTGTAACATCTTTCAAAATTAGAAGCTAGTGAAATTTACGCCAGTCACTTCAGATATGGAAGATTCTAATATTCTGTCTTTAGGTAGTGGAGCGGTATTCTCCGAATCTCTTTTGATTCATGCCACATACATTTAACACACTGAGAAAGAACATTTTTCTCCGCTCTTCTATCTTTTTGAACTCGAAATCTGTCTCTGAAAGAAATCAACACAACACTTACACCGCGTGATTCATAATTATGTTTCTTTTCAAGAATCAGGAGATCCAACAATTTATGTTTAATAGGCAGAAGCATAGGGAACTTAATGACGTTCTGTTAGCTTCATTTTAACCTTGTAAATACTTTCCTTACCTTCGTAAAAACACACTTTCGGAGGTTCTTGTTTCATATTTAAAGGAAGCTTTGAAGATTGAAAGCATTCCTTACTTTCATGAGGTTTATTACAAAAACTACAGTTAATAGAGTTTGTTCTTTCAGCTACAAACAATGTACTCACATTAATAACGTGCTCCTCTTCTGTCTTTTTGTTCTTCCTCTTGTTAGAGTCTTCCATGAATTTGAATCCCGTTTTTGGAAATTCTATTCTTTCCTCATCTTCAATTTCTGCTCAAAAAAGCCAGCTGGTTTAACTTATCACTCTGTTTTTTTTTTTTTTTTTTTTTTTTCAACCTTGCAACTTGCTATTACACTGCAATTTCTTAACCACACACTCAAATGTCCTCTGGTATAGAAGATACAATCAATGGAAAGATCATTTTAGCATACTTAGCGTTAGTCACTCCTATGGACTCTCAAGCTCTCAAATAAGACCCAAGTTTATCATGTAATTATGACGAATGGACTTTGCACTTGTACTTGTAGCATTTTTAATAACCAACCCAAGCAACTTTTACATATAAAATTCAATTAGCAAGTCTTTCCTATCAAACTTATTTCTCAGATACTATAACTTTAAAATAATTCTCTGTCATATGCGGGAAAATATCCACTATTTCAGGAGCCCTGGATCCTTCCGGTGTAGCTTGAATCTAGTACTGGAATTTGTGCTTTTCTTCCATCTCTTTATCATCGTGAATTCTTTTAAACTGGTTCCAGAAATTCAACCAGTTATTTTTACCTCACCCTCTATATTTTGTTAGTTTAATTTTCGATAACTTTAACTTCCTTCTTGAAGTAGGTGAAGGCACTGCTCATACTTCACTACCCTTGTTGCTTATCTACACTACACTTGAACAGGAAAACATTTCTACTTCAACTTTGTGGGGTCTTGAAACAACAGTTCACTCACCTTCTCAGTTAATTCTTCTGACTCACCGGATAACCTTTCTAACGTGAAAATTTTTGAGTGTACAATTTTTTCTGGAATATTTTGTTTTTAAAGAACTGGCTGTAAGGAATTGTATGAACGAGTGAAGGACGCTCGTCCTATATATTTTTGTACTAAAGATTCCTTAATAGAAAATAACCAAAGCAATAGTTCAAATTTCCTTGCAGCTCCCAGTCATATCCAGATCACCAAACATGTTAGGAACTCAATAAATTAAATGTTTATTATTATTATTTTCTTTAGTTCCATCGTTTTACTTCATTTTCTTCATCTGCAACAAAATATCAAGTATTCACTTCTTATTAGTATAGTTTCTCACCTTCCACTATAAACTTAGAGTAGCCAACATGTGAAATTCGAGAAGGTCGTAGACGTGGGAAACCTGGGTTCGGTTCCCGGCGGGAGCTCATGTGGTTCGGATTCCACGTTATTCAGTAGGACCCATCTCATATCGCGTCGCTGCTGAAAGGGAAGTTAAACTCAAAATCAACAATCGAGAAGGTCGTATAAGTTTTTGTGATCTGAGTGTGTAGGATTTGTTCCTAACCCTCGCTCTTTGGTGTTGACACAGCATTCGTAAGGTGATTTAGTTGCTTCTTGAGTGAAGAAAAAGTGAAGTTTGATTTAAATAATAATAATAAAGAAACAATTTGGTATTCGATGTGCTAGGCACACAGTAGTGACATTTTCCTATCAGTGTTGTATGCATAACATTATTGTCCGTTTTCAGCAGTATTGAAGTGTAAAATTATGTAAACACATATTCAGCAGTAGCTATTTTGTGAATGAGAACTATAGTGTTTTGATTCATACAAGACACTTTTCATTACAATTTTAAACATCAAATAATTCTCCATTATAACCACTAACTCATGCGAAATTTGGGGGCCACGATGACTCAGTGGTAGAGCGTTCACCTTTGGGTCATGCAGGGTTTGCCCAAGTGGGCCCAGCCCGAAAAAACCCACGGTTTTTTTCGGGTTGGACCCACCTGAGAAAACCCATCTTAAAACCCACCTGGGTTTTTGACTTTTTTGTTAGTGTATTATTGGTACAACTAAGGTGATCACATTGAAAGTTATTTTTATCAGATTTTAAACTTTCTTTGGGCGAATTATATGCTTTCATGTTAAGATAGACAACAATATTCAACATAAGACCTTTATAAAGCTCTAAATGCACTAATGAATGAATAAATAAATAAAAAACCTCACCTTAGCTTGAGATAATTGTAGAACAAATTAATGCTTATTGTAGAATTAATGTATTAATGTAGAACAAATTAGAACGGATTATGCTTATACCCTATTTGAAGTAAAGCAAGCGATTGTATATTTTAGAAAATACTTTACATGAATAGTGTGTTTCCTGACTCGGCGCCGCCGAGGGACGTTATCCCTCACACGTTGACGGGTTTAAGGTCATAGGTGCCGGTACTAATAGTAAATATGTAAATACATTAGTAAAACTATTAGTATTTTTCTCACCTTTGATGGTAACAAAAGTATTCAGTAAAATTTGGTTTTCCAACAACAGTTAAGTTCAGTCATTTGTTGCTAGCCTTCAAATAAGCATTCTGTAGAATCAATACTAGCAATAACGTAAAAATACTTGTCAAAATTAGGAAGCTTAATGCTCGGAGCTCTGAAGACTACGTAACGCTTACTATTTCAAGTGCTGGATTCAAACTTCAGTATTAATGGAAGTTTCAATGTACAGTAAAGCAAGCTGCATTTACAGGGAAAACCCGTCGTGAAAGAAGTGTTTGGGAAATTCCCGCAATTGAACCCACAAAGCATCGAAAGTGAGTACTTCAACAATAAATCTATTTATTTTACGCTGGAGGATATTTCATTTCATTTTAGACATTTTGAAACATTGACTTTATAAAATATGAATTATAGGCCTATCTTTGTTAATTGTTTTAAATTAATTTTCGGAAAAGCACGGTGTTGCAACAAGTGCTCGGGTAATTCCCGTAATTGAATGCACAAAGCATCGAAAATGAACTTCAACAATAAGACCATTTACTTTACGTTGAAAAATATTTAAGACATTTTGATGAATTATGTCTTTGTTTTAAATTAATATAGCTATTTGGTATTCATATTTGGCGAACGTCACTGAGGCTCCTAGGATGACTCGATCTACATTTGTTAGTTTGTCTGCCTTTACCACACAGTGTTCAAATTTCGGTCTTTTAAATTTTCAGGATACAAACCAGAGACACACTAAATTTTCTGTTCAGATTTTGGCAGCACACCAACGTAAAATTACAAAATGGCGCGCGTTTTTTAAAAAATAGCTGATATCCACTGGCGAAAATCCCGGGGGGATGATGGGGACATATCCCCTACAATCTTGGAACTGTCCCACTCAATAATCCGATTGGAAATGTGTCTTTTAGGAAGAAATGTGATGATTTGTGTCCAACTGTCACAAAGGAAAGTGAGATGAAATTGATACCTCCCAGAATAAGCCTCAAATCTGACCGCCTCCCAATGTTGAAGACCCCCTACGCATGTTGTCTCGGAGTCCCACACAGGGGACATAAAATATGACTATATTATTATTGCTTTACAACTTTAAAATCAGACTGGCAACATTGAAAACTGTTTACAGGGAATGATCATATTTGGATCATCTCTTGTAAACATATTTGGATCATATATATATATCGTTACCCGTCCCCCCAATGTTGAAGATGAATTTGCGCCGCTGCTGATATCCACGCTACAAAGCGCGATTTTAGGTCTTTCAAGTTGAAATTTTCAGAGTAGAAGCACGAGAGACTAAATTAGCTGTATATATTTTGGCGGCATAAAATTTCAAAATGGCTCCTATTTTTCAAAATAGCTGGTATCCATGCTACAAGATGCAATTTTCGGACTTTTTTAAGTTGATATTTTGAGGGTAGAAACACAAGACATTCTAAAATTGCTGTATAGATTTTTTCGGCGATCCAATATAAAATTTCAAAATGGCGGCATTTTTTTCAAAACAGCAGTGAATAGAAAGTTGTTGGAAGTTGTGACAATGACACTCATGAAATGTAAATCATATTTTAACATTTTTACCCCAAAGAGATTTAAATATTTCGAAAAAACCCAATTAAACCCGAAAATACCCGAAAAACCCACATGGGCCCAGGTGGGTTGGTTTTTTTCAAAAATACCCGGGTTTTTTCAAACCCTGGGCTCATGGCATCCTTGGTTCGATCCCAGCTCGCGTCAAATAAGCTTTGTGGTGGACAAACACCTTGTGCGTGGGTTTTCGCGGGGTTCTCCTGTTTCCTCCTACGTTCTTCATTTCGTTCATTTCTCATCATAACCATGTTCTTTAGCCTAGCTGGACGTAAAACAACGATTTCATTTCATTTCATGCGAAATTTGATAATGTGTTCAACGATAGTGAATTCACCTTTGCAACATGTGACAGACCATTCTATGTGTATGGTAAGTGGTTCGATACCCAGCTAGGACACATGATTATCTCGTTAGGCGATTCCTTAACTGACGTAAGACAAAAGCGAAACCTGTCCGAGAAAATTAAAAATATGACGTTGTTATTCAAAACATTGGCGGTCATGAATACTGTTCCACTCTACTTCCTACATAAAATCATTGTTCGTTGTGGCAGCAACTGTAACGATATGCAAAAATGTGCAACAATATGTCCAGCGATTATATTTATTTAGTGTACAAAGAGTGACTGTTTGAACTGAAAAGAAACTTCTCTCCTATTATTCTGTTATTTTTGGTAAGCTCTGTTGGTAAGGAAATATTGAATTCAACAGTAAATATAATTACCATGACATGGAAAGAAAAGTGAAATTACTACGCATCTTTCTCATTGTGTATTTATTAACTGTATTATATTTCTCCCCTTTTACTATGAAATTACAATCTATACGAGTGTCTGAAAATTACGTTCCGTTTATACAAGAGTATATTATTATTATTAATGATAGAGATCGTAATATAAAGGTGGTGATTAAAGATAATCTTTTAATATTATTATTTTCTTTCTAGTAATTTTTGTCTTGAGTGCCTTTTTACAAGATTCCCTAACTACTGGTTTCGGAGTTTTTCGTTTCCATATTGTAGAAAATATAAATTAAATTACAATTGTGAGGAATAAATAAACAGTTTTTGCCACCCTTGTTTTCTTTCGGGGGGAAGGGGGAGTGGTTTCACACAATCATAATATAACTTTTTTTTTTTACATCTAATTATACATCTAATTATACATATACACAGTCCTCCTTACTAATTGTAAAACAGTTGTACATGTCTAGTTGTAGAAACATTAAGGAAGTTGAATACCTTAATTTCCATGATTTATTGCAGTGCAGTTGCAGTTGAAACTAAGAAAGGACATATGATCCATCTTAATGCAGGTTGTGTATACAAACGAAAATGTGTAGCTTACAAACTTCTGAATGATGTGAAAGACTGCTTCAAAGGAATTAACATAGTAAGTGTAATTACTTCTCGTGTAACTACTTATTTGAAAGTTTGTGCGTGCAGCATTGATAATTTGAATATCTATATATTAATAGCGGTGTCTGTGAACAAAAAATTTTATATCCAAATTGAAAGTGACCTCTTGAATCACCCGACCAATCTCGATCAAATTTTTGACGTAGATGCAGTTCTGGCCTGGGAATGTTTTTAGTTATTCACTTTGAGGGTAAAACTTAGGGGAGGAGAGGAAATTATAAAAAAATAAATAAAACTTAACTCTTGAACCAAACGACTAATCTCGATCATAATTTCAACATAGATGACGCTCGTGCCTGATGGGTTTTACCATTTCACTTTGACGGAACAACATAGGGGAAGGGAGAAGGAGGAGATATACAAAAATCAATAAATATAAAAATAAAAGTGAGCATGTTCGTGAGTTAATAACTCTTAAACCACCGTATCGATCTCAATTAAATTTTCAACATAGATGAAGTTCGAACTTGGGAAGTTCTTTATTATTTCATTTTGATGATAGAACTTAGGGGAGGGAAGGGGAGGAGGGTAAATATATGAAAAAAATATATGAATAAAACTTAATAACTCTTGAACACCCGACCGATCTCGATCCAACTTTCAACATAGATAAGGTTCGGACCTGAAATGTTTTCATCATTTTACTTTGACGGCACAATGTAGGGGGGAAGGGGGCATATATGTAATAATAATAATAATAATAATAATAATAATAATAATAATAATAATAATAATAATAATAATAATAATAATAATAATAATAATAATAATAAAAGTGATTGTCTTTGTGACTTCGTCACGCTTAAACCACAGAACCGATCTTAATCAAATTTTCAACATAGATGAGGTTCGGACCTAGGGTGCTTTTTATCATATCTCTTTGACTGTAGAACTTAGGGTAGGAGGAGAGGAGGAGAGAGATATATAAAAATAAATACAACTTAATTAATAACTCTTGAACCACCTGACCGATCTCGATCAAATTTTCAACATAGATGACGTTCGAGCCTGGATTTTTTTAAAAAAATATTTTCAGTTTGACGATAGAACCTAGGGGAGGAGAGGTTAATATATAAAAATAAACAGAACTTAACTCTTGAACCACCCAAACGATCTCGATCAAATTTTCAACCTACATGACATTCGGGCCTGGGATAAATTTTATCATTTAACTGATCTAGATCATATTTTCAACATACATGCCATTAGGGCCTGGGATAATTTTTATCATTTAACTTTGACGATGCAACGTAGGGGAGGGGGAGGGGAGATGATAAAATTTTCAACCTCCTGACCGATCGCGATCAAATTTGCAACATTGATGACGTTCGAGCCTGGAACTTTTTTTAAAAATATTTTCACTGGCCGTAGAAGCAAGGGAAGGGGGAGGAGAGATTAATATATAAAAATAAACAGAACTTAACTCTTGAACCACCCAACCGATCTCGATTAAATTTTCAAGATACGTGACACTCGGGCCTGGGATAATTTTTATCGTTTAACTTTGCTGATGCAACGTAGGGAAGGGAGAGGAGGAGATATATGTAAAAAAATTAAAAATGAAAGTGACTGTGTGATTTCATCACTCTTGAACCATCCGACCGATCTCGATCAAATTTTCAACATAGATGAGGTTCGGGCCTGGGCTAGCCATAAATATTTTAAATTTCGTGTCATATTCAATCGTTCAGACAACAATAGTCTCCTTCTCTTGTGTTGGACGTGAGGTTTGCTAGTAATCCATTAAACAAGTTAAAGAAGTTAACTTTATGTTGTAAGGTTCCATAACCTCACGTGTAAGCAACTACTATAAACACAGGCTTCAAACACGCACACATGTTGTTGTATTCATACATAATCACCACCAGACGATGGAAGGAGGATACCGGGAAGACACGAAGTTGGTTCGGAAGGAAATCGAAGATGTCCGACTCTCTCTTCATGGACCTGCCCTTAAGGGACATCCACAAAAGAGGTATTCAGGTGGAAAGAGGCATCAGTTCCAGTGTTGATCGCTAATCTTTCTAAACTACAGATGGTGATCAGAAAAATGGAAACACCTGTAGTTGGCAACACGTTAGATGTATGGATTGGCAGTGGTGTCGTGGCGCCCGCAGCGCCGGACCGCTGGTGGTGGTGTGTTAGGTCGGTCTCCATACTACGTCAGGCGCAGTGGAACAGCAGTATCCAGTGGCTGCAGCAGACGGAGGTAGTGTAAAATGGGAGACCTCTCAGATTTTCAAAGAGGGTAAATTCTTGGTGCGCGGTTATGTGGAGTGAGTGTGACGGCAGTGGCTACTGTGTTAGGTGTGTCGCGTGGGACAGTGTCGAAGGTGACGACGGCCTACACAACAAACGGGAAAACCACATCTGGGTAGCGGAACAGTGGGCGGAAGAAAATGAGTCACAGGTCACGCCGGGTATTAAAGCGCATTGTCACGCAGAACCGTCGTGCCACTGCGGAGCAAGTGACCGAGGAACTCAATCAGCACCTCCCCCACCCTGTTTCGACAATCACAGTCCGTCGCGAATTACATGACATGAACTTACGGGGTCGTGTTGCACGGGCCAAACCGCTCATCAGGGACCATAACGCTTTCGTATGCCGCAAATGGTGCCGCGACCATGCAACTTGGACCGTTGAGGACTGGAAACGTGTGATATGGTCGGATGAGTCATCCTTCACCCTATTCCCAACCACGGGCCGTGTTTATGTGTGGAGAACGCCCGAAAGAAGCTTATGATCTGCAGTGTCTCCGCCCAACTGTGAAACATGGCGGCGGCTCGGTAATGCTGTGGGCCGCCATATCATGGTTTTCATTGGGTCGATCCCTGCACGAGGAATGATGTAAAATTCCACTTGCTACCATTCACGACCTCTATGCCTCCATCCCACGTCGCATCAAGGCTGTTCTGAAGGCGAAAGGTGGCCCGACATCATATTAATCTGGTAAGTTGCAATTTCGTTCAGGTGTTTCCATTTTTCTGATCACCATTTGTATCTCCCGAGATCGCCTTGGGTTATCCAACTCCTGAAGCCGCCATGGGCAAGTAAAGTAAAATAATTTTAATTAGAAAGGAGGGAATTTTATGTCATGATCGATACAGGAGTATATCACGATCGAACGAGACGGCAATATGATTTAGAGGGCGTTGTCAAACGAAGGCTAAGATAGTGATATCAAACTATTCTGAAATATAAGATTTGGGCGCGGTTAGATAGGCCATATGAATCCAACCTGTTTCATTTTTATTTATGTATTTATTTATAAATACTAAGTTACATCGGTGGTTGTTGTGTTAGCAATGTGTGAGAAATCAGCTCCTATAATAATAATAATAATAATAATAATAATAATAATAATAATAATAATAATAATAATAATAATAATCACTGTAACTTAAGTTATTTTAAGAGTGTGGAGGACTATACTTTCTTTGCCTTATTTAAAAAAGAAAAAATGCTAGAAGAAATCGTTTTACGAGCATAATTAAAGCACATAACTTAGAATTTGCCAAAAAACGTAGAAAAAGTGTAAGCTCTGGCAATCTTACATGCAACGAATGTTTTTAAAAGTCTATGAATTTGCCAAGGAAAAGTCTATGAATAGGAAGAAAGTGCTTTCCGCAGAGGGTCTTTCAACTTCCGGAAAAAGTGAAGATCAAGGACTTTATCACACTCCACATTTCAGAGTCGACAGAATTCTCAGTTTTGTCGCACATGTTCAGGACTGACATTTTTATATTGTGAATGTTCACGTCTGCACCGTCTTACTGCTTCGCTCGTTCAAACTGACGGGTCATAGGTAGAGTATGCTGCGTGCTACAATCCAGTCTTTTTTTGCGAAAGCAGTTTCACACTGTTGATGAACTCAAAGACACTGCCATCCATTTTTGAATACATTGGCAGCAACAGAGAACAATGATTGTATAGAAAAATTGGTGTGATGCTATGATAAGTTTATGAGTATGTATCGTGAATACATCAAAAGTAGAGGTTGCTCTTCCACAGTCTTTTTCACATATCATTTGTCGTTTGTGTTTCATATAATCTTTTTCCTTCTTTCTTTTCCCTGGTCCACGTGATATAGAGTAACCACTCACTTTCCACCGAGGAGTAGCTAAAATTATGTGCCTATTCAATAATAATATTAAAAGGAGATGTTAGGAGATTCTGTTATCAGAATGCTCAATATAGACAGGGACGACTGGATAATAATTGATCATAGATGTTTCGCGAAATGTAAGAGGCGTGGAAGTAACTGACTTAGATATATTGGCAATCCTGATTGAAGGAGTTGAGTTGAGTTGATTTTAGTTTTAGCGTCTCTTTCAGCAGCGAGGCTATATGAGACGTGGACCTACTGATTAACGTGGAATCCGAACCACATGAGCTCCCGCCGGGAATCAAACCCGGGTCTCCCACGCCAAACCTGATTGAAGGAATATGGCAGGATGAAGATAATGGAGACCTTTTGAACGCAGATTATGTTTTATTATTATAGACTTTTAGGGGTTTAAAAATTTAATACTAGGAATATTTTTTACCTGTAGTAATTCTTACTCACTTGTGTACGTTCGCTAATATATCAGAAGATAAGTTCTGAAAAACCTTTAACATTGTACTGGTCCTGTGAGTTTGTGATGATTATCCGCTGTACATTAGACAACCTCACTTTAGTGAAAAGTAGGACTAGTTTCATTCGAGAAAGCAGTAGCGGTCTTGGGACAAATGAAATCAGGAAAAAATAAAATTTTATCTCTACCAGCGAACGGAAAAATAAAGTACTACTTCTTATATGCAACAATTATCTTATATACGAGGATCAGTCAAAAAGTTAGTTGCACTGCTTAAGAAATTAAAACAGGATAGAAATTTTACAATAACTGTATTTGTATCGTAAAGTTCCATTCACAATCTACTTTTCAAAGAAATCCCGTCCAATGCCCGATAACTATTCTTGGGCTGCAGCTTTCATCTCGTCAGCCGAGTGGTATCGTTGCTTTGAAAGTTCATCTTTCATGGGATCAAATACATGGAAGTCACATGCTGAAAGGTCTAGGCTATAAGAAGGGTAATCCCACACTTCCCAGCTAAACTTTGTCAGAAGTTCGCACGTTTGTTGTGCTGCATGTGGTCATGCATTATCATGCAGGAGCACAATGCCTTTGGACAGTTTACGTGGCCGCCGATTGTTAAGTGCTTTATACAATCGTTTTAGTGTTTCACAATAAGAAGAGGCATTAATTGTGGCACCCTTGCAATTTGGACGCCACTTGCAGCTGTCGAGACATGTTTCCGACTGATTATCAGAATACCTCGACTTGCCTCACGAAAGCCGCTACGTCTCACGATACAACTACATGTTTGCAGTGTTGCTACACGGTTTCATCAAAATAGCCTTTGACCGAAAATATTTACGAAGGAGTGCAACTAACTTTGTGACTGACCTATGTATATTTTATTCCTTTACCTTGTAGCGATAAAATTTTAATGTTTATCATTATGACTTCTCTCAAGAAGCTTGAGGGAGATCAGTATAAAGTCACACTGCTACAAATGTTTTAAGCTTGAAGAATAACCATTTTCTACTTAGGCGGCTAATAGTGTTTTCACTTACCACAAACTTGGTTTACTATAAATAATTTCATCCATGTTTTAATAATCAATTGATACCAATAATAAGTTAAGAATGAAATATTTTGAAATGGTAATTGTGAAAATTAGATTTTCTCTTTATGTTTGTTTATTTTATTGTATTTGTTTATTACAGGTGTATAGACATCTGATGAATGGAGATATTTTACTCTTGAATCGACAGCCAACTCTGCATAAACCAAGTATTATGGCACATAAAGTTAGAATATTGCCAGGAGAGAAGACAATTCGCATGCATTATGCAAACTGTAAAGCATACAATGCTGATTTTGATGGAGATGAAATGAATGCTCACTTTCCACAAAACGAGATAGCAAGAAGTGAAGGATATAATATAGGTTAGTTCACTATTTATTAAATATAAATTTTATTATACAGAGTCCGCCAAAAAATGTATAAAATTTTTTGTCATCCTGTGTCAGGATACTGGCATTGACAATTGTTTTGAAATTTAAATATGTTGTAGTATGGTTTTTCGCTCAACAGATGTCGGTACTGTCAGACAGGACTTGTTGCTGTAGGCGTTCTTCCCGATCTTCCTTTGTGAATATCGCAAATCGTTCCGTGCGCCTCAAACTTGACAACAATGCGTTTGATTGTTAGGCTCAGTGTCAAACTCCCCTCTCCACTGACGCTGCACTTCGATGGCATTCCCAATCCTGATAAAACACTTCAAAACGTACTTACGCTGCTCGAACGTCAAGCGTGCTCTGCCATTTTCTTATCTTACTAACCGCGCTGACAGAACTGACATCTGTTAAGCGAAAAACCGTACAACAACATAACTTTAAGTGAAAACTATTGAGAACGCCGACATCTGTTGGGCGAAAGCCATTCTGCAACATACGTATATTTCAGAACAGGTGTCAGTGCCAGTATTCTGATACAAGATGACAAAGAGTGTATACATTTTTCTGTCGGACTCTGTATAAATAAAGGATTTTCAAACGTAATCATTGTGTGATATTCCTTAGTTGCCTTATAATTAGGATGTCGTTTGTTAGAACTCTAGCACTGATATAGTGATGAGCAAAATTATTTATTTCTTTGAATCGATCCATTTTTCGAATATGATTCCATTATTTGATTAATTTAGCTTAATTATTGAGGCTTCTGTGTGTGATTCCTTTCGTGCAGTTAACTGATTTCGATCAAGCGAATTAGTTAGTAATTATTCCATCAAATGAAAATTTTAGGTCTTTTGCATATTTCTTTCGCTTGGAAGAATTGGTTGGGATGTGGACGATTTATTGTATTACTAGCAGAATACCCTTTTTTCGCACGGAGAGAATAGTTTTATTTTGGACATAAATGATATATCCTTCCCCAAGTTAAGAGGCTGAATTTGGATTTAAACTGTATCGGAAGTGTCACTGTTCATCTCAGCAATCCCGGAAACTATGTATTCGAGGCTAATATCGGTCATTTTTAAATATCTCCCCACTCCCCTCTCCTAAATTGCACCGTCAAAGTGAAATAATAGAAACCATCCCAGGCCCTAACCTCATCTAAGTTGAAAATTTGATCGAGATCGGTCGAGTGGTTCAACAGGTTCATAGTGACTCATTTTTGTGTGTGTAGATTATATCGTGCAGCATTCAAATTCCCTGTCGCCCTTACAGCTGGTCTAGTAGCTAGCGTGTGCGCGCCCTGCTGTGTAAGCATTTAAACCTGAACGCATTACGGTGGTTCAGATTTTACCTTAAACTGTAGGTATATGTCTCACATAGCCTCGGGACTGAAAAGGGGTGCTCAACTTCAATCAACAAGAACAAGTCGAATTTCCTCTCTATACGTCATGGAACTTATATTCTATCACAACAGTACATCTGCATAAATGTCCTCAAAATATTTTCACTAGACTTCCAGTCTCTCAGAAAATCGCGTACATTACCTAAACCATCCCCTAGTCTTAACCGTCTATAATATCTTAAATTGTAACATCCACTCCGTTTTTCATTATAGGGTGTCCAAGAAGTCCTAATGGAAAGATGTTTAAAAAATATCATTTTTTAAAAGTAAATTATGTTGTCGGAGTTTGAACATGTGAAAATAATATTGCTCTGTAGGCATGACGGTAGAGATATTGCCAGCGAGTTTAATCGCTGTCATCCCGAGCGACAACCAGTTCGCGATATGACTCATCTTTGGAGGAAAATTAAGGACGTACGCGAAGTAGTTGGCTCAAATCATATTCCCCATGTGCTCCATAATTTGCGCTTCCGCCTTCAAACGTGTATGGAACTCAACCGAGAGCACATTAAACAAATACTATGATTTCGCGTATGATGCGGGACTTCTAGGAGACCCTATATTTTAATTTATCTTTGGCTACTCCTTTTTATTTCATTCTGTATTATCCTCATTATTTGTATCGTTCTTGATTGTTGGTTCTTTTAAGGAAGCGCATAATTGAAAGAATTAGATTCAGTTCTCGCGTTAAAGTACAAAATATGTGAACTGGTGAAGAGAATGGCATCAGAGCTGCAGCATGTCACTCTAGGCTAGTTATGTCTTATTCATGCGAACCTTTTTTGAAAATGAAAGATGCAGCTTCTGCACGCAGGAATGCATTAATTTATTATACTTTGTTTTTTGTGTATTCTTATCGCCCTACCGTAGTATCTTTCATTTTAATCTACTAAACTGTCTCTTTTCAATCTGGCCTTACGTGACCCTACATCCCAACATACTTATTCCTCTCGTGCTTCATTGGTTCTTTTCTCTAATTTTTTTCTCCTGCTGCTGCTTCTTCTTCTATTATCTGATGATGCTACGTGCGAAAACACTTATATTTACCCCTCTTTTCTTTCTGTTTTAAACTACCTTCTAACAGGTAATTAATTTTTCATTGGCTCTCGCGGTTTTGGTTCAAAATACTTTTTTTTTTTTTTTTTAATGTCTTTCGTTAGGTTTAAATGTTCAAGTGCTTGACAAAGTATTAGAAATTACAAATTCATGTAATTTTATAGCAAACAGTCATAACCTTTTTCTTTTTTTAAAAAAGTTAAGTAATTCAATAAGATAAAATAATTGGTCATGTGTCTAACATTTTGATTTTTCTATCAAAGTTATACTTGGTCATTAATTGCAGCCAAATTAATAATTTTCGTTAAGTACATCGAAATGTTTGCAGAAGATTGCCTACGATAAAAATAGTCGACTTTCACTGGAGCCCGTACTTGATAACAGTATCAGTAGAACACGATCCGTAGGACGATGAAAGTGAAAGTGACAGGAGTTCGTTTGTAGTTTCCGCCACCCATTATAGCCACTCTGCAATAGTGAAACGGTGCAATTAAGAGAGTTTAATTAATAGCAAAATGGTGTGAGTCTCATCTTCCAACAATGTGCGCAACAGATACCTACTATATGTGGTCGACTGGAAATTGTGAAGAGACATAGGACAATCCCCCAACAAAGAGAAGTTTAGCATACGGTGCGGTATCTCAAAACCGCAATCAGGCGAGGTTCACAAACACCAGAAAACTGTATGAAACATACCTCGCAGGAAATGGTTGTATACTTAAATGAGGGATAACTCTACCTAGATGAGACCAACAGAGTTCCATTTTCTGCCGTTAAACAAATCTGAAAAGCCACTTTGACTTTGTGCTGCAGTACAAAGAGAAGTTTCCCAAGGGATTTCTAGTAGTAGGGAAGATTGCAGTCCAGAAACACTGCCATTCATTGAAGTGGCTTCCAACTCAAAAGTCAACACAACTTACTTCCAGAAGAACAAAATAGACCTTCTGTATGTCATGCCTATCCTCCACTTGTACGGTGACGAGACTGTAAATGTATGCATCCACATGGACAAGGCCTCAGCCATACTGTTTGATCATCCCACGCCTTCTACGCAAAGAAACCAGAAGAGATGAGAATTTAAGTAATTCCACTTTTGTCCATCCACGTTAAATTCCCAGACATGTCACAATGGACTAATGTGGGTTAGGGCTTCTCAAGCAAGCACTTGTTTTGACACCGTCCTCTTACTTACAGGGTCTTCGGACGATGGCAAGGTGATATGACGAGACATTCTCCTTCTCATTTCAAACGTTTGCTACAGTGGAAACTACCCTGCCAGGTGATTGTTTGGGTCCGTGGTCGTCACATCGAACACGACTACTTGGTGGAGAAAGGGTTGAGTTGAGTTGATTTTGAGTTTAACGTCCCTTTTTAGCAGCGAGGCTATATGAGTCGTGGATCTACTGATTAATTTAGAATCCAAACCACATGAGCTCCCACCGGGAATTGAACCCGGACCTTCCACGCCAGAGACACGTACGCTGGAGAAACGGAGTTTACTAGACTGGTAATAGTTCAAAGTCGACGAATTTTATCGTGGACAACATTGTATATTATATATGTATCATAACTTTTCTTTGCTGGGAAATTTCCGAGATTCACAAAGAAAGAAAGAAATGTTTAAAAGTCATTAAACAATTCCTAATCAAACTAGCGAGTTTGTCTTAACTACTAACAATTATGTACTTGGAAATAATTATCTTGAAATCAAATCTATTTGCATGTCATCCTTATACGTCAAGCTATTCATATGACGTCTAGAGTAACAAATTTTGAATTAATCACCACTTCAACTTTTCCTTTAATCCTATATATAAATAGGGGCCGCGGTGGCTCAATGGTAGAACGTTCACCTCTGGTGCATGAGATCCTTGATTCGATCCCAGCTCGCGGGGGCCGCAGTGGCTCAGTGGCAGAGCGTTCACCTCTAGTGCTTGGGGTCCAGGGTTCGATTCCAGCCTCCGCCAAGTAAACTTTGTGGTGGACAAACACCGTGTGCGTGGGTTTTCTCGGGGTTCTCCCGTTTCCTCCCACTTTCTTCATTCCATCATTTCATTCATTATTCATCATCACCGTCTCCTTTAGCCTAACCGGCATAACCGTGGGACGTCAAACTCAAAGATTTCATTTTATTTATTTTTTTTTTTTCGATCCCAGCTCGCCCCAAGTGAACTTTGTGGTAGATGAACACAGTTTGCGTAAGTTTTCTCGGCGTTGTCCCGTTTCCTCCAACTTTCTTCATTCCACCATTTCATTCATTTCTCATCATTACAGTCTCCTTTAGCCAAGCCGGCATAATCATGGGACATAACACTTAAAGATTTCATTTCATTTTTCCTATTTATAGATGACATTTTCGTAATATGGACACACGGCCAACCCACGTTGAATTCCTACAGTCTATAAATGACGAGTTCTCCGTCAAACTCACCTAATACCTCTGTAATAAAACAGATATCATGCTTGATGTAAACGACGGACTTGAGAATGAACGTCTTGAGACTGATATAGAGACCAAACGTGCTAACGCAGGGTAGCAACAAACCTGGGAAAGTCAGGGAATTCGAAAAATCCGGGAATTTCGAGGAATGAGATTACAACCAATTCTTGGCCCTAAACTATTTTTACCACAAGTGTACAAGATACTTTAGGGAAAATTTATTTCTTTTATATAATTTTTCTTTGCTACGAAAGAGTAAAAATACAGGAACATTAAAAAATATCCTATTACGAACTTCACAATTTGTTGCTTGGTTACGATACAGGTAAGAAAACAATAACACTTTTGATAGTGTAAAGCGTATGCTTGAGAAAGCCAGACAATCATTCTTTTCTTTAGAGTTCTTAAATGTGTTTTATTTATCAATTGTTTTCTTTCCTATACGAACATATAGACTTACAGTAATTTTATTGCATTTTACAGTAGGGTTAGTTGGAAATATTGAAGTCGGACTGTACGAAATTGTTGATTTCGGACTATTCCATGTTATCCGAAGAAAGACTGGATAATTATCTGATTGACATTGCCAGGTCTGTATAAGTTAATCCAGTGCAATCGTTTTATATTAAAATACATGAATACTCGTTTACTTTATAGTAACATTTCACAAATTATCTGGGAATCCCTTGAGCGATCTGGGAAATTCCCCTTCTGGTAAGCCAAGCCAAACCCCTCAAACCCAACACGGAGAACGTTTCTAGTTCTCAAATTAGTGCGTACGTGGTCGGTGGAAGTAACTCGTTATAGTTACTCGCGTTTCTAATTCTTTTCTAAAGTAAGAAAGCGCTAAAGCAATGGATTGAAAATGTTTAATAATAGCGTGAAGTGAAGTTGCTGCAAACATTTTCTTTTGTGCTATGTAATCAGTTGAAGTTATATATAAAGCACCAATTACTGTCAAGTCACAATCGCTATATGGAGCAAACAACACGTTAATAGCAGTGCAGTAGTCCTAAAATTTTCAGAGAATATAAGCTGTTTGTGATCATCTATGATTATCAATAAAGACATAGAAGGCATTTTCCTAATGAACAATATAAAATGCATATATTAGTTAATTCGTTTAAAATATAAAGGATACATTACGTATTATATTCAAAAGCATTTCATGCTATTCTTTTGATGATACTCTTCACTAAATCACACTATTAATAACATAAATGGATGTCCCTAGGTAAATATGGGGAAGGAACTAACTCATTCCGAGAAGAAACAAAAAGTCGCGCCCGATGTGTCAGAAATAAGAAACTTGTGCCCAAATTTAACTCTATAAAATTATTAAGACTTTTCTTTTCAACAATAGGTTCTATATTGCTCAAAGTTACGTATTATCATCGGCATGACATTGAAAATATGCATACCTTAGTTTTAAAATATCGAACAAGTGTGATTTTCTTCAGCATAGAACAAGGTATTAAGGAATTGAAATATCACAGCCATCGACCTTAAAACGCTTTAATATCCTGTCAGAACAAACATGCATTGATCTATCCCCTCATCTTAAAACTAACAATTTTGTGTTTTGGTTCCTTCCTGTATAATAAGGACTCACATATTTGAATACCTGCTAAAAATATAAAAGAAAAAAAAAAAAGGTGATATTGTCACTTTATCATTGGAGTCATGCCTCGATGAAATAAATATAAAGGAAACAAAAGTAGAAAGTGCTATACGCTTTGAAGCAGAAGGTACACTCTAATGACTAAGGTTAAGCAGAGGGTATACGGCGGGTACCGCCCTTTACCCTCGACTACAGCCCTGGTTAATAGGATGTTTTACCAGCATTTCTTAGGTGGAATACCAATGTCGGAGCAACATACCATAAAGAAGTCTTATTTGTCCTTTTTCCACTTCCTCCCAAAGTGATGAATACAGTATTGTTTTTTTTCAATAATGAAGTGTGAAATCCGTATTATTATTATTATTATTATTATTATTATTATTATTATTATTATTATTATTATTATTATTATTATTATTATTTTTATTATTATTATTATTATTAATTTTAAGTATTCTGCCTTTGGGCAGGTCCTGGGACTAATGATTTTTTAGAGTTTAGATTTAGTTGTGGAAATGTTTCTTCCACGTTTTTTGATCTTCAGCTTCCTCTTTTAACTCCCTATATTTTCTTCTATTTTTCAAATCATCGATTAGTTGTGTTCTTCTTCTTCCTCGCTTTCCTTCCATCTTTCCTTCTATGGCGGTATGAAGAAGACAATTTCTTCGCAAGTCCAGTCCAATTGGCCTTTCTAGGAAGGATGCTAACTAGAAGTGTCCTCTTTTTCCTATCAATTTTGAAACATCTTCATTTGTTGCTCTCTGTCCATTTTATCTTCTCCATTTTCCTCCAACATCCCATTTCGAAGCTCTGTAAATATTTTTTCTCTAACTTCCGTAATGTCCAAGTCTTTAAACCATACAGTCCAATATTCCAGATATAGCACTTGACGAACTTCTTCCTAAGTCCAATATTGAGTCTGCTAGTTAAGAGTATTTTTTTTTTTTTTTCTTGTTGAATGCTTTTTTTTTTCTTCTATGACAATTCTTGACCTGATCTCTTTGGTCCAGTAAGCGTCTCTTGTCAGAAAACTTCCCAGGTACTTGAAATTATCGACCTCTTCAAGTTCTCTTTGTTATACTCTGACCCGTAAGGGCACGTTTCCACGGGATATTCTCATGACTTTCGACTTTTCTATGTTAATTTCCATTCCATTTAGTTTCCCAGTGTCAGCTGTTTTGTCATTCGTCTCCTGTAGTCCTTTTCGGTTCTAGCTATGATAACCCTATGATCTGCATACTGATCTTGTTAATCATCTACCCTCCTCTTTATAAAGACATAATAATTAAGTGTTGTCATACTGATTGCATACATCGCATGTAAAAAGTATATTTGTGTAAGAATGTGTGTTTATATATTTGCTTCTTTTTGCGGAAACTACCCTATAAATATACCATATTCAGGTAATATTTCTGTCTTCTTTCCTCTGATGTTTACATTCAACACTTTATCGTGTATATGAACGACATGAGCTATTGCGTGCAGAGAAGTTGAGTTTTTCCTCTTTGCTCTTCGATATTGCTTATATGACTGTCTTAGATGTGTCATGGAATCAAAAATATTTTAAAATAATTAACACTTTCTGACCAGAACAATGCACTTATTTATTAAAACTAAAATAGAGTGTATCGCTCTGGTCAGAAACTGTTCGTTACTTTAGGTAACAAGTTCCAGAGTCGTAAGAATATTACATTTCTGATCCACTTAGTGTATGTTTTAATTGTTGTTTTAATAGCGAAGATCCCCGAACAAACAATACCCTGAACCAGGTCTATAATCGCCTCTGGTCTCTAACAGGGTGTTCACTGATACTGGAAATACGTGAATTATACTGGAATGTAATTTTGATACTGGAAATACTGGAAATTTGCTGGAATTTTGACCCACATACTGGAAAAATCATGAAACTGTTAATTTTTCAACAATACTTTTTTGTAATTGTTTTAATAGTCTTAGAAAAATTTTGTATTTATTGAGATTGTAAATTTTTTCGAAGCAAGATTTTGTAATTAGACATTTAAAGCAATGGGTGGAGTAGAGGGCTGTGAGGGGAGTTGGGAGGCCCTTTAAAATGTTAAAAAGTCATTGTATTAAAAAAAAAAATGACGGCTAACTCTATTTATTAAAAATATTCTTTTGATGGCAAAATAATTACAAACCTGAAATAATCAAAAGTGTGATTATTCCTAAAATACTTTTAAAAAAATAATTGTATTAGGTACAGGAATTTTGCTGATAGTTGTAATGATTATACTGGAAATATACTGGAATTTTGAAAATAAACTCAGTAGACACCCTGTTGAAGACTACTCAGTAGAAGTTATATTTAATCCTTCACAGCAACAGGTGGACACAGAACAGTTTTGGCCACGAGTACGACACTGGCCACACCTTTCGGAGACAGTTACAAGATTTTTTTTGAACATTTAAAATGAAAATTGAGAGATGATTTCAGATGTGGTAGAGTGCTTGGTTTTTAATTGCTTACTTCAAATTTAGAAACTTATCTGTGTTTTACACTAACAGTGTGTCAGATTTACTGTCTGTAGTTATGCACATTTCTTTTACTTTCGTTTGCGCAGTGGAATATCATATTGGTGAATCATCCATAAAATGCAATTGGATCAACGATCGAATTGTAAATTTATCTTCAATGCACACATAATTCCAATCTTTTTCTATTTTCGTTTCCACTAGTTTCAATTTTATCAAAGTATTTTGTCTTGCATGAAGTGAAGGTAGCTAATCACGCAAACGAAAGAATTTCGGAATACGGTTACTCGTATTTTAGTTTCTGCGTTTTCATTGTATTGTATTTTAATCCGCAAAGAGGTTTATTTCGGAAGTGCTTAGTAGTAAATATAGTAGAGTTTACGAAAACTGCTAATAAAGTTGCATCAGTTGTGCATTGGGTCAATACTCAGTGGATAGCTGGACTAATTTCACCAGATTCTTGATCTTTTAAGTATTGGATACATCCATAGATACCAAAGTATACTTTGTGCTCATAATGCAGTATTTATTGGCATTTGTCCGTTAACATCTACCAGTTTTTCAACATGACATTATGTCATAAAAACTACTGTACAAAAAACACAAACTAACTTATGCTAGGTTTCTACTAAAACGTATGAATGCAACCAGTTTGGTGCAGTGGTGCCAGGTAGGGAGGACAGGTTATTATGCAATCCACAGATATTCACAATTTCCTCAGTATCTTCCCTTCGGCCGTAACATCCACCATGGAAAAATGCATCCTTGTTCACTGTTATCAATATACCTAAATAAACATTGATTTCTATCCTTTTCTTGCATCATACATTTTTTCTTTCATAAATTATGTAACAAAACTTCCATCATGTGACTAACGTTACACATTGAAATTCGTAATAAAATACGAGGTGTGTTAGAAAAGTAATGAGACTGATTTTGTACTAACTAAAGTTTTTATGTTTTTCAAACAACAATGTTATCCCCTTCAAAGTAGTTCCCTTGGGCAGCTATACACCCGCGGATTCATTGTTCCCATTTTTGGTAGCAGCGCTGAAAGTCTTCTGCTGGTATGGTTTGTAACTGATCGGTCACAGTCTTTTGAATATTCTCCAGAGTTCCAAAATGACGTCCTTTTAGGGCATGTTTCAATTTCGGAAAAAGGAAAAAGTCACAAGGACTCAAATCAAGTGAATAGAGGGTTGAGGAACAACAGTAATGCGTTTTGAGGTCAAAAATTGGCCGTGTGACACGGGGCATTGTCATGATGAAGCATCCACTTGTCTGCAATGTCTGGTCTTGCACGAGTCACTCTTTTCCTGAGCCTTTCAAGGACACTATTATAAAACACTTGGTTGCCAGTTTGTCCTCGTGGAACAAATCTTTGTGCACGATACACTTACTGTCGAAAAAACAAATCAGCATCGTCTTGATCTTTGATTTGCTCATTCGACATTTCTTCAGCCGAGGAGATGACGGAGTGTGCCACTCTTCGCTTTGCCGATTTGTTTCAGGATCGTACTCAGATATCCAGGATTCATCACCTGTGATCACACAATTAAAGAGTTCTTGGTCATTGGCAATTCTCTTAAGAAGATCAACGCACACGTTTTTTCGATTGTCCTTCTGTTCAGTTGTGAGGTTTTTCGGCACCATTTTGGCACAAATCTTTCGCATGTTCAAATTGTTGTGAAAATTTGATGTACGCTGTAAGTGTTTAAATTTAACTGATCGCTCATCATCCTTATTGTTAAACGACGATCAGATCTCACAAGAGCCCTTACACGTTCAACGTTTTCGTCAGTTTTTGAAGTTGAAGGTCTCCCTGAGCGAGGTTCATCTTCAACGTGTTCTCGGCCTTCCAAACATGATTTGTACCAGCGAAAAACTTGTGCTCTTGATGATCAATGTTCCCTATAGGCCTGCTTCAACTTTTCTAAAGTCACACTCGCGGATTCACCAAGTTTAACACAAAATTTATTGCACAACGTTACTGTAAATTCCGATGCTCCGTTTCTGTAACACACAAGAAAAACAACTTCACTGATGGCGCTGTCAAAAATAACGTGTATCTATACGAAGTTGTAACTCGGACTGAAGAAGTGGAAGGAATAAACAAACCGGTCTAGCATAGGCTGGTAGACACAACCTTTCCACATCGCCTGCAGTGCTGCCAGTCTCATTACTTTTCTCACACACCTTGTACGTTGTATTTGTTTTTATATATTCACTATTCTAGTTGATTAAGGGGAAAATATGTTACTTTAATGTATTATCGTTGTCATATTTCCTTGGTCTTCTTTTCCCATGAACATGTGAAAATCTGAATGGCTAATTACATATCAGAAAAAAAAAAAAAATAAAAATACAAAACCGAAAAAAAATGAGGGAATTATTTCTGGTATATTTTGTCGCCACCCTGGAACAGTATGAAGGATATTCACGTAAAGAGGTAGCATTCTGTTGAAATAATATGTAATGAATTTCATGTATATTCTTACTATTTTCATTTAGATTTTAAAAATCCTTTTACGTTATAATTTTCTTTAAAATTGTATACATTATGAGTTGTTAACTGTTTTAAGTATCGTATTTGTTTTAAGGATGGACAAGTTCTACACCGATTTGTAGTTAGTAAATCAAATCAAATGATTATATCAAACTTTCTTACCTTTGCTGTATTAGTATGATAGAGCACATAACGATTCAACTGTATAGTTCGAACTGAGGAACTACGTTCGAGGTATCGAATGCCAAAATGGGAAATATAAAGTACAATTAACAATAAGTAAGTAAATTACGAAGTAATAAAAAAGTGCTAGTAAGAAATTCTGCCGTACCATTAGCAAGTGTTCTTGGGCTGTCTGCTAGATTAAGATATTTGACGTTTGGAATGCAGACATTGCATTCATCTTCAGGGATTGTGTTGAAGAGACCGAAGATATATGGTGACTGTGTAGGGGCGGAGCTATGAATGGTGGTTTTTGATTGGCTGAGGGAAATACAGGGTCCTGATTGGTCATTGTTGTGGCTACGAGCTGTGGCTTTGTTATAGGCAATCTTTTTGTTCCTGAAAACGGCTGACCAGATAGGACTGAGTTGAAACCCCTTATGTCTATTGAGACTGTTCTCTTCACGTGAGATGGTTATGGCTTGCTTTATTATTCAGTCCTTCATTATTCTTTATTATTAAGAGGAACAGTCGCAATAGAGATAATGAATTTCAACTTAGTCTTATATGGTCAGCCGTTTTCAGGAACAAAAAGCATGCGTACAACAAAGCCATTTCTCGTAGCCACAACAACAGCCAATCAGGACTCAGAATTTCCCTCAACCAGTCACAAGCCCTCATTCGTAACTCCGCCCTAAGTAGTTACCAAATATATAGGCTTACATATATCTGGGCTCTTCATCACAATCCCTGAAGATAAATGCAATACCTGCATTCGAAACATCGAATGTCAATATCATCACCTGACTGATAGTCCGAGAACACTTGGGCGTCACTTCGTCAGGAAAAAATAAATTCTTTATTCATATTGTTAGCGTTCAATGGAAAAAGTTTGTCCAAAAATGAAACATATGCCAATCTGTGTGTCTCATTGAGTTAACTCTTATCCGGGCAAGCGGGGCCTGCCAGGCCCAGTAGCTTCAATTATATTTACGAATTTCTCAATAACCATAAATATTTCGATGATATAAAATTCTGAATTCTTCTATCTCTAGTCAAAGTAAAAGTCAGGAACATATCGAGTTGATAAGGCTAACAGAGTTGGTAAGGACCCAATTGCCGTCTAGGTTACAAAAATAGCTTGCCTGGACAAGGGTTAAGCAAAATAAACATGAGTGCAAAAGCTCGTGCGTTGTTCTCGAGAAAATAGAAGAAAATGAATTTTTTGTAAAGCTAAAATTAATACTGTACGAGAACCATGGCACTGGTGAAACTAATATTTAAATATACCCTTGTTAATATACAGCAAAAATTCTGCTCGAGTACTAAACACAAGATTGTATGGAAGAACAAATTAATAAATTGAAAAGAAACAGTGCGGGTTCAGGAGAGGCAAGGGCACAAGAGATGCACTTGGATTATTAAGGGTGATTGGTGAAAGATTTGTACGAAAAGGGAAAGAGGTGTATGTTATATTTATTAGTTGTAGTATTATTAATGATGATATGAAGTGCGAATGTGAAATAAATGCAAGAATAGGAATGGCGAAAGAAGCCTTTAGAAGGAAGAAAAGTCTGTTTTGTGGGACCTTGAATAAACAGTCGAGAAAAGGACTTATAAGATGCTTCGTGTGGAGTATTGTACTGTATGGGGCAGAAACATGGATGTTATGCAAAAATGATGAAAAATGACTGGAAGCTTTTTGTTTTAAAAAAATGTGTATAAAAAATGGAGAAAATTAGCTGGGTTAAGCGGAAAACGAATGAGGGGGCGTTTAGAAATTGTGGGGGAGAAAAGAACAATTTTAGATATTAATTAAAAGGAAACTGATTGGGACATTGGCCAACAAGGAAACTTTATCATGAAGGATGTGCTAGAGGAAATGGTATCAGGAAAGAGAGGGAGGGGACGAAGGAGATTGCCTAAACTTATCATTAACTCGTAAATTTCAAGTTCTGTTTAATTAAATACTGTCCACAGATAAGATAATATATTAGTCCATAGACCACGTTGAGTAGAAGAAAATGACACACATATGAGTAAATGTATGCATATGTAATCGTGTTTCCCCGCCGGTATTAAAATTCTGTAAGCCTAAACATTAATTTGCATTTACCCAGCTTTGCCACGGCAGGTCACGATCACTTCCGCACTTATATATTATTGGAACCGAAGCCGGGCACACAGATCAATAAAACATAAGTACCGTAAACTAAAATATGTATGAATGGTGAATTTTGGCAAGAGTATTAACGGACGAGAATTCATTAAACAATATAAATCACAAAACCTAGTTAAACTATGTAAAAATATAATGTTACTAGATATGAAATATACAATTAAAGATAATACAGAAAATTACAAACAAACGAGTAACTATTATTAACGTTCTCTGATTATTTTAATCTTTCCCTTTTAATTCTGTTTGAGTACGTGTAACGAAGTGGTGGCTTTTAAAATATATGAACGAATCAATGTTTTAACTACTCACAGTTAATCTTCGACCGGTCAATTGATATCACTCGGGCCCTGGGGTAGAATCCACTAGATGACAGGTTCACAGGAAGTTTTAAGCTGAGGCCAGGATGAGCTTGGAGCGGCGTATGTTATCTTCGAGATCCCAATTCAGCTTCCCGCTAATAGAAGTGAGTGATCGTCTTAACTGATGTTCTTAGTTCCTTGTTACTCGCTGGTCCGAACTCAAACGTTCATTACAGAATCACTGACATTATAGACACACTTGAAAATGTTAATATGTACTATATGCGATGCGACTCACAAAATCGAACTTCTATTTTAGCTCAACCCTTCCAAGGGGAGCGCTTCTTTCTTAGTCGCGGAGAATAACGCACCCTACTCACCTCGGTGGGTGCTCTTCGAAGTGCCAAACACACACTGAAGCTTCTTTCAGTTGGCTATTGCGTATGAATGCTTGGGGCTGGAGTTCCCCGTTTATGACGTATAGTGTTGAGTTCGAGCTCTTTAGCTTAAAAGATGCAGATGCTTCGAATTAACCAACCAGAGATGAACGATGACAACATGTAGGTGTGATTGCAAGTGTCCCGTTTTCTGGACTCAAAAAAAGCGTTCACAAAGAGAGTCGTTTTTTCCACATCGTATGTCCATATATAGCCAGAAATCGGACTGAAACTCACCAACACAGACGAAGAAACATGCCAAAGCGATGAGAGAAGAGTTTTTAGAATGTTTGGAAATATACGAGGCTTGGTTAATAAAGTTCGAAATCAAGTCTATTTTTCCCAATGTCCTTTTTAAATCCAAAAAATGAGCTTTAGGTCGGTGATACATAGTTGTCGGAAAAGTCGAAGGAAACTTTTGTGGCGCAAAAAGGTCTGCCGTTCGTTGGCAATTATAATTGATGGTTTTTATTTTACTGTAAAGAATTGTTGTTTATGTGCTGTGTTTGTAGCAGAAAACATGTTAACTAACAAATTATATCTACTGATGTTTGTCGTTTCTTAACGGAGATACACGGATTCCTTTATGCTTATTCTACATATAATACAAACAAAAATTGTATTGGAAAATGCAATTTGAAACGAGTGAATATAGAAAACTTGATTTTCCAAATAACTCTTACCTCACAGTGTTTATGACCGACAGTTATTTTACATGCTTTCATTTTTTTCAGTTAGCGTTTCTAAGCAGTATTTGGTACCCAAGGATGGTACACCACTTAGTGGATTAATCCAAGACCATGTTGTATCCGGTACAAAGTTAACTGTCAGAGGAAAGTTTTTTGAAAGGTAGGAATAACTTCGTATATACGATACTTTGTATATAGTTAAAACAAAAGAATCGTGAAGCGGAAATGGAAAATGAATTATCAGAAAATAATGAAAATTGTCAGAAACTTTCCATTCACAGAAGATTTTATATTCAATGATTAGAACAGCTAAACATGTTCAGGTCGGAAAACGGCATCAAACATTATCTAAAATGATAGTAATACATTTTGAGCTTATAATATACAGATATGTACTTCATCTGACTTTGAGTATTAAATAAATTGGATTGAGACTGACGGTATTTCATTTTTTATTGGAAGATAATTATTATTTGATCGTTACCTAAATATATTACACATTTGTTTTTCAGAGCCGATTATTGCCAGTATGTCTATGAGGCGTTGTATTACCTGAAAGGGCCGTATAGATTGCTTCCACCTGCTATATTGAAGCCGAAACCGTTATGGTCAGGGAAACAAATAATTTCTACGATCATCATAAATTTGATTCCTGAGGGAAGATCGCTTATCAATCTTCATTCAACTGCCAAAATTTCAAGCAAGGTAGGCCATAATCGAATTAAGTTTCATTTTAAAAAAAAAAGTAGAACATCAATTTAACTAGTATCTTTTCTCTCCCTTTTTTTAAAGTTCAATGCAACTGATAAAACCCAATCTATTGATGTAAGGAAGGTATATAACTTTTTTTTTTTTTTTTTTTTTTTGGTCAATGCAATATTCAAATTTAGTTTGCGAATGAAAATATAGTGACTTCAGATTTAGAGAAAATTAAAATAATATAAATGTAGCATAAAAATATTGTACATGAAATGATAGATTTAATTTTTTATACATGTTTGTTGTTGCGTTTATTATTATTACGAGGGTTGCTGGAAAAGTTCGTGCAAACTACTACGTATCGAGGCGGTAGTGTTCAACTATTATAGATCTTCCTATGTTTAAATTATCTTTCTTTTGTTTAAATCGATTCATTTACTTTTCACAGTAGTTTGAAGGAATAATTTCATGTGAGAAATGAAAATTTCTGGTGAACACGCTTGGGCAATGATTTTTAATTATTTCAAATGTAGTTGTGACACGAAAACAATGTATCGAGGGACTTCAATTGGCTTTTTATGATGAAGCACTATCCAATTGGACTGTGTATAATTAGTTCTCCGAATTCCGATGTAGTTGCATATTTCTCAGTAATGAATTTCGTGAAGGTCGTCCATCCACGTCTGTTGTTGTCGGTAATGTTAGTCGTCATCATCGTCATAGGTATTCTGCCATTGTTGACAGATCACTTGTTGCAACCGAAAAGCTTCCAGGCTCCACGGTCTTCCGCTAACCTCTTCGTTTTCACGTACGATTTTTCTATTTTGATATCGTCCATCAATTGTAGTCTCCTTTGCCTTCGCCCTCTCTTTCCTGCCACCACACACTAGCACGTTCCTCATGATACAGTTTCTTCTTACTCAATGTCTCAACTAGTTTCTCTTCCTCTTCTTAATAATATGTAAAATTATTTTCTTCCCCCACCATTTCTAGCACCCTATTATTCGTTTTCCACTCGTACCAGCTTATTTTTCCATTCTCCTCCACACCCACATTGCGAAATTTTCCAGTCGTTTTTCATCATTTTTGTGTAATGTCCATGTGTCTGCCCCATATAGCACTCCACTCAAAGCATTTTATAAGTCTTTTTCTTAACTCTTTCTTCAAGGTCCCACAAAATAGTATTATCTTTCTCGTAAAGTCTTTCGCCATTCCTATCCTTGCTTTTATTTCACGTTTACATTTCATATCATCACTAATAATACTACTCAGGTATCGAAAACTAGTCATCTGTTCTATTTTCTCCCCTCCTATTTCTATATTTGACCCCGACCACTGCGTTCCAATCACTATGGCATTTGTCTTTCTAACATTTATTTTTATCCTGTATTCTTCACAGCCCTTCCTCACGTTTTCTAACATCTTATTGATTTTCTCTTCAACAAGTGCCATATCATCTGCAAATCTTGTACACTTAATCATTCTACCTCCTACTGAAATGCCGTCTTCATTTTGTAATCTCTTTTCTACTATTCTTCTAGATAGATATTAAATAATGTAAGCAAGAGACAGCATCCCTGTCGAACTCCCCTTTCAATTGTACTCCCCTTTGTCACTTCCTCCCCTATTCGAATACTTACTTGTTGGTTCATATATAAGTATGTTAGTGCTGTGCGTAAAATGACTGAGAGATCGGGTTGTATCATACCGTGAGATTGAAGCATCCTTGAACATTGACATGCAAACAATATATACAATTTACATGATCATTTGAAGGTACGGAGACTTTCATGCCGTTGAATTCCATACGACTTGACCGAAGCTCAAAAACTGGCTTGTGTCAATTGGTGTAAAGCAATACTTAAACAAAATCAACCACGATAAGTCAGATGTAGTGTACTACATTGTTAATGGGAAATAAACTTGATTGTGTTCGTACAACCCGAAACTGAACAGTAATCCACAATTTGAGTGTTTCAAAGTAAACCGAAACCAACAAAAGTTGTTCGTTTAAGGAGTACTGCCAAGCAAATGATTGCTTGTTTCTTCGGTTACATCGGACATGTGGCAAGCATAGCTTTAGAAGATCGAAGGACTATAAAAGCTGAGTGGTAGAAAGCAATTTGTTTGCCACAGGTCGTCAATCGATTGCGTAAAGCAAATCCAAATCATCGCATTACTCTTCATCACTACATCAGTTTTCACTCCACACACCAAATTGTTGATTTTTTTTTTTTCAGATAAAAATGTCGAATTAATGACTCATTGTCTGTACTCACCTGATTAAACACTTACTGACTTGTTTTCTTCTCACACATGAAAAATAAGTTGCGTGGTGAGTAATTTAAGTCGCCTCAAGCAGCTACTAACGCATCCCCAATAGCAGTTTCTGAGGTACATCTTCCAACTGCTGTGAAAAGATAATAGACTTAAACAAACAAGAATTTTAGGAATAATAATAATAATAATAATAATAATAATAATAATAATAATAATAATAATAATAATAATAATAATAATAATAGATCAAAAGATTGCGATCTTGGCCAAAAATTTTAGGAATTATCGAAAAAATGCATCAAAAGATTGCTATCTTAACCAATAATAAGTTTTTGGATCAGGGTCCACAACATTTTTGAACGGCCCCTAAATCGAATTTTCGTATTTTCTACGGAATAAGGACATCGTACTGAGTTAAGTGATAGTTGGGGCTTAGCTGCACTATATGTAGTTCTCCAGATATAAGGCGTACAAGAAAATGTTTGATGAAATATATTGAATCTTGGATCAGGGGCCGCAGAATTTTTGAACGACCCCTAAATCGAGTTTTCGTATTTTCTACGGAATAAGCACACCATACTGATTTAAACGATAGGTTGGGTTTGGCTACATTATATGTAGTTCTCCAGATATAAGGTGTACAAGAACATTTTTGATTGAAATATATTGGATCTTTTTGATCCAACAAAGGCAATTTAAACTAGAGCCACAGTAAGTAGTCGTTTGCAGAAACTTTTCTAGCAGCCCTCGTATTTCCGCTGCATGGATTGTTTATTGTCACTAGGATTTTACCCATTTTCTTCCTGAGGAGTTAATCAGAGTTTAACCTTTTTTATGCAGGTAGAATATACAATTAACACAACACTGTACGAATTGACGGGGGATTGCAGACATTTCTCCATGACAAAAACTTAACCCCTCTGGAAAAGAAAATTTTAATCTCTGGCAGGGATAAGTTTTTCCCCTGTAGAATTTTCTCGAAAGATCGTGAAGATAGAGATAAGGAACAACTTTTATTTTGTGTAGCCACAGTAAGAAGGCAGTTTTATGTGAGTTAAAATACTTTTCATTTCCGCAAACGGGTTTTGGGAAAATTTCATAAAAATGTTTAGACATTTTTTAAAACGAAGTTTACAAGTAAACAAGTGTTGCTCGTATTAGAGTATATAATATAATATAATATGAGTTGAGGTGAGTTGATTTTGGGTTTAACGTCCCGTTCAGCAGCGAGGCTATATGAGACGTGGACTTACTGATTAACGTGGAATCCGAACCACATGAGCTCCCGCCGGGAATCGAACCCGGGTTTCCCACTATAATATAATATGATATAGAGAGTGGGCACAAAGTTGTTTTCCCCAATATGTGAGGAAAGAAAACATTTGGGTAAAGCGAATTTTATCTCGTTCCTTGCCACAAATTAAAATCTGAGTTTCTCGAGAAATTAATGGAGGATGCTGCCTTGGACAGATCGGAAGAAAACAAGATAATAGTTGAAAGAAAAGAAGAAAGAAAGAATGGTATGAAAATTTATGGAAAATTTTTTTTGATAATATAATTTCTTTGATTCATTCTGTTCTGATGAAAACTTTTCAAGATTTTATATGAAAGAAAATAAAGTTCAAGGACTTTGTACCACTATGTTAAACGAGAAAAAAAGAACGCGTATACTGTAACTCACGATGTGTCGCGTTTATTCCATTTTCCTTACATTTATGGATAAAATTCTGTTACTAGTAAATGGAGATAATAGAAACTAATCAATTTATGATAATATTTCCAAAATATGTAATAAAATAATAAAAATATAAGCAAAAAACAAAATTATGCTTGGTTTTGTGTATCCTGGCAACCATGCTTTAGAGGAATTTTTGCAGTAGCAGAGCACGATTGCCAACGGAAATTGACGATGGCTAGTAAAAGACTTGCATCAAGGAACTGAAAAGTGGAGTAAAATATTGAATATATGGGTTTAAATCTGGTATCTAGATTGTCTGCCAAATATAAATTACAGCCTGTAACCAAAATTTTGTACGCAAATATAGAAACAAACAGGAAAACTCTTGCCTTGAGGTTGGAAGTGACACTCGCCATAGCTATAAAAGAAGCCAAAGCCCTAAAACAGTATAAACCAACAGGAAGCTCCGTGGTTAGGTGGGTAGAATGGCAAACTAGAAGTTTTTTCTACTATTTTGACATCAGATCGAATCCCATCCCACTTTTATTTATTTAATTAATTATTTTTACAGAACATTATAGGAAGTGTATAATTTTCATGTTAATAAGAACCAAAACAATATAATAAAGAAATAACTTCTTGACATTTTTCTGTAATCGACGAATTTAATCAGGATTAGAGTATTATTGTTAACACAGCTTATTTTCAGTTTATAGTCTTGTATGCTTACTCCTGCCCTCCCCGTTCTTGCCCAGCGGACCGACTTCAACTAACTGCGGGTTTGTGTGAGCCAGAAACAGAAAAGAAATCATACGCAACAGGCAGCCTTTCCAATCTGATCTACAGCGAATAAAATAGAAAAGCTTGGAACATAGATTTTTCCAACGGATAGCATATGTATAAACGATAATAATACCATTCGTCTAAAATATAGAGTAGAGTGAACAACTGATACTAAAAGGATATAACAAAGGCGTAAGCTTTTTCTTTTTTTAATATAGGATGACAACACATTAAACATAGCTTATTAAATTTTTGGAATGGCAGATTATCACCTCATGTGTCGGTGTAGATCTATACATTTTCACATTTGGGGCCGCGATAGCTCAGTGGTAGAGCGTTCATCTCTACCTTGGTCCTTGGTTCGATCCCACATCATGCCTAGTGGACTTTGTGGTATACAAACACCGTGTGCATGGTTTCATCGGGGTTATCTCGTTTCCTTCAACTTTTTTCACTCCACCATTTTCATTCGTTTCTCATCATCACCGTCTCCTAAAGCCTAACCGGCATAATCGTGGAACGTAAAACTTAAAAGATTTCATTTCATTTCATTTTCACATTCTAGCGACGAAAGAAGAAAGTGTGGTAATAGTGATAAAAATAGAATTCGAGATGTCAATGAATTTAAGTTTCATGGCCTCCAACATATTGGTAAAATGGGTTTTTGATATCTGGCCATCTGTTCGTCACGCTTTTACATGCACTCAACTAGAGGCAATGACATTCAACGTATCTGGACCAATTCTAAACATAATGTTTTTATAATATTCTATCTTTTCAAATGTTCCTCCTGCGTCTAAAAATAAGGGTAGGTTACATAAGGATGAAAATTTAAAATAGTTCGATTTTCTCAAAAACAGCTGTAACGAGTTTATTTATTTTTTATAAATAAATATTTTATTAACAACCCTACACCATAGTATGAATCATCGCTCTAAAAAATAGAAAAGGTGTAATTTACTGTATGGGATGAGTGTTTTCGCTCAATTTTCTCTATCGGATTTCATAAATAAATATTTCACTAATAACCTAACAATACGGCGTAACTCACTTGCCATGTAAACATTCAGAAGGGTAAGTGAAGGTGAGGGTTTACCCATATAATGAGTTTTCCGTCGACGATTTTCCCTTTAACTCCTCAGACAATTTAGTTCATATTTCGTAAAGAAATGTTTCATTAATAATCTAACAATACTGTGTACTCGTTTGTCTCGGAAAGATCCAGAAGTGGTTTTCTCAAGAAGTGAAGTGTTACTTTTTTTTGACAATTTTCTCATGAATAACTGAGGCAAATGTGTTCATAATTCATTAATAATGATTTTAGTAGTAACTTTACAATATGCAGGGTTCCCACTCGTCCTGGAAATCCTGGAAAACCTGGAAATGTCTGAATTGATTTTGTCCTGGAAACATCCTGGAAATGTCCTTGAAAATGCCTTTCTGTCCTTGAAATTTATAGAAATACTGAATGTCTTTTTTATAATTATAATGAAGATTTTAATTGATTGTTATTTTTGTTTGCTATTTGAATTTTTGTGCCGAGCTTCCTGTTGGTTTATACTGTTTGGGCTTTGGCATGTGCGGCTGGTTGTTAGGGTTTCTTTCTTCTAACAGAGTGGTTGGCTTCGAGAACTTCCCTCTTCTTTCATCCACTAATCTGTCAACCTATTCTTGGATGTTGTTGTCACTAGCACTATCCTCCAGAAACTGTGCTTTGTACCAGTAGCAATTCTTCATAATCAGTCTATTTTCGCAATTAAACTAACTCTTCAGTAAAATTTCATATGAATGCTATTTGTGACAATATCATATCTAGGTAAAACTCAATTCCTTCTTATGCCAAAGAAACTACAGAATCCCCTCATATATTGGATCCTCAGAGGCTGGATTGTTTTTACACAAAACTGTCGAGTTGTTCGGAAGATTTTAAAGATTTGTTGTTAATCATAAAGAAGGTTCTGATAACATTTCCCATAAAGACCTTACTTCAATCAACATCACGAAAGAAATGCTGCATCATGCCATCCATGCAAGGCAGCGTTATATGGTAGAGCTGGAGAAAATAATTAATGTTGAAAGAGAAAGTCAAGTGCAGAGCAAAAGGAAGGAGATAAGTGAAAATGTACAGCAGCTGCAGAGAAAAAAAAGGAAATTGATGGAAACAAATGAAGCTGTGGAGACTGAAGCAAACCAGCTTGCACTTGAAGCAGAGCAGAAGTCTTGCTTTACTTTATTGACAAAGTCAAATGCTATATGTAGAACAGCTACAAACACCGTGTGCGTGGTTTTTCTCGGGGTTCTCCCGTTTCCTCCCACTTTCTTCATTCCACCTTTTCATTCATTACTCATCATCAACGTCTCCTTTAGCCTAACCGGCATAAGCGTGGGACGTAAAACTCAGAGATTTCATTTCATTTCTGTAGAACAGCTTCGCTAAAAAAGATATTGAGACTATAGATGAGGAAATCACACAACTCCATATAATCATGGAGAAACATGTAATATAATTCTTTTTTTTTTTTTTTTTTTGCCTCTAATTATATCTGTCACACTGTCACGCAATGAAGATGCTATGTACCAAAAAAAAAAAAAATGTTTGTAAATTTTTTCGGTACACAATTAAAGTGTCATGTAGAAAGAATGAAAATACATGAGGTAAATGTGGGTGTATAGAGTGGCTATAAAAGGAGTTCGGACGCCACCAAAAAGGAAAAAAAAAAAAAAAAAAAAAAGCAGTACATTACGTTCCGATTTGCATATTTAAGGGGATCTTATACCTCTTCGCTTAGGTTTCTAACTCTCCATTTAATAACACGTAAATTTTAATATGGTAATTTCTAACAAAGTATTGCAGGTAATGACCTGAAATTGTTAATAGAAATACAGAAGGCACATATAAATTCAACCACGGTCTCCAATTTACGTTACATGCGTTAGATTAATTGCAATATGTTCTTCAATAAGTTTGGCAAGAGAGAATATAAAGTATGCTGTAAAGGGGAGAGAGGGGATTCCTCACCATCTGTTTGCTTGTTAGCGGCTTTTAAAAGGACGATCTTACCAGAAAAATCATTCTGTGATTCTCACTTCTCAGTGGTTAGAATGGCCTGTACTGGAAGAGCCCAAAACCACTTCTTTCTTTCTTTCTTTCTTTCTTTCTTTTACGGTTTGCTTTTTTCTTTCACCCCCTACAGTCACAAGAAGAAAACCTGTTTGGGTGAGCATTTTGAATTAGCAGCGTAAAAGCAAAAAAGTAAAGGACAGAATGATACCACGCACGGATTAAAGGGAGGGGCGGTCGCACCCTTCGAGTACATTTCAATACTTTGAATAATCGGAATAAGAAAGGATAAATTGCGTAATCTAATAAGAAAAATTTGTTGAAGTGTGCAGATTAAAACGCATTTCAAGTGTCACAGCACTGTACTCCCCTCCCCTCCCAAACCTCTTCCGAAAGAGTTCTACGGAGATTTAGGAGTTAGATTTCTGGGTGTCGGCTATGGCTATGTTAGCGCGTGACTACGAGAGATGACGTCTCTCGGCGATCACATGGGGAAAGAAGAAAGAAAGAATTGGATAAGAAAGGAAGCAGCCTGGGACCTATATATCAGTTACCACCCCAACATTGGCTGGTATGATGAGGAAAACCTCCTTCAGGAAGGCTGGCCTGCAAAAGCTTTTTACACTTTTTCTACTGAGAACCTCCACCGGTAATCGAACCCAGGACCGCTCTGAAGGAGTTCATGTTGAGGTTGGTTTCCCTCTTCTTTTGTTTCTCTGTTTCCCAGTCTTGATCTTGACCATCGCACTCGCATAGCACCACAGGAAATGCCTGTGAGGCCTTAGACGAGAAAAGTTAAGAGTCCTCCCTGCTCCGCTTTTTTAAAATTGCTAATTACAATAAAATTTATCGAAATCAATTCATCTGAACGATGTTATTGGTACTAAAGGAAAGAAAGGTTTATACACATTCATTATTGAAACCATAAAACAAATTCGCCGCCTGTCGCCTATGCTAGCGATCTAATATCTACTGAAGAGGGTGTGTAAGAGGGAGGAAAAATACAGGAGAATCGGTTATAACTCCCTCCTACACCACTATCCGTCAGTAGAAATAAGCGGGGATGTAGCTCGAGATGGTTGACTACTGGGATCGGACGGCTATCCTCTGGGATAAAGCCATGGATAAACATGGATAAACAGTAATGAATTTCGATATGATTTTCTAGAAAAGAGAGATTGCGTTTGGAAGGAAATTAGATGTATGATAGGAATACCTTCATTACGACGTCTGGGTGTAGAGCTGTCACTCCTCGAAGATCGGGTCTCGTGTCCAGACCTGGCTCCTTCCTCTCACAAGGGACTTTGCCGTCTGCTGGTCTCGAACCGCTATAGAAGTTCTTCCTTGTGGATTAGAATCTCGACCACTGGCCAACTGCAGCTCCAGTTGCCATTCCCACTCCCCAAGCGTAAGTCTTCGGTTCCATTTAACGTCGGGCTCCCCGACTATTACAAGTGAGCCAAGTAGCGAGTCCCAGACGTCACGAGAGGTGTGGAATGAGAGAGTGGGAGAAAGTAAGGAAAAAAAAATCTCTCAAACATTTGTTTCAAAACACAAGAAAAACAATTACATAAATTATATCACAATTACAAGATGCTCAATCAGCAAAACACAGAACGGTTGGTTGCTGGTTCTTTAGAGCAATAGTCCATATTTTGCTTGTTTCTTGCGCTGCAACATAAACACATAATAATAATGCAAAGGTCTCTGTCCTCTCCGTAAATACACTAAATCTCACAAAACCCAAACAGCACGGACAAAAATAGGCGCACCACATCATTGTTTGCTGAAAAAATATGTGGTATACAAAATCAATCAATCAATTATATAGTTCAGTCACTGACAGTCTTTAATGTGGGCGCCAGCCCCAACACACAGATCCCTTTACACTACGAATAGACGAAAGCCTTATGTACTTTTTTCTAAACGTAGATCCGAAGTTATAATTGTTTCTAGTGTTGCATCGACAAAAGTGAGTACCAAATCGTTTTAGGCTCTTTGGTCTTTGCGAGGTCCCTAAAGATGCAAAGCACTGGACAGTCGCCCACCACTTAAGACGCCTCTGCACCAAGCACACATTCTTTCCTCTTCCAGAAAATCTCCTCCCCTTCCGTATCGTCAATAATAGTGAATTTGTTCCTCGTGTATTTGCGTATAATTGTAAGAGAGGTTGAAACCAGAACTTTAAAATTTGTACGTTTTCTGGGGTGATGTGAGCAATGCGAATTAAGAAAGATACACGTAATATACAAATGTCAGAAAAACTTGACATCAATTTGACTAGACCTTTTACGTAATATTTACTTTACAAATGATAAGCTTACACAAACATTTCGAGCATCTGAAATTTAATGTTAAATAGTGGTGACTGAGCCAGAAGGGGCGTGCACTATTCAGTTAGTTAAAGAGCTATGTAGCTATATATGTAGCTTGAAAACTACTACTATTTATACCAATATTAAATTAGACCAATTTGTAAAAAGTAAAGTAACCATAGTTGAAAATAGTGTGTGTATATTTTTATACGAGGAAACCCGGAATGACAACCTCGGTGATAATAATAATAATAATAATAATAATAATAATAATAATAATAATAATAATAATAATAATAATAATAATAATAATAATAATCTTCCTCACCTCAACCATAGGTTTGTGGGAAATATGGAAACTTTAAAACTTTTCTCTCCCTTGGGAGAACTGTTTTATATTTTAATAAGATCTCTTCTTCGTAACTGCATCTAGATATCCTATCCTTGGTCAGGCCGCGGTAGCTCAGTGATAGAGCGTTCACCTCTAATGCATGGAACCTTTGGTTCGATCTCAGCTCGCGCCAAGTGAACTTTGTGGTGGACAAACACCATGTGCGTTGGTTTTCTCGGGGTTCTCCCTTTCTCCCACTTTTACATTCCACCATTTCCTTCATTTCTGATCATCACCACTTCCTTTAGTCTAGCCAGCATAAAAGTGGGACGTAAAACTTAAATATGTTTCTAACCTTGGTCTTCCTTTTCCTGGTTTTCCTTCTGCCTTTCCCTGAAAGTGTAAAAAGCTTTTTCAGGCCAGCCATCCTGAATGAGATTTTCCTGGGTTTTCCTCATTCATACGAGGCAATGCTGGGATGGTAACTGATATATAGGTCCCAGGTTGCTTCTTTTCTTACCCAATTCTTTTTTTATTCTTTTCCCATGTGATCGCCGAGAAACGTCATCTCTCATACATGACGCACTAATATGGCCATAGATGCCGATACCCAGAAATATAACTCCTAAATCCCCGTAGAACTCCTTCGGAAGGGGTTTGGGAGGGGAAGAGAGTAGAGTGGTGTGACACTTGAAATGCGTTTTGATCTGCACACTTCAACAAACTTTTCTTATTAGATTACGCAATTTCTTCTTTCTTACTCCCATTATTCTAAGTATTGAAATGTTCTTGGAAGGTGCGACCGCCTCTCCCTATCTCGGTTTCAAGCAATTCCACCGAAATCGAATTTCCATAACAATTGTGCGGGGTCCTTTTCAACATAGTTCGGGTTCGGGCCTACGATGTTTTTTTTTTTTTATTTTTTTTTTATTTTTTATAATTACACTTTGACGGTAGAACCTAGGGAAGGGGGAAGGGTGAGATATATGAAAAGAAATAAAACTTAATAATTCTTGAACCACGAGACCGATCTTGGTCAAATATGACACATAGATGAGGTTAGGGCCTGGGATAATTTCGTTGTTTCACTACGATGTTACAACTTAGGAGAAGAGAAGGGGGAGTATATAAAAAAATGAAATGAAATTTTGAGTTTTACGTCCCACGGTTATGCCGGTTGGGCTAAAGGAGACGGTGATAATGAGTAATGAATGAAATGGTGGAATGAAGAAAGTGGGAGGAAACGCGAGAACCCCGAGAAAACCCACGCACACGATGTTTGTCCACCACAAAGTTCACTTGGCGGGAGCAGGGTTTCAACCCGAGACCCCTAGCACCAGAGGTGAACGCTCTACCACTGAGCCACCGTGGCCCCGGAGTATATAAAAATGAAAATAATTACTTTTGTGACTTAACAACACTTGAACCATCGGGCCGATCTCGATCAAATTTTCAACATACATGAGGTTCGGGTCTAGCAGTGCTCTTATTATTTCACTCTGACGGTGCAACGTAGGAAGAGGGAGAGAAATATAGAAATGACTGAAAATGACCGATATTTGTGTCGTATTCATACTTTTCGGGGTTGCTGAGGTGAACAGTGATACTTCTGATGCCGGTTATATCCAAATTCAGTCAGGCAACCTGGAAGCGAGGGAGGAGGAGATATACGAAAACTGGTCAAAAATAACCGATATTAGTGTCGATTCCAAATACAGACTTTTCACCGGTACCAAACACGTAAGGAGTTCTGCATTTAAAGTTTTTATTTTAACCCGCGTCGGGAAAAAAATATCCTCAAAGCGAACTACCTCTTATGATTGTTTTTTTTCGAGACAAGCGAGTTACGCCATATTGTAAGATTACTACTGAAATAATGATTAATGAATTATGAACACATTCGCCTCAGTTATTTATGAGAAAATTGTCAAAAAAGTTTCATTTCATTTCACTCCTTGAGAAAACCACTTCTTCTGGATTTTTCCGAGGCAAACGAGTTACACAGTACTGTTAGATTATTAATGAAACATATCTTTACGAAATATCAACAACATTGTCTGAGGGGTTAAAGGGAAAATCATCGACGGAAAACTCATCCTATGAGTAAACCCTCACCTTCACTTACCCTTCTGAATGTATACATGACGAGTGAGTTACGCCATATTGTTAGGTTATTAGTGAAATATTTATTTATGAAATCCGATAGAGAAAATTGTGCGAAAAGAACTAATCCTATACAGTAAATTACACCTTTTGTATTTTTTAGAGCGATGATTCATACTATGGTGTAGGGTTGTTAATAAAATATTTATTTATAAAAAATACACAAACTCGTTACAGCTGTTTTTGAGAAAATTGAATTATTTTAAATTTTCATCCTTCTGTAATCTACTCTTATTTTTAGGTGCAGGAGGAACGTTTGAAAAGATAGAATAATATAAAAGCATTATGTCTAGAATTGATTTAGATATGTTGAATGTCATTGCCTCTAGTTTAGTGCATGTAAAAGCGTAACGAATAGATGGCCAGATATCGAAAACCCATTTTACCGATATGTTGGAGGCCATGAAACTTAAATTCATTGACATCTCGAATTCTATTTTTATCACTATTACCACACTTTCTTCTTCCATCGCTAGAATGTGAAAATGAAATGAAATGGAATCTTTAAGTTTTACGTTCCACGGTTATGCCGGTTAGGCTTTAGGAGACGGTGATGATGAGAAATGAATGAAAATTGTGGAAAAAGTGGGAGGAAACGGGAAAACCCCGACGAAACCCACGCACACCATAAAGTCCACTAGGCACGATGTGGGATCGATCCTATTACTCCATTCACCAGAGGTGACGCTCTCAACGCTCTACCACTGAGCCACCGCTGCCCCGAATGTGAAAATGAATAGACCTACACCGACACATGAGGTGATAATCTGTCATTCCAAAAATTTAATGAGCTATGTTTAGTGTGTGGTCTCCCTAGAAAAAAAATCGCATATGCCTGTTTGTTGTATCCTTTTAATATCAGTTGTTCACTCTACTGTATATTTTAGACAAATGGTATGATTATCGTTCATACACATGCTGTCCTTTGGAAGTATTCATGTTTCAAACTTTTCTATTTCATTTGCTGTAGCTCAGATTGGAAAGGTTGCATGTGCGTTTTTTTTTTCTTCCTGACTCACACAAACCCGCAGTTAGGTGAAGTTGGTCTACTGTACAAGAACGGGGACGAGATGAGTAAGCATACAAGATCATAAACTGAAAACAACCACTGTTAACAATAGTACTCTAATCCTGACTAAATACGTCCATTAAAGAAAAATAGTGAGTGTCAATTCCAACCTCAAGACAAGAGTTTTCCTGTATGTGTCTATATTTGTGTCCGAAAACTTGGTTACAGGAGCTAATTTATATTTGACAGACAATCTAGACGCTAGTTTGAAACCAATAAATTCAATATTTTACTTCACTTTTCAGTTCCTTGATGCAGGTCTTTTACTGGCAATCATGTTCTGCTACTGCAAAACTCTCTCGAAAACATGATTGCCAATATGTAAATGGAGATATCCATTTATCCATAAACGTAAGGAAAAAGTAAATAAACGCGACAAATCGTGAGTTACATTATACGCGGCATTCTTTTTTTTTTTTTTTTTTAAACATAGTGATACGTCAAAGGTATTACGCGACTTGTATGTTGCGCGAAGGGTCTCGTGGCACGCGGTTATGGGCAGCGAAGCCAGTTATTATTAGGGTCAGATCGTACAGAAGATTGGGAACTAATCATGAAAGCATTGTGTGATTTATTTGATTTAATTACTTCTTAGACAAAAAGGGTTTTGATTATGTTTCGAGAACTCCGTTTTTGCAATATTAACTATTAATTCTGAAATCTGGTCACACTGTCTATTTGAACATCCTATATGTGTTGGAAGGGAGTTCAGTAGCCCAGCAGAACAAATGAAATGAAATGAAATCTTTTTTAAGTTTTACGTCCCAAGGTTATGCCGACTAGGCTAAAGAAGACGGTGATGATGAGAAATGAATGAAATGGTGGAATGAAGAAAGTGGGAGGAAACGGGAGAACCCAGAGAAAACTCACAAAAACCGTGTTCGTCTACCACAAAGTTCACTTGAGGCGACCTGAGATCGAAGGCAGGACCCCATGCATCAGAGGTGAACGCTTTACCACTCAGCCACCGCGGCTCCGCTCCGCATATCAGACGACTAAGTTTGATAATTACTGAATAATAGTATTTCTTCTAGTTTCTTTTGCTATTTGTCCATGTTCATTTTGTTTTACTGTGCAGTTGTCTTGATTGGATACAAATTTTGTTTCTCTTTGAGATTTTGTAACTGGTTCGATTGGAGCAGGCAACTTTGTTTCATCGAAATTGTAATTAATATTGTTCCTACCGGTTATTTGTCTGTTTGTAGAAGTAACGGGTTGAATATTTTTGCTAGAAATACTAAGAGATTAAATTATCGGGTCGGAAATCTGTTCCTGAATTTGACTTTGATATCTGATTGATTATTCAGAGATTTTGTGTCGTGGATTTTGCTTTTACGGAATTCCGTCTATCGGTTACGAAATTCACGAAAAATTCATGAAATCTGAAAACGGTCATGAAAGTCAAGAAAAATTCGCGAAATTTAGCATTTGAGTCACGATTTTTTATCTGTACAAATGTAAGTAGAGACTGGAAAATTTTATTCTATAAAACGTCAAAATTCATTCCGAAAATGTTTATGATCGGCTTTAGACGCTAACAAATTGCAAGCAAAACACACTTCTGTTGCATGCATGAAAATTCGGTCTGATTCGGACTCGAATTCGCTCTCGAGATTGCCCTTCAGCTGGCATCAGTGGCGCCATCGTCGAAACCCCCTACGCATCTGACCAATTTATTCAACTGTAAGATGGCATCAAGTTTTTAACGTTCCAGGGAACAGTTCAAAAGTAGATAGAAGATAAATATAAATGCTGAAGAATATATATACTGTTATTAGTTTTTGAATGGTACGAAAATTTATGGTTTGGTAAAGGAGAGGTTATGAAAAAGTCATGAAATTTCATTTTAGAATTTTAGTGGACATCGTGTTATAGATTATTGTTCTTCGTATTTAGAGTGACTTTTGAAGTATTAATTCTGTTAAATTTGTTCTTTGAAACGGTTTCTGAGAGTAAGATTTGGCGGGTCAAATTTTTCGTAATTACAGCCACTACGAATTTTGCGTTGCGTTGCGTTGCATTAGAATTCTGAATTTTTGGATTGGACTTATTGTTATATATATACTTAAGGAGATTTTCACTTGTTTTATTATTAATTGAAGTCCGAATTACTGTTAATTTATCAGTTGTTGTTTTACTTGTAAGAATTAACGCTAATATTCCAGAATATATTAAAAGGGAACTGTTCTGACAATAAAGGTGCCGACCTTGGATTTTCTTGTGTAATATGCAGAAAGAAAAGATCAATTTATTCCTCATGAATTGCAAAATTACTAATTTTAAAGAGTTTGGAAGTAGTCATTCAATGGAAATTGCAAAAATAAAGAATTTTGTATATGGCGAATTTCAAATAAAAAGACAAAAGTTAATTGGTTTTGAAAGTATCTTTTGTTGGAACTGTTTATAGTGAGACTGAAATTAAATATTTATTCTAAATTTATTTGAAAGACATAATATGAATGTAAAATCTAAATGATACGTCATTAAAATTTAAATTATTGTTATCAATTATTTATTCTAAATCTTTTGTTTACGGTTATTTGTTGTGTGTGAGATTAAAATAAATTACTGTTATTTTGGTATTTGGTGATTCGTTTACTTTGATATATATATATATATATATATATATATATATATATATATATATATTTGACCTCATTGTTTTTTGGAACTGAAATATAATTTGTTGAAGATCTGGATTATTAGCAGCCGTGAATGGTGGTGACGTATATTCTTATTCTTCCCTACCAACACCTCACCTAACTACTATTTTAGATTCCTGATTTAAGATTACAGAAAGAAAATAAAATTATTTGATTAGTGTTAAATTCCAGTAGAATTTGATTTGCAAAGGGCGCAGGAGCGCTACACTATATATATATATATATATACAGGGTTTACAAAACAACACCCACAACGTTTGGGAGGTGATTCCTGACACCAAGATAAGACAACAAGTATAGACCAACCTGGGTTCACAAATGCTTCTTTTCGGAGTTATAGGTTGCAGAAAACATGAAAAAATGAACTTTAAAGGTCCATAGCTCCAAAATCTACCGTAGTTGGATCAAGACTTCACTTAGGAACTAATATGTTCCCTATCCAAAAGTCCATGTTTCAGGATCCTGGGGTATTTACACAGTAATTTTTAGAGGGAGTTTGGCTACGGGCGTATAATTTGAAGTACTCAACAACTAACTTCGTTGTTTGATATATATTTTGTATGATGGCTGTGTGCGTATGTGGGTGTAATCCATCCCCCTTGTCGGATACTATAGAACAACATGCAGTGATGCAATATACAATAATTAGGATATACATTTTCACAATAATTTATATTCAAAATAATTTTAAGCTCAGTATAAAGATAATTTGTAGTAGATGTACTTACCTAAAGTTGAAACTCTGATGAAACTCGGAGCATGATGGGCATACGGAATATCAGTAATAATAAACAATCCAGACAATGGAAAGATAAATAGCTTTTATTTAATTTAGTTGCATTGTGTCGTTCGATTTAACTAAATAATTGAAGGATATTCTGTAATAAGAAAAAAATAATCGAGAAAACAGTTCTAAGGAGATCCTTTGACATTGCTTCAAGAATTTTTTAGTATTACTGGTAACAGTTGTTGGAAAATGGTTCTCTCTATTACTTGTGAAATATACAATTATTTTTGTCAATAATAATAGGGTAAGTGAAGATATTGTAGAAGCTGTCACACTTGGTATAGAAAGATGAGAGAGTCGTGCATTTTTAAATGTTAGTATATTTCAGTAATAATATTGTCATGCCTTCTCTAGGCTTGGGAAAGAGAGCCATCACGCGAGTGGATAGCTAGAGTACCTTTCAATGATCCCAAAACAATGTCTGAAGCTGAAGTGATTCTCAGGCAAGGTGAATTATTGTGTGGAATACTGGACAAAGCTCACTATGGTGCCACGCCCTATGGTTTAGTTCATTGCTTTTATGAGGTATGGATTTAATTACTAAGTGATGGATTTTGTATTGGTTACTAATGATATAAAGAAATTGTTATTGATTAGTGATAATGTAATAAAGAACATAGCTCTTTCTTTCTCTCTAAACAAAACTAAAACTAAATCATGGTTTAGCCCGGTGTTTAAGGCGCAAGTGTATTTCAATTACTTTTACTAAAAATACAAATCGCTCAGCAAAACAACGTTTATTTTTAAAAATAATAAATGTGTGACAGTTTCGCCTACTAACTGAACATATTGGTTTCATCTGACAGTGTCACACATTTATTTCTAAAAATGAACGTTGTTTCGTTCAGCGATTTGTATTTTTAGTGTAAGTTATTTAAGATAGCAAAGCTAATATAAACCAGTTAGATACTCAATTATGATACTTGTAAAAAGCTTCCACATTGTTTGCACATAACAGACAATTGTTGACTCGATTTGAATTGGGGCCGCGGTGGCTCAGTGGTAGAGCGTTCACCTCTGGTGCTTGGGGTCCCGGGTTCGATCCCAGCCCCCGCCAAGTGAACTTTGTGGTGGACAAACACCGTGTGCGTGGGTTTTCTCGGGGTTCTCCCGTTTCCTCCCACTTTCTTCATTCCACCATTTCATTCATTACTCATCATCACCGTCTCCTTTAGCCTAACCGGCATAACCGTGGGACGTAAAACTTAAAGATTTCATTTCATTTTTTCGATTTGAATTAAAATATCTTGATGAGATAACTAGTGTGTATTTTTTTCATAATGAAGAAGTCCCAGGTTCGTTGTTATGCTATACTGACAAGTTACTTTGTTTTCTTCAGTTCGGTGAGCTCCTTCGTGGCTACGCGCCTTTGGCGTGGGAGATCCGGGTTCGATTCCCAGTGGGAGCTCATGTGGTTTGGATTCCACGTTAATTAGTGGGTCCACGTTAATTAGTGGGTCCACGTCTCACATAGCCTCGCTGCTGAACGGGACGTTAAACTCAAAATCATCTCACCTCGTCAGTTCTGTATGAAGTAAATGGTATGGTACTCCAATGTAACCTTGGGATTTCCTCTTTACTACGAAAACAAAATGTGTGCGACTTGATATGTTTGAAGTTTCTGAATAGTGTGAAAACTCATTAAATATAGTTTAATATTTTTAATCCATTCATCCACCTTTGGATTGCTGTATAAGATTATTTGCAAGGTATTTGTAACTATGGTAATACTGAAAATGTAAATTGTGAATTGATAGGAATGGCTTTATCATACTTCTTTTGCATATGGTATTATTTGTCATTTTACAGTGGCGTATGACATCTCTGCTCTCATTGATTTCGATTAGGGGCGATAGACGTGTTGTACAAAACAAATTTTGTCCGTAGAACGCTAATGCCACATTTTATAATATTTCTATACAATGAATGCTATGTATTAATCACTTATTTGTTTATCCATTCTGAGAAAGTATTTGTGACTTCATACCTCGTGAACCATTCGACCGATCTCAATCAAATGTAGACCTACAGGCCTGGGATGGTTTTTATCATTTCACTTTAACGGTACAACCTAGGGGAGGGGTGGGTGGGAGATATATAAAAATAAATAAAACTTAATAACTCTTGAACCAACTCTTGAACCACACGACCGATCTTGATCAAATTTTCAACATGCATGAGGTTCAGACCTGGGATGGTTTTTATCATTTTACTTTGACGGTGCAAGTTAGAGAAGGGGTGGGGGGGGGGGGGATATTTAGATATGATCGAAAACAACCGATAATGTCGAATCTATAGTTTTCGGGGTCACCGAGATAAACAGAGACACTTCCGATGCTGTTTAAATTCAAATTCAGCCTGTATGTTCAAAATAAAATTATTCTGCCCGTGCGAAGAACGGATATTTTGCTAGCATTATTTTGAAACTTTAATTATTTTCTTTTAAGTATTGTGTGTTTAAATAAATTTTGTGATCTGTTTTGGCTATTATTATTATTTAGAAATATAAAATTTATTTACGTAAATAATTAGGAATTGTTAAACTTAAGATTTTTAATTGTCACTATAACATATATATATTGTTAAATTCATTGTTATATGTCCTTGATTCCATTGCGAGTTCGATCGTGATTACTAGCATAATAAAGATTATGTGGAATTCCCAATGAATGTGACTGACATTTTCAGTCCTCGTGGTGAAATATCGTACACTCCCGTTTTCTCATTGCTTGGAGTTCATTCCACAAAACATGGTGTATTTCGATAGATGGTTCCATATCTATTCCATGGATGGGTTTGTTTATGAGGCATTTTTCATAGGAGTAATATTTCGTCTAATTCTTTTCTTGATGGTATAGTTCCCCGAATTGAGGCAACATTGCCTCTTTGTACGGCCATGCTTATACGTTGTGTTAAAAAGGAACTGGCTCTGTTATCTCCAGTTAGAAGAGTAATTCGTTGACCAACTTGCTTGATAAAATTGAGACCTTCTTTGCCCCAAGCTCCACTGGTTTCCATAGCTATAGTTACGAATTGGTATTTGTCAATTAGGTTACTATATTTGTTTCTCTTTTCTGTTTCTTCGCTATTAGCTATGGTACCAGCTTGAACCGATGAAAAAGGAATATTGGAAGGAGCGAACGTGTTAGCGCATGTTAAGTCCCAGACCAAGGCTTTACCTTTTTTCCAAGGTATCAGTGTTAATCCATCAGGTTTCTTGCGTCTAATCAATGGCATCCAGTTGGTTCTCGTATTGATGGTATCCCTGCTGACATAAGAGCTCTCATTATTAACTCGTTAACCATAGAATGTCGTGGGTGTCTGCCAGCACTTTTTATACAGGAAAGTCCGTGTAGTCCTCTTTCTTCTACTGGGCTCCTGCAAGCGAAACATTTATGAGGTACGCAAATCTCTGCGCCTAAACGTAATGCTATAGCGATTCGGAAACTTTTACTGGGTAGATGGAGTCCTAGTGAAGAAGATGGTAAGGCCTTAAGCCAATCGCCTGCACCAACAGATGTGACAGCGAGTAGTCTGGCTTTGTCCTCTAGATTATTGGTTGAATGCATTAGGTAAGAGAAGTGAGATTTGATGATGGAATCTTCCCATGATGATTGCTTTGTCCTTGCGCTTAGTGGAGGAAGTTCAGAGCTGACTAGTAGAACCCATGTAGAAGAGCATTCTGTGATTTGTGAGTCTATGTATGGGTGAAGGTCCTGTTGAAGTAATGATCCAATGAGGCTTCGGGAACCGTAGAGCGAGGCCAAAAAGGCTGGGATAGCTATATCTAAGGTTCTGCGAATGCCCAAACCACCATTACTAACAGGAAGAGAAGCCTGGAGCCAGCTGTTATCTTTCAGAGCACAATTGAGTATAGACTCTAGTCCAGATTTTATGGCGTTGTTATAATGTTCTAGAAGGTCTTCATCTTGCCATGTTGAAGAGCATTGGAGAAAATATAATATTCTTGAAATACTAAATTAAGACTTTAGTAAATAGAAGGTGCAGTGTGCCGAGATCCGAGATAATCGTGAGAAATATAATTCTAGTTTGGGTGTCTTCTCTTTTATTAGTGTTCTTCGAGCTTCTGTTGGAAGGAAGCTCCGAGAAGATAAGCATTTGACGGTGACATTAATTGAATTCCTGGAGCTGCCTCTCTGTATAATGTAAAATATTTCTGCGTCTGTACCTTTGTTGCTCTGAAAAAACTAACCTCACATTTTGAGAAGTTGAGGTGTAGGCCAATTGTTTTAGCTTGTACGTGAATCATGTTTAATGTGCTTAAAACGTCATCTGTATTTCCAGCAATACAGCCATCGTCAAAATAACGAGTATTTAGATCGGTGTTTATTTTATTGACTAATGATTGTAAGGTTATTGCAAATAGCGCTTGTCCCAAGGGATCGCCTTGATGTACTCCTCTTTGTGAGAGAATGATGTCCTTCCCATAATATAAATTGCTAGCTTCTGAATAGCTCTGGTGAACATAAGGAAGTATCGAAGGGAAATTATCTTTAACAGCTGATAGCATTGAGTTTCTGTCTAACTCGTTGAAAGCGTTCCTGAAATCAATTTTTAGGAAGGCTTTAGGTTTTGGGTGAGGAAAAGAGAAATATACGTGCTGCTTGGGCCACTGCTTCGGCTCTTTGCTGTGTGCCCACTCCCAGTTGATGTGGAGATAGGAATAGATGCAGTTGTTATTTAATTCTACTGCAAATGACTTTAGATGAAAGTCTTCTCCAGATGTTTCCTATTGCGATTGGTCTGATTCCTTCCGATTTCTTCTTTAGTGCTATCAGAGAAGCTCCGAAGACATGGGTCTTACTTCTTTGGGAACATTTCCTGATATTATCATTAAGAGAAGATCGCAAATTATTTTAACAAACTTATCTTTGGAGTCTTGATTATTGTAGAGAATTAAATCTTTGAGAATAGATGGACGCATATTATCTATACCTCCTGATGAGCCTGGGGGAAGGATTTGAGTGCTCTTAGAAATTCGTTGATTGAGACTCCATTGATGTCGATTTGAAAATTGAATGTATCAGGAGGTGTAAATTCATAAGTATGTGGGGAATGTTTTTCTTTTAACAAGAGCAAAGTTGAAGAATCTGTTGAAGCTAAGATGTCTTCAGAAATAAGTACTCTTATTGCTCCATGGATGTCGCCGTCGGCTAACTTGTTCTCTATGTGTTTGATGAAGATGTTATTGACTGAGTTTTTTTTAGAGTTTTATACTTTTTGGCTTTAAATTCAATTGATTAGCGATATCAACGAGATTGTTACTTGACCAATACTGAACTCTTTGCTTCACCTATGTTGTGAGGTTCTTGATCTTGAAGGCGATTGTTAAATTATTAATTTGTTTATGAGGTGTATCAATTGTTAATTTTGTTATGTGTAAAAAAAGAAATGTGTATTGTTAAACGTAGTTCATCGAAGATGGTGCAAATTCAGGTTTCATAAAGTAAGTTCATTATCATTTAGTCTCCTATTACAAATAACCAAAAACTAATTATAAAGACGGGAAAGTTGGTAAACCGAAACTACTACATTCACTTTCTAGTAATTTCACAATTCCATTCAAAACATTGCAACAAGTCTTTTTTCCCATTCGGATCACCACCCATCAGTACCACTACACAATATACCGGGGGCCGCGGTGACTCAGTGGTAAGAGTGTTCACCTCTGGTGCATTGGATCCTTGGTTCGATCCTAGCTCGCGCCAAATGAGCTTTGTGGTGGACAAAAACCGTGCGCGTGGGTTTTCTCAGGGTTCTGCTGTTTCCTCCCTTTTCCTTTATTCCACCATTTCATTCATATCTCATTATCACTTTCTCCTTTAGCCTAACCGGAATAATCGTGTAACGTAAACTTAAAGATTTCATTTTTATTTTCAATGTACCAAACAATAGATCTGGTCGAACTGAAAAAAATGATATGGGTGAGTGCAAATCGTCGTCGGTAGTTTTTAAGAAGGTAGAGAGAAACCATTTTCTTTGTAGTCGTAAAAATTGGTGCTGCAGAATAACCACGACAAATATTTACATAAAACTGATTAAAGTATACCTTCATCAAGATTTTTATTATGACACTAGTAAGACGACAGCACACCACCTAATGGGATATAGTACAAAGTTATGATTAACTCTTAAAAATTTTAGTTTTTGTGTAATTACAATACTGTTCAAAGATATGAGATATATCTGTCGGTAGGTTACATCGAGCTGTACAAAGTGAAATGCTTGAGGGTAAATTCTCATGCTTACTTCTCGAGAAAATCGAGAAGAATAATTCTTATGGCTCTAAAAGGTATATCGTTCGTTGCCTATAATAACTGATAAGATTTATTATGCTAGAACACATTGTTTGTTTATTTATGCACTGTATATGTAAAAAGAACAAGAGGGGGCAGTGAAAACGTTCCTGGAATGTTGTAGTTTTGGCATTTATGATGCAATCATAGTGAATCGTGTTCAATACAGTCTTTAGGTTGCCTACTTAAGAATCTAATAAGTGTCAACACGTCTTAAGAGGCGGTAGACGAATAGTGTAGCTGAACGGAAGAGTGCGTAGTGATCAGTTGGTGCAACTTCACAGATCGAGCAACGCGCAAACATCAAGGTCATGTGCAAATGAGGGGAAATCGGCTTTAGAGACTCTGATAGCTTTAAAAATAGTTTAGCACCAAGGGATGTTTGGCTCTCTCCAAAGCTAAAAATGGGCCTCTAAGGTTTCCGTCAAAGAAGTAATCAAAATGAACGTGATGGCTGAACTTCGAAAGATGTTAAAAGAGAACTTTCGCCGGTATTTCCAGCAATCGCAGGATCGCTGAAATAACTGTGTGTGTGTGTTCTGAAAGTACCTCCTTTGAAGGCGATTAACTAAGTGTGTACTTATATTGTGGTAATAAAGAGCTACAACAAAATTCCGGGAACTTTTTGACTGCCCTTCGTATACTGTTAATTAACAGATCAATTCTATGGATGTTCATCTTCTAACGGTGGGGCACACATTCCTAAGAGAGATAGAAACACTTCTAACAGTGACAGACGCACTGCTTGTAAGAGAGATATTACAGTTTTCTTTATATATAGAACTTAACAGAACAAGTCTACCTCACAATTACGAAGTGCGATGAACTTTAGTATTTTGACATTCAAATTATACTGATTCATATGATCTTTTCGACTTCGGGGTTCTTCACAAGAAGTCCTACACAGCTTGGATGGTACTACTTGTTGTATTATAACCTAGTTAACAAAATAAAAATAAAAATAAAATACAAAGTAATTCTCCGAGTCTGCTTTTATATTGAAAAAGAGTCTTACAACCCTATTAGTATTGTCTTTCTTTACTTACAGTTATATGGAGGAGAATGTTCTGCTCGGCTGCTTAGTTCATTCTCACGGCTGTTCACTGCTTTTCTTCAAAGGGAAGGATTTACTTTAGGCGTGGAAGATATTATTCTTGTTCCTGAGAAAGAAAGAGAGAGGATTAAAATCATAGAGAATGCACGACAGGTACTAATTTCAACACATGGTATTCAAACTAATCAGGGTAAAAACTATAGAAATTATATACTGTTCTTTCGTCATTTTGTATAAAAGAGTTGAAATCTGTGCTCAGATTGTCCAATCTTTCTGAAAGTATTATCAAAACAACAACAAACTGCAGCAGGGATATTTATTTATTTATTACTCCATCTAACCAATATGTCATATTTGGAGGGTTTAGTTCACATGTACATAGTATTTTTATAAGATTATAAAACAAACATAGTATGATTTACAGAAGTGATTTATTTTATTTTATTTATTTATTTATTTAACGGCAGAGTTAAGGCTATGTTTGCCTTTTCTTACACTCAACCAACTCAAATGTATACAAGATATACATACTACAATTGATGTCAAATCCATAAAAAATACAATTACTACATTAATGCATATATACCTACACACACATATACCCCTACACACGAACCTGCTCCCTTACATACCCCCTCCCCCATACCCTCATACTATTTATCATAAAAACAAGAAAACTATACACACAGCATACACAGAACGATATATGTATTCTTAAAAGTATACTACCTTACATTCCCCCCTCCCCCATACCTCCCCACAAACCTAGTATTATAGATACATACCTCAAGTTTCTGTTTACAATTGGTTTCTACTGCTCAGCTTTATGAAAAAAAAAAAATCATCATTCCCGAGATTGGTGTACATTGGCTAAGGCTATCAGATATTGCTTCAAATTTCTTTTGAATGTCGCAATTGAAGGTGAATTCCTTACATCTGGTGGAAGTCTGTTCCATTCTCTAATACCAGAGATTGTGAATGAATTAGCCATTTGATTCGTATTATGACGAGGTATCGACAGCAGTGTTGATCTGCTAGAGCGAGTATCACGATTGTGGCTATCTCTAACATACTGTAGTTTATTGTGAAGATATATAGGCACACCAAATGTCAAAACTTTAAATAAAATTGTCATTGATTGATATATGTAGCGAGCTTGGATATCTAGCCAGCCCAATTCATTAAAAAATGGCGTCAAGTGATCTGAACGTTTAAGATTAAAAACATACCGAACGCATGCATTCTGAACGCTCTGTAACTTTCTTAGCGCTTCTTTATTTACGTTGCCATAAGCTCCAATGCAATAATCAACATGTGATAGTACAAGGCTTTGTACTATCGATGCCTTAATTGGATAAGGCAACGTATTTTTCAAACGGTATAGAGAGTGCAATGCACCAAACGCCTTTTTGCATACATGATTTATATGATCCGCCCATAGAAGATTCTGATCAAATATGAGGCCCAAATTTTTCACTTTTTCATCAAAAGCTATATGTGTGCCATTTAATGTAATTTTAGGAAGTTCGGTGCTCTGCAGTCTGGAGAGGATATTTCTCGAACCTATTATGATACATTTAGATTTATTGGGATTTAGATGTAAATTATTAGATTGGGCCCAGGCACTTATGCGTTCAAGGTCTAAATTTATGAGTGAGATAGTGTCGTTTATGTCTCCAAGATCTGTCGAAGTATATACTTGAACATCATCTGCATATAAGTGATATTTAAGGTGGCGAATTTGTTGAGACAAGTCATTTATGTACATAGAGAACAGAATCGGTGCTAAGACCGTTCCTTGACTAACTCCACAGTGCACAGTTGTCCATGAACTTTGATTGTCCAGAACAGAAACACGCTGATATCTATTCTGAATGTACGAACGAAACCATTTAACCGACGTATCTGTGAAATGAAAGAGTGACTTAAGTTTTGTTAGAAGAATTTCGTGATCGACCGACTGGAATGCTTTAGTGAAATCTAAAAGTAAAAGTATTGTGAGTTGTTTCTTATCTATGCTTTCTCTAATGTCATCTGTAATTTTTATAAGAGCCGTATGTGTGGAGTATCCTTTTTTAAAGCCAGATTGATATGGACATAAGAGATCATGGGAAGTTATAAAATCAGACATTTGATTTAATACAATATGCTCCAAAACTTTCGAAATTCACGGCGTCACGTTTATTGGTCTATAATCGTTCGCCGTTATTGGTTGTGCTATTTTCTTAAGGGGATGAATGAGAGAAAATTTCCACTGGCTAGGAAAACAACCCGAAAGTAGAGAGGAATTACATATGTCCATTAAAGGGAACAGAATATATCTCATGATCTTCTTAAGGAATTGTAGTGGGATGTCATCCGCCCCTGTTGAATTGGATGTAATTTTTTTCAGAGCTACCTCTATTTCTAGGACAGAAACCGTTCTAAATTTAAATTTTTCGTGGATGCTTGGATTTTCGCGTATGTTTTTCATAGTAGATTCTTTTGTAACATCGTCTATAGTAGGGACCTGAGCAAAGTGATCGTTTAGTTCGTTAAGCGGAATGTGTATAGATTGTACATCAGTCTGACGGTTTCCTATACCAAACATGCGCAACTTATTCCAAAGATATTTGGGGTTATTACTTTGAGTGCATAGATCAGCCGCAAATCTAATTTTAGCAGTTCGAACTTTTTGTGTACATTTATTTCTGAGGATTCTATATTCTTCAAAAGTATTGGCAGAATCACTAGGATTAATTTTCCTGGACCATTTAAATTTCTGATATGCCAAATCCCGTTCTTTCATGAGCTGCAAAATGTCTGGTGTGATCCATGGGTTAGCAGATTTTTTAAATCTTTTGGTTTTTTTAGGTGCATGTTTATTGAGGAGAGTGTGAATAAAGCTATTGAATAATTCTAGCTTGCCTTCAGTGGAAGGTATAATTAGAATGTCATTCCAGGGTATTTGCGCTGCGTCCCTTTCTAATGCTTCATCATTTATGTGTTTTAAATTTCTAAAAGTGGAGATTTTAGGTCTATATTTAGGAACTTTTAGTGAATAGCTAGCGTATATTAAATCATGACGTGAAAAGCCGGGGGCAGGAAATTGCCCATGACTGACAATTCTAGAGGGGTTTGCAGTTATAATATGATCTAGGAGGCTTTCACTATTGATTGTATGGTGCGTTGCCTTCAACGCACACAGTGAAAGGTTGAGTGAGAGAAGGGATTCTTTGTACTTTTTACACTCATCTTTCATCGAAAGTAAGTCATAATTCGTATCCCCAAAAACCATGATATGTTGGTATACAGGAATATATTTAGATATCTCGTTTAGAAAGTTGTCAAATTTTGCTTTAGGTGGTCTATACACCACTGCTAAAAGCACCTTCTGGTGGTTTAAATTCACTTCTAATATAAGGAATTCACTCTCGCATGTATAAATATTAGGCGATTGACTCACCACTTTCACTTTTAGGTCGTTTCGTAGATACGCACATACTCCTCCCGCCCCCTTCCCCGTGCGATCGACTCTCAAAAGTTGATAATTTGGGAGTTCGATCAAAGTGTTACTCAGTGATGGTTTCATCCAGCTTTCCGATATTAAGATGGCATGCATGTTTAAGGAGTTAAAAGTAGCTTTGAATTCGTCTATTTTTTTCAAAAGAGACTGTGCATTGAGGTGACAAATGTGAATAGCTTGTGGATGTTTACCAATCACCCCCTGCAGCTGGAGAGAGAGGCTCAGAGCGGGTGGGTTTACGGTACAGCCATTGTCTCGCGAGGGAGATTCTTCTAGGTCATTCACCGTGAGATCACCCAACCTTGACAGCCATTCGGGGAATAGTGTTTCTAACTCAATATCAATATCACCATGTACCATACTACTTAGAAATCACGATGTAAAAAAGAAAGAAAGAAAGAGAGAGAGAGAGGGAGAGATAGAGATTAATTGAGTAAACATAACATCAACACTTACCAATCTCGGGACATTGCGGACTTTATAAGTTATAATCAGTAACACTTCAAACTTCACGTTAGACGTAAGCACATAAACTCTTACGAGGCTATTATAAACTTTGCGAATAACACTTGATAATAATAATGTTAGTACTATATCTAGTTCACACTGAGAACCTAGCACACTAATGGGTAAAAACATTGAGGTATCAAGAAACTCACATAAAAGAATATACATAAACACCCAAAGAACACACATTGACAAAGACACAAACAAACATTGACACATAGTACATCCATCTTCCCACTTCATTGTACGCAATTTATACTACACTGTCCTCCTCACTACCATCGTCTCTAGATTTTTTTTTTAATGAAAAAGGTTTGGCTCAAACTTTGTGCTTAAAGTCTACTAAGATATATGCACTCCACACTTATGGGTAAAATATTTTACATTGTTACACATATATTTCGAGGTCTTCTTTTACACTATGAAATTCTTTCTGTATTACATACGTTTTTAAGTTTTGTTTAAATTTATTTAAGTTTTTCTTCATATTTATGTGAGTGGGCAAAGCATTGAATATTTTATTTGCCATATATCTGGGTCCCTGTTTTACCAGTGATATTCTAGTAAAGTAAGACGTTTCGTTTTGATCTCTAGTTTTATAATGATCTTTCACCTCATCTTCATTTTGCGTTAGACTAAAAACAGATGCTTCATATATGTAAATAGATGGCACTGTTAATATCATTAACTTTTTAAAGTACGATTTGCAGCTTGCTGTGTAGTGTAAGTTTGAAAGGTACAGATGGCCTGCTTTTGTTGTAAATATAGATTTACTTTCAGTTGCGTTAACCCAAAAGAGAATGTCATACTTTTTGATAGAGTATCTGGGCCTGTAGTAAAATTGTAGAGTTAATGTGTCTTTTAGTACTCTTAGAGCATATAGCTTCGAATTTAGTTTATGTATAGTTGCTCCGATACTGGAGGTTGTCCGCAGCTTGCTGACGCTTTGATTAATACCTTCATAAAAATTGAATAATTTGAGTACAGATTTGGTAGGTTTATATAGAATGATCGAGGAAAAGTATGTAATTCTCTATAAAGTTACTGAAATTTGAACTCTGATTGCTTCAAGAAATTTGTATTGGTCCATACGTAGTGAACTAATTAAAAAAAATGCATCATGTAGGTTCCTACTGTATTTCCGATCTTGTTCATTAACTATATACTTTGAACTTCTTAAGCTCAGTAAACAAATAATGGAATATCTTATTAGCAGTAATATAGTCTATTTATTTATTTATTTTTTTGCTACACAACGCAAGATATAATTTACATGATATTATTGCTGGAATGAAATTAAATATTGAAAGTAACAAATTTCAATTCTCAGAGCGGACACACTGCTGCAGCTGCTGCTGTGAATCTAAGCGACGTGTCGAACAAGGAAGAGTTGAAAAGAAGACTAGAAGAAGCATATAATTGTCCTGACCCCACCAATAGATCTTTCATTGACCAGGAATATAAGACAACCCTTGACGGATTTACAAATAAAGTCAATGCGTAAGTATTGTTTAGTACAGAAATACAAAATAATCTTAATTGGATTTTGTAGGTGAAATATAGAATTGTTGTTTGTTTGTATTGGATTTGAGTGCCCCTTTCAGCACCGAGGCTGTATGAGACATAGACCTAGAGTTCAAGGTGAAATCTGAACCACTGCAACCGAGGCTCTCCATCGGAAATCGAATCTACAAGTCCGTTCATTAAAAGTACGCGCTAGCTACTAGACCAGCGGAGATTGGAAGAATATTGATCTGTAAAAGAGGGATTATATTGCAGAATCTTAAATATACCGATTCCACTTCTATGTTCGTCTATTCATTCAGTTAGATATTATAGATAAATTTATTAACCTAAAAGTGTACATTACGGATTAGAAGGGATTTTTTTTTTTCAGCTAACTAATTACGTAGTTAGGGATCTGAACTAATTATGAGGTTAAGGCTCATTGCTACAGAAAAAAAAAAACTCTATTGAACGTATCTTATGCAGAGTTAAGTTTGTGCACTCTCTTAGTTTTATTGGGGGCCGCGGTAGCTCAGTGGTAGAGCTCTCACTCGTGGTGCGCGGGGTCCCTGGTACGATCCCAGCTCGCGCCAAGTGGGCTTTGTAGTGGACAAACACCGTGTACATGGGTTTTCTCGGGTTTTCCCGATTCCTCCCACTTTCCTTATTCCACTATTTCATTCATTTTTCATCATCAGCATCTCCTTTAGCAAACATGGCATAAACGTGGGACGTAAAACTCAAAGCTGTCATTTTTCTTTATTTTTATTACCCACTTCCCAATATCCTGCTTCACATTGTCCTCTTACCTTTTTCTTGTTCTACTTGAAGGTTTCTTTTCGATAAGCTTCCAAACTAGGTTTCTATGAATCACGAGCGTATTACCCATGTGAGCGACGCGTTCTATCCATCTAAGGCTTCTTCGTCCTACAATACCTTGAAATGTGTCCAAGATCATTGAAGTTTAGACATTTAGTAATAGAGACAAAATCCTTGATGAGCAGGACCTCGGTCAACGAGTAAATTTTAATAGATTTTGTTAATTCTCTATGTAGGTCTTGTGTTACTTTTATAACCAAATGTCATCTTCATTTTCCTTTTGAGCCAATGCGAAATTTGTAGACACTTATAATGGTTTCCTTTTCCTTTGGTTCTTCTAATTTAAATCGTTATTTTTTTCTGTGAGGCGATTTTTAACATAACCTCAATTATTACGGCCTGTATAATCAAAGAATTCTTCATCTGTCTTCCTGTTTTTACCCCTATTTTTTTTTCTTTTGGTAAGTTTAGTTTCTGTAGTTTTTTTTTTTTTTTTTTTGAATATCCTTAGTCTTCTCATTCGATTTGCTCTTTAAAATAGATTTTTTCTTGCCAGAGTGTCTTGAGTTACCTTCTTTCGTGGTGGTGATTGAGTGAAGGACTTACATAACCTGGGAGTAAAGTAGTTTCAAACCGAGTTATAAGACATACTTTTAAAAATCTTTAATAGTTCAACGTTTTGTTTTCTTTCTTGAGAAAGATTATAATTCTGTTGTTCCTCGATTGTTAAGCTTGCCAATCGAGGAGTTTACTTTTAATTTCCTTGATAAGTCTTCTTCGGCTCTTCGTGGATTTAGTATAGTATCCTTATATTGCTCCATTCCGTTATCCCTTATTGAATTTTTGTGATTTTCTACTTGGTACGAAACCTCTTCTTCTAATTGATTTTCTAGTTCGTCTTTGGTGGGAGGTTGTTTTTCTCTTATCTTGACCCTTCCTATTATCTAATCTTGTAGTTGGTATTAGCAATTAGTTGCCACTTTTTTCTAACATTTCGTCATACGTGTTAAACCTCCTTTGGCAAATCTTTCATAGGATTATTCATTTCGTCGATATTTTTCCGTGGTAGAAAATATCTAGGTCCCTGTAGCTGGGAAACTTATCTTAACTTATTAAATGTACTAATAGGATGCATATTAACTAATCAAGTACTCCGCTTTCGCACTTGTTTTATTAATTTATTCGTGTACTTTTCGATAGCTTTTTTTTCTTTTTTTAATCGTCGTCATAGATGCGTGACTGCTAACAAATTTTTACATTGGCTTATAAAATTTACCATTTTCATCATTATTAAGTATTCTACCTTTTGGCAGATCCTGGGACTAGTGAGTTTTCTTTCTTTCTTTTTTTTTTTCTTGATTTTAATTGTGGGCCTGGAAATATTTCTTCCAGGTTTCTCGATTTTCAGCTACCTCTTTTAACTCAAAATACTGTCTTCTATTTTTCAAAGCATCGATCACTTGTGTTCTTCTTCTTCCTATTCCTCGCTTTCCTTCCATCTTTCCTTCTATGGCGGTATGAAGGAGATAATTTCTTCGCAAAATGTGTCCAGTTCAGTTGGCCTTTCTACGAAGGATGCTGGCTAAAAGTCTTCTTCTCTCTTACCCATTTCAAAATATCTTCGTTTGTTATTGTTTTTGCCTATTTTATCTTCTTCATCTTCCTCCAACACTACATTTCTAAGCTGTCTAAATATTTCTTCTCTAACTTCCGTAATGTCCAAGTCTCTGAACCATAAACTCCAATACTCCTATATAGCACTTGACCAGTTTCTTCCTTAGTTCAATATTAAGGCTGCTAGTTAAGAGTGACCTTTTCTTCTTGAATGCTTCTTTGGCTATGATAATTCTCGACCTGATCTCTTTAGTGCATTTTCATATAACAGTCATATAACAGTAACTTTTCCGGTTCTTAGGGGGGGGGGACTATTATACTTCATTAACAGCAAAAAACACAACTGTGATTTTATTACTCTAATAAATTATTTAAAAGATTGATGAACTTCAGCATCACACAATGAATGTCCTTCTGTATACATCTGTGGTATGGTAAAATAATTCGTGGATGAAGAACGATTTATTTTTAATTCTGTACCCATAATCGAGATGCTTACCTGAACTCAATTTACCGAATTTACATAATATGAGGAATTATTCACTGATGGGGAAGATAAAACATCAGAACGTTCTTATAAACAAACAGGAAACCTACAATGTATGTTAAATAGTTGTTATTGAAGTTGAAATGAGTGCAAACTTGAATTTCGAAAGTCAGTGTAATTTCATCGAATAACAGATATCGAAGAAATTCAGAACAGAGATTAGTTCCTCATATTATGTTATTTAGGTTAGTCGAGCACAGGTAAGCAGTTAAATTGTGGGTACATAATTAAAGTGTTATTTTTCATCCACGAATGATTTTTACCAAAGATGGAAACCGGGGGCTACAGATTGTATTACGCTCAAGTTATTAACCCCTTCAAGTGGTTTATTGGAGTAATACAGTCGTAGTTTTTTTTTTTTTTTTTTTTGCTGTTAAGGAAGTATAGCGCTTTTTCCTGAAACTGAAAACTTTACCATTATGTCTAGACCAAGGGCCAACGGGATCATAACTTCCCCCCCACCAGGGAACTTATGCCACTATATTAGAAATGTTCCTTAGCTCCTTAAAATCAAAAAATAGTTCTTGGTCAACATATAAGTGCAACACCTGGGTCCTGGCGCCCTTAACCCTAATGACCGTAGATAGACCGTTAGTGCAACACTGGCACAAGTTATACCTCGATAGATTTGCAAGAATGCAGGCTTTCCGTTTACGTAATGAACGGGACATTTCTGTCTTCAAAGGAAAACTAATTGAGGGATGTTTAAGGAAATTTCCCTTAAAAACGTCCCTTGCGATACTTTTAGTTATTATGTGGTAACACTGCAAACTAGGTGAATAATAAAATGTATTTATGTGTTTTGTTTTATGATCAACTTAAACTGAAATTTTCGTCTTGATCCATCAAATATATCAAGCTGATATATTTCAGTCAGGACATGAATCTGGTAGTATACTCATTGATTTTAACGTTTTGGTCCATCTTTCGAAGACAGTTTGCCGCTGTACGAGAAACCGATCACAATCATGCAACCTTTTGGGAATCGGTTTTAGCTGCTGGCACAGGTGTAGTGGCGCATATTTCCGTATAATACGAATCACAGTGGCACGACATACACGAAAATTACACGCTAGACACATTCCTGCGACGCATAACTCAGTCAATTTAGCGTCGGAAAGGGTCATAATGAACACATTCCAGATTCTGTTCAGTTTCGGCGGCATCAGGCTGCGCTCGATCTCACTGCTCTACTACGTGACGAACGAGATGGGTTGCCAATGGGTTGCGCATGCGCAGCACACAGTTGCACATCAACTCAATATACCTGAATCAACCTCTGTATATGTTGATATAGACTTTTTCGTTGCTTGTTTTTCTTCGTAGAGGAACTGCCTTCTGAAGTTAGGACATCTTGGCGCACCGTACCCCAACAAATTTCGTGACTATTCACTAAGGCAATGACTAGAAATTCTTATTATGATTATGTATTATTTTTGATCTGAAAGTTTTTTCTTTCTTTTTTATTTAAGAAAAAGTGTTTTTCTCCTGTGTTTATAAACAAATGGTCATCCAAACTCGTAGGTCCCCTGTCAATTTCAATAAATTAGCACAACTCCACGTTAGCTCGAGTGCTGTAAGTTGATAGTGAGCCAGAACCCGAGTATGAGCGAGCATGAGCCCTAAAGAGTTAATGAGGGCGAGTGTCATTGAGGATTGAGCCCGAACTCGAATGGGTAATCTGAGCTAACGTGAGCTTCATTGGGGTTAGTGAGGATGAGTTCCATTGAAGGTACTAAGCCTGAGCATACGTCAGGACCGATTGCAAAATAATCATCTCTGCTACGAAATATGTTACTATGTTACTATATATTTAGGTTTCTGATTTTAACACCCACTTATGCAACCCACCGTACCAAAATGTTAAGTGGGTTGCATACCTAACATGTGCATTCTGATTCCTGTTAGAAATTTAATATTTAACGTCTGTTAGTTGCTTATTATATCTTATTATACGTACTACAATCACTTGACACTCTTCATACATGCTCTGACGTTATTCTTCCGCTCCCACATCCGAATATACACGAACTTTCACTCACTCACGCACTACAATCGTAATGGTACTAATGCGCTTAACTCAGCTACTGATGCCTTATAATCTTAGAATTAATTTTATAAGAACTTTTTACTTTTGAACTGCTGTGAATTTCGGCGTGAAATCTCACTGCAAAGAGCGCCAAAACTGCATGGGATAAGTGATTAAGCACCACCTTCCAGGTTTTTTCTCTCTTTGTGTGTGTGTGTGTGTGTGTTAGTGAGTGAGATTCCGGCATATTTTCAAGGAATGAATCTATGACGTTCGTGTCGTCGTTTCACAGTCGTACTGATGTGTCAGCAAGAACTCAAGAACTATCGGCAAGTGTTTGCAGGACACAAGACTACGCTGGACGCAAAATCAATGCATTTCAAGTGTGCGATTTTATGACTCCAGTTTGCTGTTTTACTGCTCTTTGTTCAGGGCTTTTCATGTTATTTGAGACAGACCTAACATTAGCTGAAGTGTAATAGTTATGTTAATCATTGTTACTTTTTAAAAGAACCTTTAAAGAAAATGATTAGATTCTGCATGAGTTTTTATAGCATTTTCTTACAAGATGCGATAAAATCGTGGCAAGTATTGGAATTAACTTAGTCTAGCGTTCACACGCTTTTTTTCACACACTTCCTTACTGGGTTAAATTAAACTACAAATTAGTTGTGATTTTCGTGCTTAAGTTAGATCGTTGATTCATTTGTAATGTGTGCTTTCTGTTCAATTTTTAGTCTGTGTATCCCTGGCGGTCTTTTCAAGAAGTTTCCAGATAATAATCTTCAGTTAATGGTCCAGTCTGGAGCGAAGGGGTCGACGGTAAACACAATGCAAATCTCATGCATCCTGGGTCAGATTGAGTTGGAAGGAAAACGCCCTCCGTTAATGATGTCTGGAAAATCGCTTCCTAGTTTTCCAGCTTATGATATTTCTCCTCGAGCTGGAGGATTTATAGATGGGCGATTTATGACTGGTATTAGACCTCAAGAATTCTTTTTCCATTGTATGGCCGGAAGAGAGGTGAGATCCTAAATTCATTGTTTTATTAGCAATATAAAATCGGTGTCAGGAAAATAACTGTCTATCACGAAAGGTTTAACTCGTATAAGAAGTAGCAAATTCTTTGATTAAACACTGACAGTGAAAATTATTCTTTCTTATATGCCTCATTTTGTCTGCTTGTTGAGAGTTTCTGCATTATTCCAAGAATTCGAACGATTTTTCGCCTATTACGATAAATTGTACTATGAGTGTTAAGAACATGTTCAGTTGTGGGAAGATTTTTTAATACATTGTTGAGGTTTGCACATATATTTTTACATTACTTTGGAGCTCCTTGATGGCTAAGCGGTGAGCGTACGCGCTTTTGGCATGGGAGACCCGGGTTCGATTCCCGGCGGAAGCTCATGTTTGAATTCCATGTTAATCAGTAGGTCCCGTCTCATATAGCCTTGCTGCTGAAAGGGACATTAAACTAAAAATCAACTCAACCTTTACATTACTTTTATGAGTTCGAGGTTCAACTTTATCCAGATACAAGGGATTCTTGCAAGTTATCTTTCCGTGAATTGTGATACTTCTCTTCTGCGAGATGGTACACCAAACATTATTATTATTTGTGTTTGTAACTCTTCTATTTTTATGACAAATATTGAAATCTTGAGCCCAGTTTGTTGTTTCGTCCATCGTGTATGACGTAAACCAAAATTCTTATACTTTGTTTTAATACATTAACAGTTAAAATATGAATCAAAACATTTAATAAATTGCTTTCTTGTCGGGTTTTGATTTTATTGCATAGAGCAACGTTTCCCAACCGGTGTGCCGCCAATGGTCCGTAGGTGTGCCGCGAGGAAATCGAAATAAAATTATTAATTCATGGCAATCAAATGCAAAACATAAGGGAAAATGTATATTTGTATTTCACATTACTATGAACCTCTACTATGAATCTACAATTTTAATTTTCATACTCGGCTACTTTTCTGTATATTTTTAATGTTGAAAAAAGTATTTGTTATCATTGTTATGACCATTATTGCTTCTTTATTGTTGGAGACTGTTCCGTAATATCATTCAATCTTTTCGACAAAGCAAACATGCATACAAATGTGTTTTAAAAGTGAAAGAGATTTGTTTGTTCGTTTGTTATTTAGTGATCTTCCTTCTTAGTGAAAGGTTGGATAGAGTTTTCGAAAAATAAAGTGTATTTTTAAAACCTGAGTCTTATATCTCATTGCAATTGTTTTCAATTTTTAAATTAGAATGAAAAATAAGCATAATAATTTACCGAAAACCAGTCATCAAACTTTCTTCTCTGTGAGGAGATCAGCAATCATAGAAATAAATTACCACGGTATTTTATATTTACAAATAATAATAATAATATCTATATGAGTGTGCCGCGAGAATTCAAGTTACACCTGTAGTGTGCCGCAAGTTTAGCTGGCATAGAGTAAGCTCTTAAAAGTCTTTTTTATTTGTGATGGTTAAAAAAGTTAAATTAACATTTTATTTTCCTTGCCTTTATTCATTGTTATAAAATAGTGAGAAATGAGCTGTAAATCTTGAACTAAACATAATAGTTGGTAATAAAATAAGAAAGTACCATAAGAATGCTCATAATGTCAATGGCAGATAAAAGTGTTCCCATTTATTATACAGTTCTTGTTCCAGGTGGAAGTAAATCATTTCCTTTTCTTTTTCTTTCGTTCTTGAGGATTATCACTTACGTTGATAATACTGTGATGTTTATTTTCCAGGGCTTGATAGACACAGCCGTTAAAACAAGTAGAAGTGGTTATTTACAGCGTTGCTTGGTAAAACACCTTGAAGGTCTTGTAGTCAACTATGACCTGACAGTACGAGATAGTGATGGTAGTGTAATTCAGGTAAGCTAGAAGTTATTATACAATATTTATGCTAAGATAAATATTTTTTTTACCTGCTAGTATTTTCGGTTTGTTAAACTATCACCAAAGTAATCTACAGTTTGCTTTAAAAAAAAAAAGGTTAACTTAATAATAAAGTTTTTATTTGAAGTTAACATTATCCTACCCAAATGTTTAAATATCTTTACTTCTTTAATTTTGGCCCTGTATATATATACAGGGTGGCCCATTTTAATCTTTCCACGGAAATATCTCGGAAACGGTTAAACATAAATGAACTAAACAGAAACTCAAATAAGAAATGTCATGGGGCACATTGAATGGTGTTATTGTGGTGCCTCCCAAGGTCGCCTTTCATGGGGGGTCCAGGGCCCAACATTAAAATCTTAAATGAAAACATGGGTCGAGTGATACCTCGTTCAGTAGATCTTCAAACACTAAACAGCATTGTGGCAAAAGATTTTTCATATCGGTTACCGTATTTGAAATGACCTCCAGGACATGGAGCCTGTATCAGATAAACCATTCAGTACCACTAATATGAAAACGGTTGGAGATAAATGATCAGAATCAAAAGTAAAACAGGAAAATGGTGTGGGGTACGTCGAATGATGTCGCGGCGGCACCAAGAACGCCTTTCATGGGGGCTCAGGACCCAGCTTTAAATTTTTAAATGGAAACATGGAGCGAGTTATACCTCGTTCAATAGATCTTTAAAAACTAAAAAGCGTTGTGGCAAATGATTTTTCATATTGGTCACCGTATTCAAAATGACCACCGAGACAGATCAAATGTCCAGTGTCCATAGAATGAAAATGGTTAAAGGTAAATGAATAGCACAAAAAATCGAATAGGAAATCACAGAGGGTATTTATTGTTCCACGGCTCGCGAATGTTGCAACAGAGGAACAGATGATTAGAGTAAAAATGCCATAATGGAAAGGAGGAAATCTAATTCCTGGAATGTTATCGCTGCAACCTCCCTTCGGTAAGTGGGTGAAGCGGGAAAGAACTCTGAAATTGCAAATGAGAACCTTAGATTTTGCAAATTGATTTACGCAACAAAATTATCTGAAATGTGTTTTTATTAGAGATGTCTCTGTAATGAAAAAAAGTAGTTAAAATTCATGTTATATTGTACCTTACATTTTTATTGTAGGCAATGATTTGATGCAAAAATTAATCAATTGAAATTTGAAACAAACTTGTTGAACAATGCAAGTTTTAGAACAATGTGTACAAACGTTGGTTTTATTCAACTGCCATCTGCACGATGTTAGTTCGATACTTTTCCTTCTGTGTCTTCTTGCATATTATGTCTAGGGCTTTATCTTTGTGAGTTTCCTCACCTCTCACGTCTGGGATGGTTTTTCTTCGTGAGTCCCCTCGCGCTCATTATCTCAAACCGTTTTCATCTTAGTGATACTGGACGTTTTATCTGATACAGGTACTATGTCTTGGCGGACAGTTTGGAAACGGTGTCCCATATGGACAATCTTTTGCCACAACACTGTTTAGTGTCAGATCTATCGAACAAGGTATCACTTGACCCGTGTTTCCATTGAAAATTTCGAAGTTGAATCCTGGGCCCACGTGCAAGGCGGCCCTGAGGGTAACCGCGACAACGTCATTCGACGTGTCCCATGCCATTTTCCTGTTTCACTTTTTGTTCTGTTCATTTATCTTCAACTGTTTTCATATTAGTAGCACTGGATGTTTTATCTGATATAGGTATCTGTCTTGGCGGCCATTTCGAATACGGTGACCGATATGAAAAATCTTTTGCCACAACGCTGTTTAGTGTTTGAAGATCTATCGAACGAGGTATCACTCGACCCATGTTTCAATTTAAAATTTTAAAGTTGGGCCCTGGGTCGTCATGAAGGTCAGCCCTGGGGGGCACCACGATAACACCATTTGATGTGCCCCATGGCAGTTCTTATTTGAGTTTTTATTCGGTTCTTTTATGTTGAACCGGTTTCGAGATATTTCCGTGGAAAGATTAAAATGGGCCGCCCTGGATATATATATATATTGTCAACCCCCCCCCCCCCTTGTGCCTTTATAGCAATAGCGTAGCTCTGAAATTAGGGAGATTGTCCTCTGAACATTCTCTATAATGTCCAGGAAATTTTTAGTAAACTTGTCTCAAGGAAAACAAATACAATGCCAAAGTTCATTATTAAAACTCTGTATTTTCATTAAAGTGTTTGTCATTGATGTGTGATTGTATGGTGTGTACGGGATAGGCAAAACATTACCAGATCACAACTCACAAAGCCTGATTATTTCTTCTATTTGATAACGATGATCAGATAGCAAACACATACCTCTTAAATTGAAGATGTTCGTCTTCTTGAAACAAGGTGCAGCTTAGTGAGACTCCTAAGACTTGTATCGATGGAACTACTTGGAGTGAAAACTTTAAACGATTGTAAAACTTGATAACTGATAATAGTCCAACATGACTCGTAAATTACTCGCTGTCTAGCTTCTTCTCTGACTGCTCTGATCTGCTATCTCTGATCTGAACTGATCTCCTCTGATCCCAGTTCCATCCTTGGTAGAGTATTTATTTGGACAATGTTGATTTCTAAACTGCTACCTCGATTCACGTCACTACACGTGTTTGCTTATCTCATTGCCGAAATTCACATTTCTGCAATGATCATCAAATAGACAAAATCTCCAGACGTCTATCTCCGTAATCTGACAGTTTTGTCATATCCCAAAAATTGTGTTGATGTTAACAAACAAATCTTACAACAAATCTTACAATAGCTCTTACACTGCAATTTGATTGTTTGTTGTCCTTTGTCATCACAACATTACAAATCCACATGTCTGTGTTTACTAACTTACATAAAACAAAAACAATGACTTGGACAACATTACGATCTCATCACAATCTTAAATAACTTATTAATGTCTTTCTTTTACCTAACTTTAATTTTCTAATTTCTTGTCTTTAATTCTGTAATATCTTCTTGTCTTTATTTTAATCAATTTTAATAAATTTTAGAATTATAATTTTATTTTACCCTAACTCCTCATCAATATATATTACTTTCTCGTGTGTATTTTTCGTATACTTGAGGATTGTTGTCTTCTTGTTTATTATCATATTACAATTTCTTTAGTTTTTCGTTTAATTTGGTTACTGCATATTCCATTTTTTTAACGGAACTGCGATGTTATATTAAATATCTTCGAAAGCTATGTTGTACTAATTTGTAAATTCTTAACTTAACCATGCGTTAGCTACATGGGTTATTTTGTTCGCCAATTGGCAACTTATTTCTTTCGCTCCCTCTCAATACTCTTTTCCTAACAGTGAGGGTTAGTACATGGGTAGTTTGGCTATCGTAGCTCAGTTGCCACAGAGAGTAGACTGCATTTTAGCCTTCTGGATGTCCAGTCATTTCACGTGACTAACACAAGCCTATTTGATATAATGCATATTGTAACGGAGTTTTTGTTTTTTTTTTAATAATATTAATTATATAAGTATATCAAAAAATCCCACAAAATGATGTATGTATCTTGTGGCCATATTTAAAGTAAATGATCTGAATCCAAGTTTTTGTAATTTCTCTTTAATATTATAATTTATTTTATTGTATTATTATTATTATTATTATTATTATTATTATTATTATTATTATTATTATTATTATTATTATTATTATTATTACAAGGGATTTACTGTTCAGCTGTAAATGCAAATATATTCTGAGCCAACAAAATGAATTTATTTTATAATAGTAATACTATTATGTAAACATTTTTGTATAAGGAATATAAATACTCGAGAAGACTAATCATGTTAAAAAAAAAAAAAAAAAAAAAAAAAAAAAAAAAAAAAAAAAACAGGTAATTAACACAGAGTTATTTTCTCAGGTTTTATTTCTAGTTTTCTTATGCCATTACTAAGCCCAGGATCATTCAAAATAAAATATAATTAATTTCCTCTTTCATTTGTCCTACTTTAAACTCGTTTTCTCTGTCTTTTTAATTTTTTTTAATAAGTTAAATGAAGTCCCAGTTCAATGAACTTCTGACAGTTTTCTAAAACTTGTGTGAGTTTGGCATGAGCCTTTTGTTATGTCTTACATTGCGAGTGCATTAAGTAGTTAGTTGATAGCAGTTTGGAAAATGAATTAAAAGATGGTGAAGTAGAAAGGTCGAACAAGAATGTTGTGTACTGATTATCTACACTGAATAATCATTGCATTAGGAGCACTTACATAATAGCGCGTTGGTCCACTTTCGGGCAAACAGCCAGGAACAGATTTTCAAGATACTGAACATCCTGTAAGTTCAGTAAAAGCCATGTCTGCTGTAGCAATTCCTCTAATTGGTGCATATTTTGGGAGATCGAGGAGCACGTTGCATAGTACGTTCCAGTGTGTCTCATATATGTTCAATGGGGTTACTGTCTGACGAGCTTGGAGGCCAGGATAGTGTTAAGAACTCATTGACATGTTATCTCCAACATTCTATAACGATAGTAGTTTGCTGGAATATGACCTGCTATCAGAGATATGGAAGCAGATGACTTTCAGCTAACATGTAGTGATACCTTTCCCATTTACTAATGGCACTAAGAAATGCCAGGAGATTGCTTCCCAGATAATAACACCACCGCCGCTGGCCTGTTTAACTCCCGTAGCGCAATCCAGAAACATAGACTGATGCTGTTTATGCTAGATTTGAATTCGCCCATCGACACAGTTCAATAAAGTGCTGTCCTCATTACTCCAGATAACCTTCGTCCACTGATCCGTAGTCCAATAAGTCCTTGCTTTTGCTCATCACAGCTATAATTATCGATTCCGCTATGTTGTTGCAGGTACTTGTTGGTACGGCTATAATAGTTCAGCCGATGGCGCATGATCAGTGTTGAAATTGTTCGTATTGACCTGCTACTGTACTGCCGACTCAATTGTTTCATTGTCATATGCCTATGGTGAGATACCATAGTGCCATTCGTTTATTCTCCTCTTGGATCCCCGCCCGTGGGGTTGGCTCAAGCGTTATTGTCCGCCATCATTCAACCATTGTTAGTACACCCTTGACACTGTAGTTCTTGAATATTCCGCAAGGCAACTGTTGCAGATATACTAGCATTAGCCCTTCATACTCCCCTCCCCCTCAAATATACCTTCGATCAAAGTCTTTTACATCACCTCGTTTGCTCATGACGGATGTCTACTGCGTTCTGTTGTAATTGGTAACAGTGCGCGTCTTCCCTGCTACCTGCTCATGACGTAGAAGTTACATGATATCGGTCTCTCCACGACAAGTCCATTCCATGCTTAGTGTTCTTAATGTAATGATCGTTCAGTGTATATTTTGAGCTAAAAATTGTCAATATTGAACGTTAACTAGATTCAAGCATTCTCCCTACGTCTTCTCTACAATATGATATGATTAAATCTGTTAAATCGAAACTTTGATTATGTTTACATGAATATTCGAATGTTAATGTTAATTATCTTCTTCAGCTTATATGTTCTTAAGGTATTAATAAGTATCATCAGAATCATCATAGGTATTCTTCCATTATTGGCAGGTCACTTGCCGCAGCTGAGAAGTTTCCATGCTCCACGGTCTTCCGCTAACTTCTTTGTCCTCACGTATGATTTTTCTGTTTTTATATCGTTCATTAATTGTAACCTCCTTTGCCTTCTGCCTCTTTTTTCCTGCTACCATACCCTCTGCACGTCCCTCATGATACAGTTTCTTCTTAGGCAATGTCCCAACCAGTTTCTTTTCCTCTTCTCAATAATACCTAAAAGTGTTCTTTTCTCCTCCACCATTTCTAACACTCTCTCATTCATCTTCCGTTCGACCCAACTAATTCTTTCCATTCTTCTGCAAACCCATATTTCGAAGGCTTCCAGTTAATTTTCGTCACTTTTACGTAATGTCCATGTTTCCGCTCCATACAGTAAAACATTCCGCATGAAACATTTTATGTCTTTTTCTCAACTCTTCATTCAGGGTCCCACAAAACAAACTTTTCTTCCTCCTAAAGGCTTCTTTCGCCATTCTTATTCTTGCTTTTATTTCACGTTCACACTTCATGTCATTACTAAGAATACTACCCAGATATCGAAAACTATTCACTTGTTCTATTTTCCCCCTCCCACTTTTATATTTGACACAGACCGCTTCGTTCCAATCACCATGGCTTTTGTCTTTCTAACTTTTATCTTATCCCATATTCTCAAAGCCCTTTCTCAAGTTTTCTAACATCCTATTGATTTTCTTTTTAGATTCTGCAACAAGCGTCATATCGTCTGCAAATCTTATATATCTAATCATTCTACCTCCTACCGCTTCCAACTGCACTTTCCTTTGTCAGTTCCTCCTCTATCCTAACACCTACTTGTTGATTCATATATAAGTTTTTTTTTTTTTTTTGAGTCTTCAATGTTTCCATTCCAACTCAATCTCCTTTAGAACTCCCAACAACAATTCCCAATTCACGCTGTCAAAAGCCTTTTCTAGATCAATAAATACAACATGCACCTGTTTCCCTTTTCTATAAACCTTTCACCGATCACCCTTAATAATCCAATTGCATCTCTTGTGCCCTTATCTCTCCTAAACCCAAACTATTCCTCCTCAACCTTTTCGTGTGTTCTTCCATACAACCTTCTGTTCGGTATTCGGAGCAGAATTTTAGCTGCATGAGATATGAGACTAATAGTTGTATAATCTTTAGATCTCTTTGGGTTCGATTTCTTAGCCATTGGTATCATTATCATCTTCAGGGAGTATTTCGGCCACTCTTCCTGTTTCATATATTTCATTGCAGGGTCGGAATAATTCTTTCTTGCCCTTGTCTCTCATATTTTTAATGAATTCGATTGGTATATTATCTATCCCGGTTGCCTTTCCATTCCTAATCTCAGATATAGCCTTTTCAGACTCATCCCGAAGAATCCTAAACTCTTTATCATCCTCACCTACTTCATTTTCTACTTCTACATTTAAGCTTTACGGTCTATCTCTATTCTCATATGTCGTCAACATCTCTTTCCATCTTCCTATGACCTCACTTCTCTCACTAACTACCTTTCCATTCTTATTTTCTACTGCCATCGTAATAGCCCCTTATTTCCTCTGAAATTCCATTGATTTCACCTCCTTGTACATTTCCTCATATTTCCCAACTCTTTCTAATTCTTCTATGTCCTTACATTTTCTTTGTAAAACTCTTCCCTTGCTCTGTCTGTTTCCCTTCGTAACTCATTGTTTAATTTTCTGTACATCGTTCTGCCCCTTCCGTATCAACTTGTTTCCACGTCTTCCTTTCTCTCATTTTCTGCAACGTCTGTTCCGTAACCCATTGTTTCTTAGCCGTTTTGTGTTCGCGGTAACCTACTACTTCTTCTGCAGTCTTATGTATGCAAAGTTTAATATGTTCTCACCGTCCGTTACTGCCTGTGCCTATCCTTTTCTCGTTTGAATATTTTTCTTCGAATTTTTCAACCAAAAGATTTCTTATTTCCTCGTTTTTCAACTTTTCAGTATTCAACACTTTGTTGCCTGTTTTTCTTCTGCTTACATTTTTCAGTTGAATATCGACTTTGGCCAGCACAAGATTATGATCAGAAAAAATGTCTGCCCCGGGAATGATCATCGCTGTCTTCAAACTATTCCGATATCTGTCCTGAATCATAATATAGTCTATCTAATATCTTCCGCCGTCTATTGGGGATTTCCATGTATATCTTCTTCTCTTGTGCTGATTGAACCAAGTGTCCCCAATTACTAGTGAATTCTGTCTACAGAAATTCACTAGTCCCTCTCCCGTTTCATTTCTTTCACGTAAACCATATTTGCGTACGACACTACCTTCCTGTTTTTCTCCCACAACTGCATTGAAATCTCCCATTACAATTACGCATGCACCTCTCTTCTCCCTGTCTATAATTTCTTGTATTTTCTTACAATTTTCGTCTACTTCTTCAGTTGCATGCGAAATGGTCGGTGCGTATTTCTGAATCACTACTAGATCCTTCGTTTTTCCTTTGTCTTTACATCATAACTCTATCATCAATAAATTCTACTTTCACTACCTTCCAAGAATTATTCCTACGCCATTATGGCCACCCTTTTCATTACATGAGTAAAACATTCTATATCCTTCCTGTTCAACACCCCATTACCTTCCCATCTAACTTCACAAACTCCTACCAAATGTAGATTATTTTGTTTCATTTCTTCTTTAAGATTTTCTAATTTTCCTCCGTGCAACATCGTTCTATGTCCTTATTCTAAACCTTTTGCTTTTACCCGTCTCTCTTTCTCTGTCTATCTTCCTCCCATTATTACTTTCTTGTCCAATAGTCCTTTCCAAGCCATCTCTCTCGGAGATTCGAATGGGGGACACTTTATCTCCGGAACCATATTTTGACCTGCGAAAGACCATTGTACATATTTTCTCTTTTTGCTGCCAGCAAACTAGGGAAAAATAGAGTGGGGGTTTCCCGTTGCCTTCCACCTCGCAGTATCCCAGCCGTTAAAGTCATTCTGACCACCTGGGACTAATGTCCAAGTTGCCGTACCAATCACTATGATTTCCGCGAACTTGGCTACTAGAGAAATGGTGCCTTCTCCCAGAACACTCTTCGTCTGGCTACTCTATTTAGAACAATTCGGTAGGGGTGGCCCTTCTGGTAGTGAACTACCACCGACATACTCTATGTGTAGCAAGTATTTACTCCACGGAGAATATTAAAAAAAAGTGGATTAACAGTAGATATTAATTGTTTATCTATGTTCGCGTTGCATAATGATGGAATTTGTTGTATACTGGTAATTTTTATTGGAGAGTACGGTAAAATATGCACTAGTTATGAGTTATGCACTAGTTACTTATGTTCAGGCCAAAGTTACGAATAAAGCAAAGAAGTAATTAGTAGAAGTATTTACAGGCATATGAATTTAGTTGTGAAGTACAGGGCGTCCACATGAAGCCTCCCTAATTACAAATATTAATTGCATGGAAACTATTAGTGCCAGAGAATAACGGTTTGCGGCATCATAAACAGCAACTTAAAAGTTTCTTTCTTTTCTTTTTTTTTTCTTTTTCTTTTTTTTGGGGGGGGGGCGCGGTGGCTCAGTGGTAGAGCGTTCACCTCTGGTGCTTGGGGTCCCGGGTTCGATCCCAGCCCCCGCCAAGTGAACTTTGTGGTGGACAAACACCGTGCTCGTGGGTTTTCTCGGGGTTCTCCCGTTTCCTCCCACATTCTTCATTCCACCATTTCACTCATCTCTCATTATCACCGTCTCCTTTAGCCTAACCGGCATAACCGTGGGACGTAAAACTCAAAGATTTCATTTTTTTTCTTTTTTTTTCCTTGTCTATATATCCACTTCTATATGGACTATAATATATGCCCCGTTAGTAGCTCTCAGAATGTCCAGTCGATATTCAATCTCCCGCCATGTGTTTTGTAGCAAGTCCGGTGAGATCGAGTTGATGGCTTCAATTTTGTGACGAAGAGCAGGAATATCACGTACAGGTTTGGCGTAGACTCTATTTTTGACATAACCCCATAGGAAGAAATCCATAGGGTTTATGTCGGAAAATCGCGGTGGCCAAAAAGTGGGTCCATCGTGTCTAATCCATCGTATGGAAACGTTCGGTCTAAAGCCCTACGAACATCTAAATACCAGTGCGGTGAGGCACCATCCTGTTAGAATATCACGTTTGGTTGCGAAGGTAGTAGCTGTGGAAAAGCAAAGTTTTCAAGCATGTCCAGATAAATGGGATCAGTTATTGTGTGCTCTATGAAAAAAAAAATGGTCCGATAATTCTGTCGCGACCCAAAGCACAGCACATATTCACTTTCTCGCTATCTCTGACATATTCACGAACAACGTATGGGAGCTCGGAATCCCAAATGCGCACATTGTGACAATCCCGGATTCGATTCCCGGCGGAAGCTCATGTTCGGATTCCACGTTAATCAGTAGGTCCCGTCTTATATAGCCTCACTGCTGAAAGGGACGTTAAACTAAAATCAAATCAACTCAACCCACCTTGCCCGATGTGTGGAAGATTGCCTCATCACTGAAAATCACCCTTCCAAACTAATCGCGATCATTTTCGATCCGTTCCAGAATCTCCATTGCAAACCTAGTTCGTTTTGGTAGGTTATCGGGCTGTAGCGCCTAAACGATTTGCACCTTATATGCATACAAACACAGTTTTTTTATGGAAAACCTTATGAACCGTTGAACGTGGGATGTTCAACTCTCGTGACGCTCTGCGAACTGACTAGGTTAGGCTTGTAGTGAAGGCCTCCCTGACCTTATCCACAGTTTCCTCAGACGCTCATACTTTACCCGAGCCAGCCTGTCGGTTGACACTATGGCTAAAAACTTCTCAAACCATGTTTTAATGGTCTTGACGTCTGGTGGGTCCCGTTAGTACTTTTGTCTGAAGTTCCTTTGCACGGTAATTGGTGATTTAATTTCAGCCAATCACACCACATACTGCGCTCTCTCTGTTGTCATTTTTGTTCATGAACACCTGCAACAAATAACAACAAAAAACTGTTTAAGTTGCTCTTCAAGATGCAGCAAACCGTTATTCTCTGGCATTAGTAGTTTTCATGCAATTAATATTTGTAATCAGGGAGTTTCATGTGGACATCCTGTATTATAATAGGTAATAACTATTTCAATTACCACACATAAATAGCTGGTGTGTAGTGTTAACAATGAATTTGCAAGGAGAGAGATGTTCACGACGTCTGATTTAAGATTAAATAAAACAATTGATATTGTAAATCAGATATTCATTAGAAAGGGAAATTCAGGCATTCCATCACAGAAGTTTACAAGATTCAGAATCAGTTTCGAACAGAATATAATTTCAAGACTCCAGCTGATGCTACACAGCCGTATAGTCAAAGACAACAACTGTTAAGGCAGTACAAAACCTATATCGAACCCATATCAAAGAAGTTACCCTTTTGTTTTACTTGCGGTGGTTACGATCAGTTGTCAAATTGTTGACTATTAGTTAGACACAACCAACCAAATACTCATATGTTCCGGGAAATGGGCATCTGCGAACAAGAGAAGTTGGCGAGAAGCACACAACTACATTTGACCACACATGAATTTCCGAGAGCAATGAAACAAATTTCATATGAAGAGAAAGTTATAGCGGATGACCTTGAGCTAACCAAAATGAGTAACCACTGATTTCAGGGACGTAAACTCTTGAATACCTAATGGGGAAATTTCTTAAAATGGCATTTTGTCTGTACGGAATTAAACCTGTAAAATCTCTCTTTATTGTAATTCCCAGGAGCTATTTTTTGAACTGGATAACGGGTCATCATTCATTATTATGCCATACAAAAAATATTCTCAATATTTTTCTTAAGATCGAATAATGGATTTGTAGCAGTTTCACTTTATTTTACCCATCATTATGGTGGAAGATAAATTGAAACTTATTCTGATATTATTGAACTGAAGGATATTCTTTTCCAGAATTAAAGAAATGTATTCACACGAAGGATGGGTATAGAAATTGGTGAGGAGTTTGATGATATTTAGCTGAATGCTAATAATATACAACGGTCATTTAACTTGAACCGGCAACACTGCTACTATTGGAGTGTCATGTGGGCAGGAGACAAATGACAAACGTAGTGTGTTCCATGGATGTGTACGAGTCAGTTCAACGCTGCTGCGGTCCCATATTACAGTATGTGTGGTGAATAGACATTGTTAAAGTGGTTGTTGTGTGAAATACCACCCTAACACAATGTTCATGTGTGCAGAACAGCATGTGTTTATCAAATTCCAGGTGGCACGAGGGCGAAATGCTAGGACGATTCATAGAGGATTAGTAGAGGCCTCTGGTGAAGCTGCTCTACTGTATCGGACAGTGGCGAAATGGGTTGCAGCATTTCAGGCGGGATGACAGTCAACAGGCAAAATGCACGGTGGAGGGCATATGCGAACTGCTACGGACGAAATTCATCTTGTAAGACAACGGACACTGCTTGACGGTGATCGGCGCTAGACTTGTAGTGAATTGGCGCAGTAGCTGAACATTTCTTCCGGATCAGTGTTCCGCATGCTAACACAAGATCTTGGCATGCGGAAAATTGCAGCCAGATGGGTACCCCATGCTCTAACCGAGGTTCAAAAGTGGTATAGGTATGAATGTACGAGCCTATACCTTCAACGTTACAATGAGGAAGGTGATGACTTCTTGCACCACATTATTGCAAGTGACGAAACGTGGGGAAGATTCTACAAGCCTGAATTGAAACGTCAGTCAAGTGAATGGAGCCACCCAGAATCTCCACGACCGGAAAAGCTTAGGCAAGAGCCAGCATACGTGAAGGTGGTGATGATAATGACATACGACCACGAAGGCATTATCCTGTCACATTAAGTTCCACCGGTCGTTACCGTCAATGCTGCTTACTATGCTTCATACCACAGTGACCATTTGCGACCAGCATTGCGGCGCAAACGTCCACACCTCCTGGACTCTGGACCAATCCTCTACATGACAATGCCAGATGCCATATAGCCTATCCGGTACAGACTCTGTTACGACGACGGGGTTGGGAGTGATTTTGATCTTTTTCAAAAAATGAAGGAACCTCTCAGGGGCAAACATTTCAGAGACATTCCGAGCATTGTTCGTACCTTAGGGCGCACTGTCAACACCCTCTCACAACGTGGGACTTTGACAGGTATTCAACGGTTACCAGACATCTGGCGAAGGGTTCAACAGGCTGGCGAAGACTACATCGAAGGATTGTAAACTTCTTGAGGTGAGTGATTCACTACATTTCATTTCACAACTGTGTTGCCACTTCGAGTTAAATGATCTCGTAGTTGAGGTATATAAAATCGAAGAAGGTAGAGTTTGCATCAAAGACAGTCTTAATTTTTCCGTAGACAGTATTAAGAGACGTGACATTATCAAGGACGGAATGAGATTGAAGTTATGGTGGAAATATTAATACAATAGTTGCAAGGGAACCAAGACCAAAAATGATATTACCGATTTTCTTATTCTTAATGATTATATATTTAGGCAAAATGTTGAAGAAGTTATTGTAGATTTTTTAGATAAGATTCTAAGAACACCGAGGTATACTGCAAACAGATAAAAGAATGTACATATGGCATATATATATATATAAATAAAGATAATAGAAATCATACAAAAGGTTATTACAAAAACTATAAACTGTTTTAGTAACTTTGTTTCGTTGAAGCACGATATACATAAACCAGCTATTTGAATTGCCAGTTTACTTAATTTTCAACTACTTGGAAATACATTATCACGTTTTCTAGCAATTGATGAAACGGAAAACAATTCCCCAGCTCAGAATAGGCTTAGTGAGTTTATCGTCCTACTATCACGCTCCGAGGCTAAGAGTGATTATGATAATGAATGAAATGGAATAAAGAAAGAGTGAGTAAAGAAAATAACCCTGAGAAAACCACATATACCGTGTTTATCCACCGCAAAGCTCACTTAGGTCAAACTGGGATTAAAACAGGAATCTTACATACCAGAGATGAGCACATTACCACGGAACTACCGCTTCTTCTCCACAGTATTTTTGTTCGATCATTCTACTCCACCATCTTTTAACTTATTTTCTACATTGCTATAATCTACTTAATATACTAGTAATGTTACTACACAGTAACATCATTGTTACAATAAATCTGGATATCAACTTCTAACACTTTGTGTTTTGCGTTGTTTTGGGCTTACACCCTTGTGTTCCACATTGCATTATTGCAGTAAATAACTTTTGTTTATCCTGGTGCCGAATTTTGAACTGGACGAACGGAACTTATGAGTTTTCTCTTGGACATTTCTTTGTAGTTACTTTCCTTCACGACCGTTAGTTCTGTAGTAAACAAATTTTGCTTCTTAATAGAAATTATTGTATAGATCATTTCAAAGTGATCTGGTTATGATGTGTAACGGAAAATGGTAGCCCCAGAACGCCCAAAACGCCCAGGTAGCCTAAAAACATACGAATGGAGTTTAGGTACTTCTTTCAGTGCGATAGGGGTCTGCGGTGGCTCAGTGGTAGAGCATTCACCTCTGGTGCTTGGGGTCCCGCGTTCGATCCCAGCCCCCACCATGTGAACTTTATGGTGGACAAACACCGTGTACGTGGGTTTCATCGGGGTTCTCCCGTTTCTTCCCACTTTCTTCATTCCACCATATCATTCATTACTCATCATCACCGTCTCCTTTAGTCTAACCGGCATAACCGTGTGACGTAAAACTCCAAAGATTTCATTTCATTTTTTCTTTCAGTGCGATAATTATACATAAGGTGAAATACACGCCGTTCTAACATTGTCAGGCTAGAGTATCAGGTGAAATTGTGATGCTAAGTGTAGCTGTTCTAAGCATAACAGTACCATCTGCCACATATAGCCTCATATGTATCAGAACGTCGTAGTTTTCACCTTGTATATAGTCTTCGTACTGGAAGAAGTGTTTATCTTCATCCGTATGTTTTTGGAGTTAGGATTTCTGCCTGAACGCCGACGATATGTGGAGCAAATACAAGAATGATTGGGTAAGCATTTGGAATAATAATATTTAGTAATAAACTTTTAACTTTTATGAAATACGTTCCAGTAAAATACATTGAATTCGTTAATAGTTCTTGTATGGAGAAGACGGAATGGATGTTTGCAAAACCCAGTTTTTGAAGGAGAAGCAACTGAACATTCTTGTTGAAAATTGCCAAGGTATATTGGACAGCAGTAAATTATCCGTTCTAAAAGATAAGGAAAAGATGAAGGGAATCAGCGAAATGTATTTAATGGTAATTATATATTGCTTTGTCGCTCTTTCTTTCAGTGCTTTTTTCCCCCACTGTTAATGTAGATTAGAACTTACCTTGATATTGTTAATTGATATTTGGGTTTCACTTTGAGAAATTCCATGTTCGAGTTTTCAGTAAATCAGAATCTAGTGGTGATACATTGACAGAAGGCACCGAAGTTTCTGTTAAGTAGTTGAGCGTTTCTCAAATTGTGTTTCTCAAGGTTCTCATGGTCTGGGTTTTTTAGATTAAACCTTGATCCGGGAAGGACAGAAAAATAAAATGTCAGTTGTGTAACATACACTGTCTAAAGTATCTCAACAGATATTGTTTCTACAATTGAGTCGGTGAGTGTAAGAATAGTTCTTCCTCTCTCCTCAACCATAGGTTGGTGGTCAACATGGAAATTTTAAAACTTTTCTCTCCCTTGGCAGAGATGTTTTATACTTTGATAAGGTCTCCTCATCGGAACTGTATCTAGATATTCTATCTTTGGTCTTCCTCTTCCTGGTTTTCCTTCTCCCTTTTCCTCCATCTGTACGATGATCCAATCGGAGTGCCGAATCAGATGACCAAGCATCTATTTCTTCTTTTTCCTATTATCTTCATGATCTAGTCTTTCATTAGTTTCCTTAAGTACGTCTTCATTCCTTTTCCTTTCAGCCCATGATATGCACAGCATTCTGTGTCAACACCACATTTCAAACGCTTCCAGCTTGGATATTTCAGCTTTTATTTACACTCTCGTATGGAGGAGGCGCTTTACAGACCAGAGACGTGGATATTGAGAAATCGTTTTCGAACCTCCAACGATACATTTCTTGATGTTAGCAGTCCTTTTCTTCCTATTGAATGTTTGTTTTGCCAGCGCTATTCTGCGTTTTTTTTTTTTCCACTTTTTCCATCCGAGGATATTAGATTTCCTAAATAGGGGAACGTCTTAACGTCTTCGATTTTCTCTCACTCTAGCCATACGTTTGCCTCTTCCTGTCCTGCTCTTCTACACTTTATCACTTTGGTTTTCCTTTTTATTTATCTCCATTTTGCATGTTTTTTCCAGTTGGTCGTTCAGGTTTCAAAGTAAAGTAAGAATAGTACTAGTCCTAAATCACTAGTCTAATAGTACTAGTCATAAGTATTTCAACAAGAAAATTACGTTATGCTATTCTACATATGAAATTTATTTTAAATCACGTAATAACTTGAGAAATATGCCAATCAATAGAAATGTGTTGTTCTATGCATTCAACAATTACTTTTTGATACTAAGTATATGGGCTTATTTTGAACATGTACTGTTCTTCAACTCACCAATTCAATTGAACAAGGTAAGACTATCAAATTCAAATAGCTTATCTACATGTATTATTATGAAATGACCTTGAAATTCTTTAAATATTAAGAAAAGAGTTAATATATATTTTCTACTCTATTAATACCAATATAGAATTAAAGTGATTTTAATCAATACCGTTTTAAAAAGTATAAGTATACTGGTAAATGCTCAAAGTATTTAAAATGGAATGATAAAATTCCTGTCGAAGGGGAGAAATGTAGAGTGGTCTGTAGAATATTCTGGTTAATAAAATGACTTGAAGTTGAAAAAAAAGTTGAGATACGCTGGGCTAGTTAAAATTTTGTGCAGAAGTTTTACAAAATTATAATATTACAAACAAAAGACCTAAATCTATACTTACCAACTCTCAGCTCCTGCCAAACAAGAAACAAGTTGTTACAGGTAACTGGAGCTCGAAAAATTACGCTTCCAGAGATCATTACATATTTCTCGTAGTTTGTTGCTTTTGTATAACCAGCACAACTCTGGAACATTTATACGAATAAATGAAGGACAAAAGGGAGAGAAAGCTATGGAGTACATAATTTGTAAAAATTTCTTCAAGGATTTCTGTATATTCATTTATTGAATGTCTTCTTGGAAGACCTTTTTTATTGTTATCAGGATCACTTTCATTGGATAGTCACTTGTTCATATTCATTTAGGAGATCCTTTTTAAAATACGTCTTTTTACGCAATAACACAAAAAATTAATATAACATATTTCCAAGCTATGAAACAGAGTAATGTAATTTCAGTTAGTTTCGTATTTGAAGATTGTATATTTAAAAAGTTTAAATTATCAAGAGTTAAGATTATGTATGTATCATGTAATTGAGTATATATAATATTTCACAGAACTGTAATCGCCTGACATGGAATTAAATTCCCATCTTATTGGCATGTAACAAATTACCGTTCCTATTGTTCTCACATATTAGTGAATACAATGCTCATCACAATTAGATTAGATTTAATTTTTAAATTGCTTTAGGGTAAAAAGTCACTGTCAGTCACAGTTATACGATAACTATTAACTTCTAATACGACAAAAGCTTATCGACAATCGTGTAATCAAAAATGAACACTTCTGATTTATCCGCTCATTTTTAATATCAGTCACGGAGGTCGCCAGGAATTTATTTAAGGAAAGGAAGTTTCGACTGTACGAGGTCTGGCTAAAAAATAAAGAAACTTTTACCAAGAGTACAGTTTATTGTCACAAACTTACAAATTAAAGGTTATCCTTGTTAATATACTCCCTTACCCACTCCATACATGTTTGGATACGAAGTTTTCATTGTTGGAAGTAGTTGTTATGGAAATCTTCAGATGTCACCGTCGTGAGTACCACTGTTATTTTCTGCTTCATCTCTTCCATAGTCTGAAAATAAGTTTCCTTGAAAACATATTTCACTTTCGAAAAAGCTGGAACACCCACGGTACCAAGTCTGGGGAATAAGGTGGGTGTTCCAGCACTGGAGTCTTCTTAACTGCCAGAAACTACTTAACGGTCAAAGCAGCATGCGAAGGAACATTGTCGTGACGTACAAATCTTCATTGTTCTTTCACAAGAGGGATTGGAGGTTCACTAATACCTGCTAATAATACTGCTTATTACTGTCTGAATTGATAGTACCTATTCAATTATGAGCAGGCCTAGTCAGGAAAGTGAAGGTCATGCTCATTGTAAACACAATGAACATGACCTTCACTTTCATTTGCTTTTGCGTACCTTTTTCATTTGCGGTGATGAGAGTTTTTTAGTGCATGGATCGCCTTTTTCTTTTAGGATCATACTGAGGGATCCATGTCTCGTTACCATTGACGATTTTCATTAACAAGTCCGGTTCTCCTTCCAGGAATTCCATTGTTTCACTGTACACGTGGTTCCAGAAATCCTGGTCCTGCGTGTTTTTTTTTTTTTTTTTTTTTTTTTCCGTATTAGTTTTGCGCAAACTTTGCACATGTTGAAATGGTCGTGCAGAACTGCGCAGACAGACTCTATCGATGTGCACTATGCCAGCTATCATTCGAATGCTGAGCCTGCGATCTTTCTGGACAATGTCAGTCACTTTTGCCACATTTCTCTCTTTTGCTGCTGTTACAGGACGACACGGTCTTTCATCATCATCAACGCTCTCGTGTCCCTCAGTGAAGCGTCTGTGCATAATTATTTACATGTTATTGTGCTAAGTATAATTTTGTATTATTTGTATTATGCGTATGTCATCCAGAATATAATCAAATTGAAATACTCTATGTATGTTTATTTTGTTCATAGAGGAGGCAGTGGACAGAGAAACATGGAGATCCTACACAGAAGATTAGAATGAGTGGTTTTGCAGCATTTTCTGCATCAGTTAATGATGAAAAAGACTACACACATGATACCCGTACTGGACGGTGGAACTTTGCAAACGAATTGTCTTCGACATGGTCTGATTTTGGTCGTAGAAAAAGAAAACCGTGAGCATTTGTTTTGTACTGTTTGATCCTTTATCCAGTACTCCAAAAGGAGGACTAACTTTTGAATTACATACATTTTTATGTAACTTCTATTGTAAATATTTTTCTTGTTAAGACCTGATCACAGCAAAACTTTGAGCACACCATGCTGTACTACAATATGTACTGTAATTGTTTTGTTGTGTTTGAATAAATAATGCTGCTTGCCAGTCCTATAACAAGAACTTGACATATCTGGACATTTCCATCTTACAAAAATAGCTTTTAAAACTTTTAGTATAATTTTATATTTGTCATATCTATACTAATTTGACTAACATTTTGAGAGCTGCAGGAAACAGGAACTTTAGAAAAACCAAAAATGGATCAAAAGATTGTGATCTTGACCAATAATTAGTTTTTGGATCAGGGGCCACAAAATTTTTGAACGGCCCCTAAATTTCTTTTTCCCTATGGAATAAGCACATCATACTGAGTTCAGTGTTAGTTTGGGTTTGGCTACACTATGTGTAGTTCTGCAGATATAAGGCGTAAAAGAAATTTTTTGATTGAAATATGTTGGATCAAGGGTCACAAAATTTTTGAACGGCCCCTAAATCGAGTTTTCGTATTTTTTACGAAATAAGCACATCATACTGAGTTAAGTAATAATTTGGATTTGGCTACACTATATGTAGTTCTCCAGATATAAGGCGTACAAGAATTTTTTTATTGAAATATATTGGATCTAGGATCAGGGGCCACACAATTTTTGAAGGGCCCCAAATAGAATTTTTATATTTTTTTGCGTAATAAGCACATCATACAGAGTTAAGTGATAGTTTGTGTTTAGCTTTAATGTGTGTAATTCTCCAGATATAAGGCCTACAAGAAAATTTTTGAATCAAATATATTGGATCTTTTGATCCGATAAAACTTCGTCAAGGATAAGGTTTCTTGATAGTATAAGAAGGCCGAATTATTTAGATCTGAAGAATATTAAATGTGTAAGTGAATGTTTGGACAACGAAATCATAATTACTCAATTATGCTATCCGTAAACCTAATTTTCCATCTGTCTTTTCATTTCAGTCCACTAGTTCCAGTTCATGTAATCTTTTGAACTAAAGGAAAGGGACTAACTATCTTACTTTTACTATACTTGTTTGTTGCTTTTACGTTAGGTAGACAATAGGGGACTCAGTATTTCATTCATAAATGTTATCCTACGTTTAAAGATGAAGTTAGCTTTATGAGTAACCAAGAAAATACGAGTGTTGCATAGTTGCAATCGAAAGAGGATCCTCTTTTAAATTTGGCAGTTAAATTGATCTCTATAAAAGTAAGACTCAAATTTAATTACTCCCTTTCAAATTATAGAAGATGAGGTTAAAATCGACCTTTTCCCTTGCAGTGTGTTAGGACATTGACAAACGTGTAAAATTAATAGTTTCTCCCCTCTATGATTAAAGTCCAAATTAAAAAGAGGTACATAGGATTTAATCGTTAAGTAGAAGACTATTAATATAGTAATGAAGGATTAGAAAAGAAATAATAATAATAATAATAATAATAATAATAATAATAATAATAATAATAATAATAATAATAATAATAATAATAATAATAATAATAATAATAATAAGGACTAACAGTTAAAAGACTAGAGAAGTTCGATTATAGTCAGGATGAAAAAATCGAACACTCAAGTTCCTTTCTAAATATCTTTACGCAAACTAGCAGGTTGTAAACTTTGATACTGGAGCTTACGAGAAAAGTTTTAAAGAAACAAACAATATATCCGTTTGATTTAACATGATGCATATTCAATATACACTAAAAAGTACTTACCCCAAAAGCACACAAAATTATCTAAATGTGAACTTTCCGCAAACAGTTGTTGCCTTCTTCAGTACACATCTTTCTAGAAAAGTAATGTTGTCTGTAAAACAATCTCTCGTCGATATTCTTTTTCCAAATATTATTTTCTTACTTCCAGTGAAGAAGAATATATAGGTACAAGGGAAATTTTATGGAAGGTTCCTAGAAGTAAGGAAAGTAATGCTACTTGGAAGATTATCAATACGGCATGTAGTTCTATAGATAACGTCAATTAGAAAAAAAAAAAAAAAAAAAAAGAAAAAATCGATGAAAAAGTCAACAACTTTTTGTTGAAACGTTCACATTTTTGGGTGCATTTGGGGTAGGTACTTTTAATGAATATATGCCTATGTTTTGTGCCACCTAACACACAGAGGAAAACAGCACCTTATAAGAGAGGTATATACTGGAGTATCTTGAACATTACTGTAGAAGTATTTAAAAGGAATATTCGGATAATATGTACACTCATGTCCAAAATGATTGTCGCATATCTATAACTGTCTTCTTGTAAGAATATAATTTGATAATGATTTTGCAGGGTACTTTTTAATACTGATACTATGTGTATAATCGGGAAATGTATATTTGTGGTAAATTTCATAGAAAAAGATTTATAAATACCAAAATTAGAAAGAGTAAAACAAAATGTCGCTAAATGGACAAGAAAGTTTCATTTTCGTTTTATTGTTCTTATTTACTGCTCTTTTGACATGAAATTTACCACATACATGTCTTTGTCGATTATACACATACTAACATTACAAGAAATATCGGGCGAATTCGTTATCAAATTATATTCTTACAACAACATATTTATAGACATGCGAGAGTATTTTTTTTTACATGAGTGTACATATTTTCCGTAATCTACGATATGGATTTGGGCTTCGATTTTTCCATATGATTCAAATAAGTATTTAAATACAGTAAAACTTGTCTTTAGCGGTATCGAACGGGGCTTGCAAAAAGTTCCGTTAAAAATAGGTTTCCAGTTAACGAAGGTAGACCTATGCAAAAATATACATGTATACAACGGACATACCAAGATAAAATAACATGCTGTGCGTACCTTAGTTAATTTACAGTAGTTATTTCTATTATGAGTTAATACACACAAAACTTGCAATGAACAGAAAAAGATACTATACACACGTTAATTTTATTTTCCCCATAGTCAAGGAGAGTTTTCTGTACACATTCTTCATGGCTACTCGACTTTCCACAAACACTTTAACCTGAAAAAACACACTAAATATGTCATTGTCATTTTGACGTAAGGCAAATTGTTGCAGTTCCTTTATAGTTTTACCAGCATCTTGATAAGTCTTTACCCTATATTCTTTTTGCAGCTGAATGCCATATTTCTCTTCTTCCTCTACCTCCTCTTCTCCTTTCAGATTTTTGGTATAATTCTCAATTAAGTCATCTACATACATCCGTCGTGTCTGTTTCGGTTTGCACATCATTATCTGTTTCACAAACAACGTAGTTTATTGTATATATGTATCTTACTTCTCAATGAATGTCTAAAAACTTTCTAGATAATGCAATCGTAACTTAAAGTTTTCCGTTAAAAACTTCTTTTGATTTCTGTTGTCCGCATAATAGAGTTTCCGCTTAATGAAGGAAAATTAATACGTCTTTCGCCTCTGTATTCAAGGAACCGTGAAATATTTCCGTTTAAGAGAAGTTTACGTTAAATAAAGGGTCCGTTGAAGGCGGTTTTACTGTATTAATGGGAAGCATACTTTGACGCAACTGAAAACAGCTACTATGGTTTTACGAAATTTATCCGAAACAAAGAAATCCCCAAGTGGAAATGAAAAATGACTTACTTACTGACAGTGGTGATAATGTAATCACATACAGTAAGAAAAGTACATTATAAACGATATCGCTAAACACTTCGTCAGAAGGAGAGAAGAGGAAAGGAAGAAAAGAAAGGGAAAAATAGTAGAAAAGTAGTTGTGAAGCGTCCAGGGGCACTGTATCTTGGATCAGCACAATAAATTCTGTAGCCATCAATGGTAATCGAACTCGAGATGACTTCTGGGGGCGCGTGGCTCAGTAGTAGAGCGTTCACCTCCGGTGCTGGGGTCCCTGGTTCGATCCCAGCTCGCGCCGTGTGGACTTTGTGACAAACAAACACCGTGCTCGTGGATTTTCTCGGGGTTCTCCTGTCTCCTCCCACTTTCTTCATTCCACCATTTCATTCATTTCTCATAATCACCGTCTCCTTTAGCCTAACCGGCATAATCGTGGAACGTAAAACTAAAGATTTCATTTCATTTTTTTTCGAGATGACTTCTGGTATCAGATGCTAAACATATTTTTTAAATATATATATATATATATATATATATATATATATATATATATATATATATATATATATATATATATATATATATATATATATATATATATTCTAATGCGTGTAAAGTGCTTTCCAAACACTGAAATCCTGTTACAAAAAATTCATGTGGAAATTTAATGTGTTTCGTTCTTTTCTAATTTTATTTTTCATTTTACACCTATTTTTTAAATAATAATTTCCAGATTTGAAGAAAGCGCTGCTAAGTGTCCAGACCCAGTGCAAGCGAACTTTCGTCCTGACCTTACCTTTGGATCAATAAATGAAAGACTTGAAAAATTAATGAATGTTTACTTAGAGAGAAATTTAGGTTCTACTGTCTGCTTAGATGGTGAATTGAAGAATGGCGTTAAGATTAAAAAATCAGAATATGAAGACATGATGTATCTGAAATGCATGGAATCCTTATGCCCAGCGGGTGAACCAGTTGGAATGTTGGCAGCACAGGTAAACATACAAATCATGCAAAAAATTTAAAGTTAATTCTTAGATTCCTTTTGCCGCTTCTCATGATTGAACGGTTCAAAACATTATGGTGACGGTTGCAAGGCATGTGTGTCTTGGGTTCGAATCCTGTTCAGGGCATGAGTGTTATGTAATTGCCGATAATTACTCATACATGCCTGTACTTTCACTATTAACCACTCGTGTTGCCTGTATCACTATTATCACTCATTTTTCTTCGTCTCCTGTTGGTCGAAGAGGAATATTGTGGCATATGTGAAATAAATAAATAAACTGAGTGTGTATTTTCTGCTGTCTTCGCCAATTTACAGTACTGATCTGATACTTTCCATGCACGTGAAGAGCTAATATATCTTTGTCATCCTGTGTACAAATGTTAACATGAGAGTGTACTGAGAGTGACTCTTATTTTTCCTTTATGGTAATGAATGCAGCCCACTTAAAACGAACTCGGAAATAGCGAATTATTGGATATTACGTACATAAATAAAATCCCCGTCACACTGCCTATTCAAAACATGGAAGAAATGATCGTATATTGCGAACAATATTTTCCGTAAAGACCGCTTATAGCGAAATTTTCAGAACGGGATCATGTTTTCTTTTCTTCTGCTCGTGGAAAACTCAGGTACCACAAAATTGGTTTGTATAGCTATTGTCGCTGTGCAAGCCAAGCATGACTTACTCCTCCCTCTCTCACTTGGATGACAGCAGAAATCGCCCCAGGTGCAGATATTTCCAGGAATGCGCGTCCACCAGAGTTCAAGGTCGAGATTAAATATAAATCTCTGTTTTCACTGGAGCTCACTGTGTTAGACGCAAAGAGAAAGTAAGGAGCGTGTTTTGGTAGCTATAAGGTAGGAACACACCGCAAGCTGATTTTTTAAACTTGTGTTTGGGCATCGCTAGATTGAAAGATGGCAAACAACAGGAAAGCCATATCTCTTCAGACAAAAGTGAAGGGAGATGAAGCAGATACCGATGATGAGGGAGAAGTGGAAAATTTGAAACAACCCATGAGTTCCAAAGAAACAATCCAAAGTTCGGACAATTTTCAACGCTATCTTTTCGAGTATAGCAACACGGTGCCGCACAATGCATTTCGGACATTTGAGAAAGTGGAAGCTGCGGTGCTACGAACAGTGGCAGAACACATAATTCAGAAAAAAATTACAAACTTCTTCAAGCGTACTTGAACAGGTAGGAAGAACTGCAATACAGTGTGTATGATAGACTAGATAACAAATCAATTAATAAAATTATCTTCAGATGTAATGCTATACTACTATATTCTTTTTTAAATGTATCTGCTTGTTATCTAATCCTTTATTTTTTTCTATAATTCGGAAAAATACGTGAGTTTGTTCATAACGAAGTTCAGATATAAAGAGCTCATTGTGTTGGTCCCTTGAAATTCATTATAAGTGGGCTGCATTGCATATAAACAAATATGAGATCTCAAAGTATAGTCATATATATATATATATATATATATATATATATATATATATATATATATATATATATATATATATATATATATATAAAAAAAAAACTCACCTATTGAAAAACAACTTGCATATGTCAATACTGTAGAATTAAGTCAAACAAAACTCAATCTTCTCTATATCTATTAAGACCTGTACTTCAACCAAAAATGTTGAAATATACTATGCGCTTGTGAGTTAAATGCTTTCAAAACAGAAGTGAACGTTTTTTTTAACATAACCGTGTAAAGGGAAACGAAAGTAAAATTTAAAAGAACATTTCTTAGAGCAGGAAATAGTGAAACCCAATCAAGCTCTGGTATTTAGGCTCACAGTGCTTTGCCGGAGATAATATAGTCTAACCTTCGTAACTAGATAGGTTGGTTGGTTGGATTATAGTTTAGCGTTCCTTCCAACATCAAGGCTATTAGGCCGTTAGAATAGCAAAGTCGTATGTGCCAAAAGCTAGTTTTGAGGAAAATGCGATTAAAGTTTTGCTAAGCATGATATATGAAAATAATCGATAAAGACATTAAGAAGTGTTCAGATATGAGTCTAACGCATTAATACTGTAAGTTACGATTGTAAAATGCTATGCTTTAAAATGTAAAGTTTTTGAAGGCTAATGTCATATACAATGTTGTTTTAAAAAATAATGTATGCATTTACGCTTGTTATAATCAAAACTGTTTTCTTGTAAAATTAGCATTTTGCAAGAAATACTTTAACTAATATTAATAAATATTTTTTTTAAATATTAATAAATAATAAAATGAATATGAGTAAATTAGTACACAAAAAGTATACAGTTCAGCATGCCAAAGATCATTAAGCGCTTGTCCAGGTTGAGTTGTACTGTGAGGAACCAGTAGTATGTCAGTAATAATTTAGTGTATCATCATCCACTGCTGTTCCTTCTTCTTACTCTGGTTTGTGATCCATATTTTCTTGATCAGTAAATATAGTATCGAAATGTGCATGATGATTTGCAGGAATGGAAGGAAGAAGTGAGCGATGATCTGCAAGTCTTTCTGATGAAATAATTACAGGTTTAGTGTACTCATTCGGTAGTCTGGCTGTCGAAAGGTTGAAATGATATTCAATAGCTCTTCACACACTCTTTTTGCAGGTATACTTGATAAGATTCTCCGCTATAAGTAGGTTTAATACCAAACCCAATTTTCTAGTTGCTGAAAAAAAAAAAAAAAAAAAAAAAACCTCCCGACAACTTGGCGCTCAAGACTTACCACTTTATGTGGCAAAACTCTTACATGTTTAAACTGGTCTCTTTACTCCAATGACATCATTTTACTTAATAAGTGTCATATTTTATAAAATATTAACGTTTACTAAGTCTTGAATATTATGTATTCACATGTTTGCTTAATACACACCAGCACCTGGATAAAGAAAGAGAGATGTCTATTGATTTCTTAATGACTGCACAATCGCTTAACCGCTGTCTATAGTTCAAAAAATGTGTTTTAACTGTTTCACATGACCAACGAACTAATATTAATTGACACATACAATAAAATCATCTTGGAAAACGGTTAGCGTACGCGTCTTTGGCGTCGGAGACCCAACTTCGATTCCCGGCGAGAGCTCATGTAGTTCGGATTCCACGTTAATCGGTAGGTCCACGTCTCATATAGCCTCGCTGCTGAAAGTGACACTAAATTCAAAATCAAACCAAAATCATCTTGAAGAATATATACACGAAGAGAACAATTAAAAAACTTAAGATCATGACCCCTTCACCAAAAAAGCCAAAATACGATATAGCTTCATTTAGAAAAGAAGAAGAACAAAAAAGAATTAATATTACAAATGTATAAAGAAACCTAATAATTACTTCTTCCATCTGTTGAATTGTAATGCAACAATGTAATAGGCACGTTAGTATTTTATTATTTTTCATAAACATGAAATGCAAAATATTGGCACTAATAAGGATATTTGTATTAAAGAAACAAAAAATATCCTTACTCTCTAATAGACCCGTTCGGCTTTATAAACTATGAGACATGAAAGTAATTGACTTCAAATTATTTCATAAATCGAATTATAGAAGTTTATTTCAATTACAAAATATTATTAAAAAGGTACATACGAAGTGGAGTTACTAATATTTTACTCGAAAAAGCAATTTCCTGATCATCACCAAGTTGCTTGGATTGTTATTCGAATTTCTTGTTTCTGATCATTTAAAATTATTTTATTTTCTTGTTTAGAGAGTAAATCCGTTTTTAAAGTAATACAATTTGAATGATTTGTTTCTTGCTAATAGCTATTTCATTTTGGCAATTTGAGTACGGAATTCTAGTTTTGTATTTTAAGTGTCTTAAACCTCCCTACCATTCTGTGATATATACAAAATTTCAAACTGTTTCACCTTTAATCATATTTTTGAATTACATGTGATCAATCTAGATGAAGCTAGGGATCAGTTATGTTAATGACATCACGAGAACAGACCAAGATGAAAAATGAGTTTGCAGAAAAGTTAATTGTTCATAATGTTCATAGTTAAAGACATATATATACATATATATATATATATATATATATATATATATATATATATATATATATATATATATATATATATATATATAAATAGATAAAGCAGATATACAGGGTGTTACAAAACTGTGTCACAATATTTTGGGAACAGATTCCCCACATTCAAATTAAAAAAAAAAAAAAAAAGTTCATATGGACCTGTGCTGAAAAGTGGATATTTCGGAGTTATAGGGTGCTGAAAACATGAAACAACTGAATTTTAAAAGTTAATAGCTCCACTACTATGAGAGTTATTGTAGTCGGGTCAAGACATCACTGAGAAACTGGTATGTAAACTATCTAAATATCCATATTTAAGAATGCTTCAGTTTTTGCATACCAATTTTTTAGAGAAGTAGGTGGAAAGTGAACAAGTATTCCCAAACAGTCTTTCTAAAAACTGACTGTGCAAGTACCGAAGGTTCTGAAAGATTGATATTTGAATAGTTTACATACTAGTTCCTCAGTGATATTTTGACCGGACTACGATCGGTCCTACAGTAGTGGAACTAAGGACTTTTAAAGTTCATTTTGTCACGTTTTCGGCATCCTATTACTACGAAACTATGTACTTCCGACCACAGGTCCATATAAACTTGTTTTATTTTTTTTTTTTTTCTTATTTTGATGTGAGAAATCATTCATAGATACTGTCCTATTATAGTGTCGACGATGACAAACAGTTTCAAAGAACCACTTTTGTTTTCATCAGCGCAGTAGAGACAAAGTGCACTACTTTTTCTAAGAGGAAGCAAAACTTTGCTACCTGTTTATTTATTCCTCGGTATGTGTACACATCAGTTAAATGTTTTAAATGTAGTATCAGTTGTCTCTTCCAAAAGTGAGTACTCTTTGTACAGTGCAGGTTTAATCATATTCCCATTTCTCTTCAATTTAAGAAATCCTGAATCGAACCATTTGACATATGCATATACTTTCGAAACATTTACACATTCCGTCTCTATGATTTTTTTTTTTTTTTCGTTTGTTTTCTGTATTGAAATAACTTGATAATGTGATTTGTTCAGCAGCTTAAGTCTTTCTCTCTACACTGATGAAGACGACAATTCATTGAAACTTTTTGTCGTTATCGACACTGTCATAGAATGCTTATAAGTGAGTTTTTAACTACTTTATTAAATGGTAATAATAATAAACAGAAGATCTTAATAAAGAAACGGTATTGTTAGTCTTACAGGTAGAAAGCTTACCATTTTTATTCCCAGTTCCTGTTAGAAATACAGAGTTATTATACATGATAGAAGCGATTTTATAAATTCACTGCAGCTCTAGTAATTGAGATATCGTAACAAAACTCAACAGTAACGTAGAAAAATTCAAAAAGTTTTGTTTGCAGGTGTACTTCAGATTTCTCCTACGAGAGCGCATCAATGAGCAGTGAGGCAAGATGGCGACAGGCGCCGAGAAAGCATTTCATGTTATGATCTCCATGCTCTCTCGACCTAACCCCATGCGATTTTTTTTTTTTTTTTTTTGTGAGGTTATATGAAAGATTCGTTGTTCATACCTCCTCTACCAGCAAACCTGCCAGAACTTGGAGCCCGCATCAACAATGCTTTTGAACTCATTGGTAGGGACATGCTGCGCTGAGTGTGGAAAGAATTTGATTTTCGGCTTGATATGTGTCGAATCACTAAGGGGGCACATATCGAACATTTGTAATTGTTAACAAAAATTTTTGAGTTTTTCTGTGTGTGTGAAAATAAATAAATAAATATATATATATATATATATATATATCGCAATATATACAGTATACAGTAATACAGTTATTATACAGCTGTGAAATCGCTCCAATCATTTATAATAATCCTGTATTTTATGTTGCACTATACTAGTGAGCTAATACTATAGCTAATACTAATACTATATATTCTTCGAATTATTGACCTTCCATTTTTCCTCTCCTCCTGTAACAGTTAGGGCATTATTACAAGACGTTATATCAATAAAATGTTAAGCATTTTAATCTTTATAAATGTCTAAATCGTTGCTTCTCGTAATATCAGTGAAAAATTTAATACTTTTTTTTTTTTTTTGTTGAGTGATTGACCGAATATCATTTATATTGTATTCTTAATAGGTATTTCGTCAATTTTTAATGAGGTGTAGTTTCCGTTACTGATATACGTGCTTAATTTTGAACACAATTATGAATCTAGTTGAATTTTTATCAATAACGTTCCTGGCAAATTCCTCTGATGTTAGTATGAAATATTCTTTCAGCATCAAATTTATGTATATTGCAATGTTTTCTTGTCTATAGGTTAGAGCAAAACATGGTATACGGGAGTTCAGACTTTCCTATCACATTTTATTATAAAAGCTATCCTCTTGAATACAATATATGACAAATAGTACAAGTTTCCTCTAATCTTTGTAGGTTTGTTGTTTAAGTTTAGAGGAGTCCAATGACCATGCGTCTTATAGCATATAGGATAAGTTCCTCCGAATGACCGGGCGGCTTAGAGAGTTGGTGGTTTGATCAACCGGGTGAGATTGATGTCATCTGTAGTGTTATCCTTTTTTATACCAAAATGTTGCTGATAACTTGCCTCTGCGTCACTTGTCGAATATTGTCTATGATGGACGACGTCTTCTTTATTGCTTTCGTCTGTAGTGTTTGTTTACTTCAAGCAAGGGTGGGGTAGAAACACATGGTTACATCCAGCATGGTATAGCTTAGCTCACGAATCTCTGCCGCGATTGACACTAACGAAGAATTTCCTCGAAGACAGATACTTAAGTTACTTCAATAGTATCTGTCTTGGAGGAAATTCTTCGTAGGCTTCAATCGCGGCAGAGATTCGTGAGCTAAGCTTTATGAAGAGACACGTGTAAACTTACAATATTTATAAATGAAATACCTAAGGGATATCTGCAAATCTAAATACTAACAGATTGGAGAAATTATGAAAGAAATGTATAAGAGATGGCAACTCTAGCAATATAGAACCACTTTGATATGACTACAGAAATAAAAATAATATTAGTGGGAAATGCATTTAGCTTTCTTTTCTTTTCTTCCCTTTTTCACACTCATATCTTATTTTGACTTTTTTTGGGGAGCGGAGTCATGATCTTCAGTTTTTTTTTTTTTTTTTTTTTTTTTTTTTGTAAATTCTTCTCTTTATGTATATATTTTTCAAAATAATATTATTGTATATGTCAATTAATAGTAGTTTGTTAGTCATGTGAAACAATTAAAATACCTTTTTGAAGTATAGATAGGGGTTGTAGGCGATTGTACAAATCAATAGACTTCTATTTTTTTTTTTTTTTTCTATCCAGGTGCTGGTGTGTATTAAGCAAATATGGTGAATATATAATATCAAAGACTTAGTTAGTAAACTTCAATATTTTATAAAATATGACACTTACTAGATAAATTTTTGATATTAGTGTCTATTGATCTCTTTAAGAAAGGCTTATATGGTTCGTTTCTCTCTAGTGCTTTTTGTAAGCCTGTGTATTTAGTTTTTAATGAAGTTAGTTTTTAACTAATAGTTTTAAATAAAATTTGTGGTCATTTCTTGAAAGGGACTGTATGTTTCTAGGCTGAGTTTTTTTGTACTAAATTTTCAAGGTAAAAGTTGATCATATGATCTAACACAATAATATATATATATACCTTTGTTTATTTTCGAAGGCAAGAGATACAATAAGATAATATACCTAGACACTTCAAGCATGTAGCCATGCTCATTATAAGTACTAAGGTAAATATATTGTATTATTTTGGGTAAAAATACATTTACTTTTTTGATACTTTTTCCGTTGTCATTTTTTTGAAACTATTTTCAATGCCATGACGAGCACAGGTAATTGCGTTAAATGTATTGATTGTCTCTCACAAGCCTTCGGCCTGCTCCAACATCAAAGGGCGACACATCAAAATAGGTGGGAGCCTAAAGAATACATTATATATTATTTTTATCCTGCACCCATGAATAAAATGAAAGTGGTTGTAGTAACTAAACCATCTCTGTACCAAGGTTATTGAGTGTCGAAGTATTTGGTTATACAAATATTAGTCATTCTCATCATAGGTATTCTGCCATTATCGGCAGGTCACTTCCTGCAACTGAGAAACTTCCATGCACCACGGTCTTCCACTAACTTCTTCGTCTTCACGTACGATTTTTCTGTTTTGATATTGTCCATTAATTGTAGTCTACTTTGCTCCCTCCCTCTTTTTCCTGCCATCATACCCTCTAGCACATTCCTCATGATACAGTTCCTTTTTAGTCAATGTCCCAAGCAGTTTCTCTTCCTCTTCTTAATAATATCTAAAATTGTTCTTTTCTCGTCTACCATTTCTAACACCCTCTCATTCGTTTCTCGCTCGACCCATCTAATTTACTCCACTCTTCTCCACACCAACATATCGAAAGCTTCCAGTCGTTTTTCATCATTTTTGTGTAATGTCCATGTTTCTGGCCCGTACAGTACAATACTCCACATGAATTATTTTATAATTCTTTTTATCAACTCTATTGAAAATCCCACAAAATAGCCTTTTCTTTCTCCTAAAGGCTCCTTCCGCCATTCCTATCCTTGATTTTATTTCACGTTAACATTTCATATCCTTACTACTATCCATTTCATAAAGATAGGCCCCTGACTTCGCGGTGCTGCCGTGACGTCCAGTCAAAACTTATATTGCATTGTCGTACCTCGTTGGAATTGCTGGAGTGTTGTCTTTTTAATACTTAAGACATAAAAATTTTCTTTGTACTATGTAGTGAGAAAAAAATAAAAATTAATGAAAAAGTGCGTATTTTTTCGTACTTTTTTGGTAGATCAATGTTTATAGAGCTATATCTCAGAAAAGAGATCACGTGAAATAATTTCCTGTGTACAATATGTAGATGCATCCATTAACTGTAAGTTGTGAAAAGTTCAATTTTCATCACTTGATATTTTTTGTGTAATTAAAACAAATGTGCGAAGCTCTGATCTCCTTTACCATGGTAGGTAGAGAAACGTACAAAATACTGTTCGAAAATTTGGAAGTCTAGTGTTCCAAATATTTGGAACTATTAACAAAAAAGGGTTTAGTTGGTAGAGTATTTATTTTTTTAAAAAATATGTTTACTTCAACATGTTCTCTGCGTAAGGCGGTGAGCCATGTTGCAACCCAATCTTTAAATTCCCCGCGCTTATATGAAGAAACAGCATACAGTAAATGGAAGTGCGGCAACGCTGTCGTGCAGTGTTGTCGCGTTCAGGAAGCTTGTAGCGCGTAGCCTACTTCATAAGAATGTAATAGGAAAAAGTATTTATTATAACCTTTTACAAATCATAAAAACATTAATGCATGTACACTCATGTCTAAAATTATTGTCGCATGTCTATAAATATGTTGTAGGAATATAATTTGATAACGAATTCGCCTGGTATTTCTTATAATGTTAGTATGTGTATAATCGGCAAAGACATGTAGGCTATGTGGAAAATTTCATGTCAAAAGAGCAGTAAATAAGAACAATAAAACGAAACTAAAATTTTCTTATCCATTTAGCAACATTTTGTTTTACTCATGCTAATTTTCGTATTCTTTTCCTATGAAATTTACCACAAATATACATTTCCCGACTCTATATATAGTATCAGTATTAAAAGTACCCTGCAAAATCATTATCAAATTATATTCTTACAAGAAGACAGTTATAGATATGCGACAATAATTTTGGACATGAGTGTACACATCTCAATGTAATCGAAATAAAACGTTGAAGTAACACATCCAAAAACTCATCTCTTAATCTATTTACTTCATTCACTTTCGTCATGATTTTGTTGACTCATCGCTGCTCCTGCTATCTTCCCTAATATTTATAAACAATTGCTCCATTTCTACCTCAAGATCTATCAGTATACACACTCTACAGCTTACGAACATGTTAAAGGTTAAAAAGAAATGTGCCTTGGCAATCACGTGTTCACCCAAGTTCTGCGATCAATTCCCTTGCCGAATGTACAGTAACACAGAATGGGTCCTTTGTTTTCTTTCAACGAAAGAAAACAATGCAATGAGTAGGTGACGAGGGCTGTATTTGCGTCTAATCACGTCGCACTGATTAAGTCTTCAATACTTCCCTTCGGTTCGTAGGCGTCAAAAACTTACACACGCATTCATATCATATGGGTTCATTGCAATGAGACGGACGAACGGGCATTTATATTTTCGTGAGTATATCTTGTGCTTTTTGATTTAAAAAAAAAAAAAGTGGATATTTCTTCACGAGCGGCGGTATTACAAAAAGAAGAGGCAAAATGTTTAGCGATAATGAAATTGCAGAGCTGATGAATGACTCTGACTCAGACGGTTATGAGTTAGTAATTAATAGTAAAAACATTGATTATTCTGTGCTCAGTGGCGTATCCGGGAGTGAACAAGATAGTAACTCTGTTTCAAGTAAACCTGAGGCTGCACCGAAAAAAAAAAAAAAAAAAAAAACGCGTCATTCCTATTCAAAGGCAGATTCTAATGTAGCTTGGAGCTCTTAGATCTGAAAACAGATTTTCTGTGAAGTGTAAACTCAATATTACATATCAACTAAAGTTGTATCATATAATAAACTTTGTGCGTGTTTTTGTTTCTGTGCAAGTGTATTTTGTACAGCGTGCAATAAGTGAAGAACTGACAAAAAGCAACAAATTTTCGAGGACCATCACATGCAAATCCAAACAAGATAAGAGTTCGCTTTTCTAATTTTGAACACTTGGTACATTTACTGTATATCCTGTTAATTTCTAAGAAATTGGTTTAAATCTGTGGAGACATTACATTTTTAAAATATCTCTAAAAAGTGACGGACAGTGCGTAACAAGTTTAAATACCCGTCCGGCTGAGAGTGTATACGCGTCAGAAAAATGTGGCAACGTAGCACTCCGTATAAACTGCGATAGCGAAGGGCGCAAAGCAAAGAAAATCATAATGTCATATTTGTGATTGTTTATCTTTTAAAACAAGTCAAAACAGTTTGGTTGAAAAAGCTACTTTAAGATCTTTCTAAAAGTTTTTTCAGATTGTTAATACACCGCCGCAATTCAGAGATAATGATGTCTCACTTTTTGCTGAATAACAAGAAAATTACTACGTGTTGAGTAATGAAATTTTCAGAACTTGCAGGTAATATATGCATCTACATATCTTGCACAGGAAATTATTTCATGTTAACTCCTTTTCGAGATATAGTCCTACAAACATTGATTTACCAAAAAAATACGAAAAAATACGCACTTTTTCATTAATTTCTATTTTTTTTCTCATTATACAGTACAAAGAAAATTTGTATGTCTTAAGTATTGAAAAGACAACATTCCAACAATTCCAACGAGGTACGACAATGCAGTATAAGTTTTGACTGGACGTCATAGCAGCACCTCGAAGTCAGGGGCCTATCTTTATGAAATGGATAGTAATAATACTACCCAGGTATCGAAAACTAGTCAGCTGTTCTCTTTTTTTTTTTCCTCCTACTTGTGTATTTGACACCGACCCCTTCGTTCCAACCACCATGGCTTTTGTCTTTCTAACATTTATTTTCATCCTATATTTTTCACAGCCCTTCCTCAAGTTTTCTACATGTTATTGATTTTCTCTTCAGATTCCGTAACAAGTGCCATATCATCTGCAAACCATATACACCTAATCATTCTTCCTCCTACTGAAATGCCGTCTTCATTTTCTAGGCTCTTGTTCACTATCTCTTCTAGGGAGATATTAAATAATGTAGGCAAGAGACAGCATCCCTGTCGAACCTCCCTTCTAATTGCAGTCTCCTCTCTCATTTCCTCCCCTATTCTAACACTTACTTGTTGGTTCATATATAAGTTTCTTATGAGTCTTCGATGTTTCAATTCTAACCCAACTTTCTTTAGAACTTCCAACAGTTCCCAATTCACGCAGTCAAAAGTCTTTTCTAGGTCTGCAAATACTATATATGAATATTAATGCTCAATGCTAAATACGGTTACTGCCTTTGTCCGTTTACAAATTTTAAGTTGCAGTAAAATCGTTACAATAGTTTTTAATCGGCAAATTGGCTGTATAATATTAAATACCCAATAACACAGGTAGCGACATCTGTTAGCTCCAAACGGGCAAGCGATAGAGTAGATAGCGATATCTACTACCGTGACTGTTTATTATTAAGACGCACAGACTGAGGAGTTTTCCTTTTATTATGAGAAGTGTCTGATTGTATTTTCTTAACCTTGGAAAGGACGATAGGTAAGACTTATTTTGTTATTTTATGTTTAATTGGCTTTGTTGCACTTCAAATATGTAAAACTATTTTGTTCTGTTACTATACTTTGTATGTATTGTAATTTCAGTCTATTGGTGAGCCATCCACTCAGATGACATTGAATACATTTCACTTCGCTGGTCGAGGTGAAATGAACGTAACGCTAGGAATCCCTCGACTAAAGGAAATATTGACGGCAACCTCTAAGGATATAAAAACGCCCAGCTCAGAAGTCCCTTTTCTCCTTCACATATCAGAAGACAACAGTGCAGCAGAAGAGCTGAAAGTGAAATTAACTAAAGTGACAGTAGCAGATATACTTGAAAATATTTTCGTAAGAGAAGAGCTGGAGAAACGGGAAAAATCCTGGTATTTAATTATTTTATTTCTTTAATAGTTCTTTCTAGTTCCCTCTTGATTTTATAAGGTGTGGAACAGTGTTCGAAAACTAGCTTATTCATTTTCTGCCGAAGGATTTTAAAATTGCAAAATTTTAGTATCCAAATTTTGTCATTGAAATTCTCTTTTGTTTTAAAACAAACGAATTCCTTATCATAGAGCGAAACTACGGTAGACTTTGAAACTATGTATATTCAACAGTAATAGTACTTCTATAACTTCCGCTTGCAATAGAGGGTAAGATCAAGGATAGAGCCTGTTCTTTCTTCGGACTTTGAATCCATATCAAAAGACATTTCTCGCAGTTTCGTAGTGTTTTTGTTCTAAAGAGATTAATATTAAAACCAGAAGTGGTAGTTGATGTCTATCACTTTCGGTTGCAGTAGAGGGATAAAATCGAAGATGAACCGTATTCATTTCGTACTGAATCCATATTGTAATTAGGGATGCGCACGAGTCGAGTCCAGTCGAGATTTAAGCCTGTCTCGAGAAAATGTTGTCTCGACTCGAAACTATGTTGCTGTCTCGACTTGACAGTTTCTGTCTCGACTCGACTCGAATTTCGAGACGAGACGTCTCGAAATTCGAGTCGAGACAAAATGTACGAGTTAAAATATACGCACACAACAGCCAGAATATTATGACTACCTACCCTATTGTCAGTGTGTCCACTTTTCGCACGGATAACAATGGCGACGCGTCTTGGCATGGACGCAATGATCCCTGAAAGGTCACTGGAGAGAGTTGGTTGGTACACACAGGCAAGAGCGCCGATTTTCCTGTAAATTTGGGGGGCCCATTCAGATGCAGAAGGCATATATATGAGGATTTTAAGATAAATTGCATTCAAATTATGCCAAATATTGTATACTCATAAATACAATGGGGGGCCCGGGCCCCCTCGGCCCCCAGGATCGGCGCCCTTGCCCACAGGTCACCTAATTCCCGTAAATTCTGGGGAGGGGCGATGCGCTCTGAAGTAACATTCAATTACATCCCATCTGTGTTCGATTAGGGGTCAGGTCCGGCGAGTTGAGCGGCCAGCACATCACTTGGAACTTGCCCCTGTGTTCCTCGAACCACTCCATCACAATCATGGCCTTGTGATATGGTGCATTATCTTTTCGAAAAATGCCACTATCGTTGGGAAAGATGGTCATCATGAAGAGGTGTACGTAGTCTGCAAGCAGTGTGTGATACGCCTTGGCCGTCATGGTGCCTTGCTGGAGCTCCACTAGACACATGGATGCTCACGTGAATGTTCCCCGGAGCATAATTAAGCCGCCGCCAGCTTGTCTCCGTCCCACAGTACAGGTGTCAAGGAGCTGTCCCTTGGAACACGACGGATTCGCACCCTCCCATCGTCATGATGAAAAAGGTATCGGGATTCATCAGACAATGCAACGCTCTGCCACTGTGCCAAGGTTTAATGACGATGGTCATGTGTTCATTTCAGTCGTAGTTACCGATGTCGTGGTGTTAACATTCGCACATAGATGAGACATGGGCTTCGGAGGTCCATCGTTAGGGGTGTTCGGTGCACAGTGTGTTCAAATACACTTGTACTTTGCCCAGTAATAAAGTATGATGTTAGTTCTGCCACAGTTCGCTGTTTGTCTTGTTTTACCAGTCTGCCCAGCCTATGACGTCCGACATCTGTAATGAGGTGGGGCGCCCAACCTTTCGACGTTTGGACGTCGTTTCCCCTTGGTTTCGCCACTTGTTGAAGACATTCACCACAGCACTCCTCCAACACCTGACAAGTCCTGCAGTTTCCGAAATTCTTCTGCCGAGTCTCCGGGCGCCATTACAATCTGCCCTCGGCCAAACTCAGATAGATCGCGCGCCTTCCCCATTCTACACACGGCCAGCACTCTCACTGATCTGCATGCACCGTACGTGTGACTGACTAGCAGGCATTCGTCGGCAGGTGACACAGATATCGCCTGGACGGGTTTGTATCGATAGTAGGTTGGTAGTCATAATGTTCTGACTGATCAGTACATAATAAATAAATTTAAAATGTAGGAAATTTTCAACATTCTGATTAACTTGCACGAAATTTCACAATGACAAGAAGCAACTGACTTGGACAAGACAACGGTTAGTTGATGAGGCAATCTTTTTTTCTGTTTTTTGAGGTGTGAACTTTGACCATGCCTTGTGAAATTTTGATGTTTGGTGCTCATCAGGCGCGCTTCCATTTTTTTCTAATTATTCCAGTTCATGATAATTAACAATACATTGTGCAGTTCTAATACATGTTCACGTTTTCATTCAATCCAACTCAAGCCGCTTCAGATACTATAGACTTGTATTTGTTTACGAAGTATTAATTGCGTATTAGAAATACACCCCAACAAAACATTCTGCGTGCTCATCTGCTTAGTATTCAAGGTTTTAATTACAACCTGAATTGTTAAAATGCGAACCTAAGTTGCATTAGATATCTAAGAAGTTCCTATGGATAATTCAAGCACATGCTAATTAAGGTCTTTCTAGCAAGCACTTCTACTGTTCATAAACCTTACGCATTCGAGTAGGAAAAAAAGAAAAGAAAGAAAGAAGTAAAATTGGTAATTTTGCAACCGTGACTCACTCGGGCACCGTGACTTGCTCTTTATCCTCAATGGAGCACGCGTTCGCTGATCTCAATGAGGATCACACTAGTCAAGATTCTCACTAATTCGAGCTGAAGCTTGATATTCACTGTGAAATTCCCTTTAGCTCGATTTCGTAATGCCACACATCCTTTCCTGTTTTTACATTTATCTCACCATTTTCGATTTATAGGGGTGGCCGTGGACTTTTCAATTAAGTTTTTGTTTACATTTTGACCCGCCGCCATTTTGCACAGGGTTGTCGTAGAGAGTCGAGAATTGCTCCATTTTCCTTCATTTTACATAAGCTTTCAAACGATGTGCTATTTAACGCTCCTTGCCATTTGAAACTCTTGATTTGGACCCCGTCTGGGACCCTGCGGGGAACCCTGGTGCAAACTTTTTTACCCCAAAAAAGTGTGCCCGTGAAAATGATAGGATACATGTTCACCGAGTTTTCCACTTACCCAACCGATTCCGAACAAATGACTCGGTTGAAACTGTTCTACCAGGTAATTTTTTGTAGCTTTTATATTACAAACCAGTTGAGAATGCTCCAAGAGCATTGCCAGAACGAATTTAAAAAGAATGGAGATGTGGAGCGGAAAGGATAACTGTCATTGTTCCTAGATGTAAAAGTAAATCTTTTTATCCGCACCTTCTTCTCTTTTTCGCAAAAATTAGCAAAATATCATCTCTCTATGACTTACAGTTCTCGAGATATGGCTGCTTAAATATCTAGAAATTCGAACTTTTTTGGCCAATATCTGGAGAACAGTGGCCAGTTGGCCAGTAGACAGTTAACCAAGGGCCAATATCACGGGAATGGTAAAACATAGAGAGATGGTATTGCTGGTAATCAATCCCTAATAGAATGCTAAACATTTTCGTACCGGTATTAATTGGTGCCAACTGGCTATTGGCCAAACCACTGGCCAGTTGGACAGTGGCCACCGGTTACTATTTGGTACCAAAATATTTACCATCCTTTTAGATATTGATCAACACCAATATGATCTCTCCGACTTACGGTTCCCGAGATATAGATCCTTAAATCTCTGGAAGTCGGCCATTTTTTGGCCAATATCTCGGGAACGGTAAGAGTGACGCGAAAAATTTAATCACTTTCTCAAATAGTTCTTGATGCTCTGTCGAATGCAGTGTTCAAAATTGAAAAAATCGCAAATAACAGACACACAGACATAGATAATTCAGTAACAAACTTTTAAAGTTCGTTGAATATGTTGTAACTCACGATATCCCGCCCGATGACACGTATAACTTCGGGATTCGTCTAGTTATAACATATCAAATGCGAACATAATTGTCTCGTTTGGTTCTAAGTGGAGTCACTGCCGTGTCAGTAAGCATCTGCCTTCTTCAAATAACAAGTTGCAATATCTCGAATTGTTTTCTTGGTAGATATTTCTGGTAAATACAATAATTTATTGTAATACACGGTAATTCTAGTCTAAGATACACGATAACGAAAATATGGCATTATAGACTAACATAATAATATGCAAATGTTACACTGGAAAATAAAATCTTTGGAAAATCGCAAAGAGAAACCTGACATTCATGTTCACAGTTATTCCTCATTATTTAATTTTAATTATTACTTCATTATCAACGAACTCAAGTTCGTTACTGAATTCTCTGTCCGTCTGTCTGTTATTTGCGATTTTTCAATTTTGAACCGTGCATTTGATAGAGCTTCAAAAACTACCAGAGAAAGTGATTAAATTTTTCGCGTCACTCTTACCGTTCCCGAGATATGGCCAAAAAATGGCCGACTTCCAGAGATTTAAGGAGGCATATCTCGGGAACCGTAAGTCATAGAGAGATCGTATTGGTGTTGTTCATTACCTAAGAGGATGGTGAACATTTTGGTACCAAATAGTAGCCGATTACCACTGGCCAATTGGCCACTGGTTTGGCCAATGGCCAGTTGTATAGTGGCCACCAATTAATATAGGTACCAAAATGCGTACCATCCTCTTAGGTATTGACTAACACCAATATAATCTCTCTATGACTTACCGTTCCCGTGATATTGGCCAAAGATGGCCAATTTCTAGCTATTTAAGGAGCCATATCTCGGAACCCATAAGCTGTAGAGAGATGATATTGACGTTGATCAATACTTAAGAGGATGATATCTATTTTGGTATCAAATAGTAACCGGTGGCCACTGTCCAACTAATTAATATCGGTACCAAATTGTTTACCTTCCTCTTAGGTATTGATTAACACCAATATCACCTCTCTATGACTTACCGTTCCATTGATATTGGCCAAAAGTTGCCAATTTTTAGATATTTACCGATTCGTAGCTCGAAAACCATTAGTTGTAGAGAGATAATATTGATGTTGACCAATACATAAGAGGATGGTAAATATTTTGGTACTAAATAGTAACCGGTGGCCACTGTCCAACTGAACCACTGGTTTGGCCAATGACCAGTGGCCACCAACTAATATTGGTACCAAAATCTGTATCACCCTCTTAGGTATTGATTAACACCAATATCATCTCTCTATGACTTACCGTTCCAGTGATATTGGCCAAAAAATGGCCAATTTCTAGATATTTAACGAGCCATAGCTTGGGAGCCGTAAGCTGTAGAGAGATCATATTGGTGTTGATCAATACCTAAGAGGATGGTGAACATTTTAATACCAAATAATAACCAGTGCCCACTGATTAACTGTCTACTGGCCAACTGACCACTGTTCCCCAGATATTGGCCAAAAGGTTCAAATTTCTAGATATTTAAGCAGCCATATCTCGAGAACTGTAAGTCATAGAAAGAAGATATTTTGCTAATTTTTGCGAGAAAGAGAAGAAGGTGCGGATAAAAAGACTTACATTTACAGTTTTCCTTTCCGCTCCATCTTTCCATTCTTTTAAAGTTCGTTCTGGCAATGCTCATGGAGCATTCTCAACTGGTTTAATTCTGTCAAGCTGTGTAGAAACGCTTTTAAAATGCATTAAAATTATAAATGACAAGTTAAAGGTGCTTTTGCTGAGCGTACCTTGTAGGGGCCCCCTCAAGTCTGCTCCCCGCACCGCGGGGTCTGCGGGGCCTTTATCGCCGCCACTGGCTAATATGAATAGATGTCAGGCGAGGACAACTAGCGGTATTTCCCATATGATCAGACGATGACTTATTTATGGCACGAGCCATAATAGAAGGCGGCATGGTTGAAGACACTATACCCTCTCAGTAACCTAAATTGCACGAAAATTTCCAAAGCAGGTTCATTGACGTGTGTACCGCATGTTGCCCACTTTGTCCAAGAGTGGGATGGTTTGTTTCTAACTTTTCTACCAAAAAGCATTTGTCTGGAATGGTGTTTCGGAGACAATAAAATAAAGAAAATATACTAGGCAGAGAGAGAGCAGGGAGGAAGGAGTGTACCAATTATTCCTTCCTCTAAACCAGCGTTTCCCAACCTTTTTCAACTTGCAGCACACTACGGGTGTAAGATGGATTCTCGCGGCACACTTATAGATATTATTATTTGTAAATATAAAACACACTGGTATTTTTTTCTTTGATTACTGATCTCCTTCGCACAGAGAAGAAAGCTCAGTCATTGGGGTTTCCTCGTGGTAAATCACTATGCTCATTTTTCATTCTAATTTAAAAACAGAAAACAATTGCTATGAAATGTTGGACTCAGGTTATTAAAAATACGCTTCCGTTTTCGAAAACTGTATCCAACCTTATACTAAGAATGAAGATCACTAAATAACGAACGAACAAACAAATCTCTTTTACTTTTAAAACACAAATGTAGGTAATTTGTCGAAAGGATGGAATGATATTTTAAATTTTCAAGTTACGAAATAGTCTGCAACAATAAAGAAGCAATAATGGTCATAACAATAACAAATAATTTTTTCAACATTAGAAATGTACAGAAAAGTAACACGATATGAAACTTTAAATTGTAGTTCATAGTAGAGGCTCGTAGTAATGTGCATTTTCCATAAGTAGAAGCTTTGCTTTGTTATAATTAAATATAAACTAATTATTTGCTGAGCAAAACTATATTTTCGTTAAAATTCAATACCCTAAAAAGGAACTGTTGTATGTATATACGTTTGTACAGTTATCCTTTATCACATAGTGTCTGATGAAGCCAAAGAGTTAGTTGGCGAAACTGTAACACGTGTTGAATTTTAACGAAAATATATAGTTTTGTTCAGCAAATAATTAGTTTATAAGTAATGTGCAATAGAAATATACATTTTCCCCTACGTTTTGCAATTTGATTGCTATAGAATTATTATTATTTTTTTTTTTTTATTTCCTCGCGGCACACCAGCGGCCCATTCACGGCACGGCACGGCACACCGTTGGGAAACGCTGCTCTAAACTTTCCTTTGCCTTCTACAAGAGAATGACAGTTCTTTTTTTTTCTTTAATTTCCATTTTCTGCCTAGTCCTTCTAGAAAGCGAGGAAGGGCTGGAGGATGTGAAAAAAAATTGATGGATTTCAGAACAAGTTTATCTCTTGTTTGTCTTGATTGCTAACAATATTGTTTCTCCATAAACTAGACATTCCTCATGCCTCCATTCAAAAAAACATTCTGTTGCATAGACATTTTTGCATGCTATAAGCATATATCTTAAATAAAAACATAGAATATGCTGAATATGCTCTTAAGCACTAATATATGCATTAACCTTTGAAATATGCATTTATATGTACCATAAAATTTCAAATTCGAGCTTATTATCGTTGTTAGAAGCCCCTACTTAGTCTAACAGAGATGCATATAAGCAAATAAAATATGCATTTGCATGAAAATCTGATGTCTACTCATTACCAACCTTGTAAGTAGCATGGAAGCACAGTGCAGAGTATGCATCACTGTCTGTGGTAATGACAGAATTTTGTAAGGACCACTTAGTACCTTATGTAATATCTGAGGAGACATCATGAATCGCAGTGGTTTCAGTGTTGACTTTGAATAAAAGTGTCATTTTTTTCTAATCATGTGTTTCTTTGTATTGCTTTCTGTATCATACTTTCTATGCATGGTTCAAGTACCACCAGTCTATGCCACTTCGGGTATACAAAACTTACTTTCGCAAGTGACATAGCACGCGGAATTTACTTTTAAGAGCTGCACAACAGTGTATACCTAGGTACATATACTAGCAGATGTATCCGAGTTACGTGAGGAAGAATAAAGTTTAATGAATAAAATCCCAGAAATTTCAGTATTATACGAAATAACTTCTTTCCTCCTCTAAAAACGGGAAAGCTAGAATACGTGTTTGCTCATTCTTATTGAGGAGCTTATAATCAATAATTCACGTCTCTGACTTAAGTGAATCCTCACATTCAGCATTATGTGCTTATAAGATCTGAAGTTAGAGCAGTATAGGAATTACTGTTTCTTACTTCATGAATAAAGTGTTTGCATCCTGGATTTCACACCTCCAACTCAGGCCTCCAACCATAACTTAAAACAGGGGAGGGCAAGATAATTTTGGGCGGCTAACTCGAAATGAAATCTTTCAGTATTACTTCACGTCGCACGATTTTGCCCTGTAAGCCAAAGAAAACAGTGACGTTGAGAATGAATGAAATGGTGGAATGGAGTAAGTGGGAGGAAACTAGAGAACCACGAGAAAGTCCACTTGGCACCAGCTGGGATCGAATCAGAGTCCTCACACACCAAGATAAAAGCTGTGCCACTGAGTCACAGCGGACCCGGGGCTAGGTCGAGTCCACTTTACGTTCAACGATTATGAAGCCTTCGAAATGCATTAGACAATTAGCTCGATTTGATAGTGGACTATATTAATAGTTTCTGTAAATTTAAAACTGATTGCAAAATGAATCCGTAATATTATTAGGTGAATATAAAAATAGCACAAAACAAAACTATCTGGCATTGTCATGACAAAAAAAAAAAAAAAAAAAAAAAAGATAATAGCGTTGCAACCAGGAGAGTAAAATGAGAAGTGTATTTATCTCACAGTGAACTGCTTTAAAGCCAAGTGGTCTAACTCAAATTTTAAAGTTTCCAAGAATGAAAGTTGAAGTTCAGTATCTCATGAAGAATCCATTTTTCTTTTATGTTGGAAACCAAAACCATAACTACTGTATGTAGTTTATTGTTTTATTTAGTGTTTGAAAAACTGCTTTTAAAAAATACCTATCTATAGAAGTGAAAGGTACCTGTACTAGTTCTTCGCATCCAAGCAGTCCATTTATTGTAATATACTATGCAAAATAGTCTCGTATCATAATATGTGATGTACAATAAATGTTACATTATATATTATCCGTAACACGTGATTGGGGAAGCAAATAATCCAGAAGCAGGGCCGGATCCAGGATTGTCTGAGGGAGGATGCACCAATAACTAATAAAATAACCAATCACACTGAAACTCTTCAGTGACATGTGACAATATTCTTTATCCCTGACAATACTGATGCATAGAACGGAGGAAAGTATTTAAAGAGGGTCGTAAGTGATATGCACGAAAAAAAAAATTCTTCTTTCCTCCTGGCTTCTGTTTTCTTCCCTACTTGACAGATGCTATATTGTTTTGCTTGGCGAATCCTTTTCCTTCAACCGTTTGGAAACCCTTTTCCTTAAACTTTTGCAAAGCTCTGCAAAGCAATTGCTGCGTATAGTCATTATCTTCAAACAGACTGACAGTGAAGAACATAGTTTAGTATTTGTAAAAGTTATTAGTAATTTTTTGTGAATATTAATTTACATTGAAAAGATAGGGCGATAGCAACGCCATCTCTCATCACAGAAACAAACGTTTTGTGGCTTTAGACCATCCTTAAGCCCCAAACGGAAACATGATGGCAGAAAATTTCGGAAAGTGTTGGCATTTCCACTGCTAGCTTCTCATTTTAGGTAGTGTATATTTACAACAAAGGAAGGGGGGGGGGCACGTGCACCTTTGCACCCTTCCTAAATCCGGCCCTGTCCAGGAGTTATGTAGCCCTATTGGTTCATGGAAATAAAAACACAAAAGTTATAACTATTCTAAATTACTATAGACTGCCAATTGCTCATTCAGAGAATTTATGATGTTCACTTTATTGCAATGTTTTTATACAAACTAATCTGATTTTCACGAAGCTTTGCACCCCTTGTAAACAAAGCAGACTGCACTGCAGAAATGTTGCCAACTAATTAAACAAAAAATGTTATACGCGTATGCAATTTTGTGCTAAGAAATGAATAAACAAACTGAAGGGGGAAAAACAATGAGATTAAAAATAAAATGGTATGGGCTTGTGATAGGAGAAGCAGGAACCATTTTCTCTCGTTTGCAGTGGCGTACGCACTGCTCTCCTGAATCTTTGAACTACTATGTAAACGCAGACACGCACCAGGAGGAAGAAGGGCAGAACGTTGAATTTCTTCTACCAGTGTAAATTACAACTAAAATTTATTATCCCCACTCCTAACGTTTCTTCTAGCTGAGAATCTACCTAAAAAGTTAGGATTCAGAGCCACCATTACATGATGACTTAGTGTTCCTACTAGCAGATCTATGGTTGGATGCATGGATTAAAGTTTATCGTCCCCTTCAACAACAAGGTTCTATGAGATTTGGACCTACAGCCGAACGAGTGATCCGAATTACATGAATTTCTTCCGGAAATCGAACAAGGGTTTCCCGCCCGACGACGAGTACGCGGATCATATAGCCACAAAGGAGTTAATTATAGATATAGAAACATGTGCAGTTGTACTCAAGACTTCTATTCAAAATTGAGCTCTTGGGGGTTGCGGTGGCTCAGTGGAAGAGCGTTCACCTCTGGCACATGGGGTTCCTGGTTCAATCCCAGCTCGCACCAAGTGAACCTTGTGGTGGACAAACACCATGTGCGTGGGTTTCCTCTGGATCCTTCAATTTCTTCCCACATCCTTCATTCCACCATTTCATTCATGTTTTCATCATCACCGTCTCCTTTAGTCTAGCCTGCATAATCGTGGGACGTAAAACTCAACAGATTTTATTTCATTTCATTTCAAAATTGAGCTCCTTGTAAGTTTCCATTACAGGCGAGCGAGTGTTTGGAACCAGCAATTGTTCATTCTGTAAGAATTTGAAAACTACTGAGTTTACTTATTTATTGAATAGAGAATTAATTATTTTATTTCCTTTGTTATATGTAATAAAATACCTATGAAATATATTTGGAATCCTCGTGACTTATCCTTTCATTTGATATCTAATAGAAAAGTTACGCCATAAACTAATATCAGTCATGAGAGTATGAAAAGACTATCGACATCTTATTCAACAAATTCCAAGAAACTTTTTAGATTCTACATAGGAATAAAGACACATTATTTAATTTGCACATAGTACCTCCTCTTAATTTCACTGCAGCCTGAAAAAATAAAACTCAAAAGTTATGAACATTCCTATCCAATATTATAAAAATTCTTAAATGTTGGAGATTCCTTTGTACATTATTTCATTTCTGGCACCGAATATTCGGTTTTTGCATCTTTTAAATGGTCATTTATTCTAATCGCATTTTAAAAAGGCGATATACAAATTATAACTGAAAAAAATTAGCCTCATATTACTTCGTAATGAATCACTAAAACAGGTTTTATCCTCTAACTTCTCTCTATCCCCTCCCCCACCCTCTCTCTCTCTTTCTTTTTTAATTGACTATTTCCTCATCTCTAATAAAAGGTCAAACAAAGATCTGAAACACTATAAGGAACTTATTATCTTCAATAAGAACAGCGAGTTCACTTGATTTCTCTTTTTCATTTTCTTAGCCCATTTTCATGAAATGACACAACTGTTTGACAACCATTCTTTGTGAAAAACTGAAAAATAACCATGAGTTAGCAACATTGAAACTGAGACTAATAACAGTTTATTCTTCCATGGGCAAATAGTACACAACAAATGCAACGTATTATGGTAATTAATGTATTGTTAAGGCACAGTAAGAACATTTAGGATCCGACTCAAAGTATGTATCTATATGGGATCGAAATCTTGAACCAAAATTGAATTTGTAAGAGAAAACTGTTACAACAAATGACAAAACACACTAAGTGCGCGCCATAATTTAAAGATGTCGCCCAAGGAAGCCAGCAGGTTTCCTGCTGCTCCGAGTTATTCTGTTAAACATAAACAAGGCAAACCCGTAAGTGTAGAAGAAAAGCAAATACTTGATCAAACGATATGAACGTTGTTCAATTCACTTGAAGAAAATTAAGACCTATAATAGCTAATTTTCATGTTCTCATAGGATATTTATTTACTTACTTTCTAGTACTAAAGTTAGTATTTGTACATTCGCATGCTATACAATGTAAGAAAGCACATCAATAAATTGAACTTAAGGGGGAAAAGTACCATCTATTTTTCATGGATATGCGTAATGATTTATGTAATAGGAGAAAAAGAAATAATCTCCCATAATGATAAATATGCTTGCTGTTACATACCAGCGCCATCTCTTTATCGTTCAGTTGATAATTTGAATAGCAGAAATACATGCACGTGCTGCAGCAAAAATATTGCGGGAAACAGACGAAACAATTTTCTCTTCACCAATCAGCAAATAGTCGTGCGCGCAGTTATACAACATCAAGTTACGCGGTTTGTTTTTGAAAGGTGCAAAGGACTGTGAAAAACGCTTTAGATAATCAATTATTATTATTATTATTATTATTATTATTATTATTATTATTATTATTATTATTATATTTGAAGTACAATAAATATCACGATATTAATTATTAGTTTTAATTAACTGAATTGAGCTGAAAATTAAATCTTGATCTCGAAAGATTAACTATTAAATTTATGCGTTCTCTACCTTTCTAAAGTAATAAATGCTGGAATTGGTTTCAAGGCTGTTCCTGAGTGAATACTTTCTTCATAATAATATTAAAAGTCATAGAAAAATTTTCGAGACATTCGAGTCGAGTCGAGATTTTTATGAGTTGTCTCGACTCGACTCGTGTCTTCCAGTCGAGAAATACGTTTGTCTCGACTCGTCTCGAATTTTACAAAGTGTGTCTCGACTCGTGCGCATCCCTAATTGTAATGTCTCTTGGTAGAGTCAATAATAGTCCGGGATTAGCCCTTCACCAATTTTATTATAAAAATAATTCTCTATGGAATAATTAACAAAGTTTCTTTGTAAAGATACAAAATATGTGTTTCATTATTGGTCCTCAGCACACGTAAGGTGGCTTCGGTTGATGAAGGTTGGAATTAGGTACGTACGGGTAACTCTTGTACCCAATGCAGCCTCAAGGGTTTTATAAAGGTATCTCCGAAACTATGGGAGACGGTTTATAGGGATTCTTTGACCAAAGCAGCTCCCAAACGTAGGTTGTGATTAGGAATCTCTTTCGCCCAATACAGCTACCAGAGATTATGTGGGTAGGAAAACTATTTTGTCTAATGCTACATCAGGAGCAGGTGTTGTACGTTAAGTGATCAGTAGAAAACTGATAGTTTGGTCCTCTTCTGGTTTTCTTTTGTAAGTGCTTTCTGGGTGTTTCGTCCATCTTCGGATTCCGCCGACGCGGCTTCGTATCTTTCTGTTTTCTTCCGTATCGTCTACTTTATAAATAATAGCACGTGCTTTACAGTTATACCATGTGGTTAAAGAAGTAATACACACGGAAAGGTGGGGATCTTTACAATAGAGGAAAAAACTCCTTGTCAATATCAACTAACTTTTCTCACTATGAGGATGATTAATATTGAAATCGAAAATTGTTATTTTTACCACTTCAGATATGAGTAGACTGAGGAAATGGAACCTATTCTTGGACCAGAATCGATTTAAAAAAAAAAAAAACTTAGTTTTCATTCTATGTCGATCAATGCGGGCACGGTGACTGAGTGGTTGTGCGCTTATTTCTGGTGTGTGTGGTCCCTGGTTCGATCCCTGACCAAGTAAGTTTGTGGTGGACAACATCGTGCTCGTGGGTTTTCTCGGGGTACTCCCGTTTCCTCCCATTTTCTCATTCCACCAATTCTTCCACCATCATTCACTTGCATTAATCACCGTCTCCCTTAGCCTAAAGGACACAATCGTGAGACGTTAAACTCAAAAGGTTTTTTTATTATTTTTTTATTTCTATGTTAATCAAAGTTGAAACCGAAAATTGTTAATTTCTTCAACTTCTGGTTTCAATTGATAGTTAACTTAGTAGTTGGAATAAATTGTTGGAACGTTGAATTAATTCCAAAAACCGACTGTCGCTAAATTTTGTAAGAGTATGGTGAATAGGGGTATGTTAGAAATGGGGCTGGCCATCGACACGTTAGCGTAAAAGACAAATCACTTTATTCATTTATGTTGTGGGTCCAAGTAAATGGTAACGTTGCATTTTCATTCAACATTGGACGCATAAAGAGTGTACAGCGCAAACGGCTCGTCCGATTTAAAAAGTTCCTTCAATTTAGATTGAAAACATCATATTTGGAAACGGTTTCCCCTTTTACATTTTGTTGTAACTCTTATAACAACGGAGTTACCCTATGTCACGGGACTTTTGAGATACCTTGTATAAACTTAAGCCACAATGTGCGAAAACTAGGCTAAATTGTACATTTCCTACATGCATTTTGAATTGAAATAAAGAACTTGTAGTTCGTTAAAAAATATAATTTCTTTTGAAAGTAGATATATCAATATTCAGTAATTTGTTACATTGTTCAGACCTAAGGGCTTAGCTTTGAACTCGCAGATAATAACTTATCTGAACAACTTTTCACTTTTAACACAATGATTTTTATCAGTTACGTCACAATGAGCAAATGTAATTTGCTGCGGCATCTGAATTACGCGTTAGGTGGGTGAATCAATCCATTTTTCCTGTTGCAACGCGTAGTAGGCACGCCTAAGGTGCAATCATCAACAAATTATTATCAGCTTGAGTTCTGCCAGTGATAGTGTGGTTCTCGTTAATTTAACTCAAATCAGGGTAAGTGTGTTCTCTTCAAAGGGCTCGTCCCTTCGTTGTATGTGGTATGCTTGCAGGGTGCGAATTACCGGGGGGGATGAGGGGGATTTTCCCCCTCAATCACATTTTGTTCCCCCCCAAAGAAGTCAGCTGAAGTATCCCCACCGGGGATGCTCGCTTTCCCCCTCAAACTATGCTTAGTATAACTCCAAATTTCACTGATTTTTGTTATTTCTTGTAAATTTAATCTTCTAGCTGTATTTCGAAATGATCGATTTAAACTGTTCAGTTTTGGTCATTTCTACTTACCACCAAATTACCCACTATTTTCAACGTTGTTTAGGAGAACTATATTATTATGACTACGGTTGTTACTTGCAACTGTACCTTCGTACCCTTCAGTTCGTCATCGTTTGTGAATTTGAATGTACTAATTGCATATAACAAAGCCACATATAGATTTATAAATGTTCTTAGCGGTTGGCCAAGAAGAAGTAAACAAATAGCTTCTTCTACCATACTTGGCGAAGTTCGGATATGTCATATTCATCCTCTATATTTGTATCGATTATCATCTTATTTTAATTTTTGTTATAACATGTTATTTCATTTTCCATCTCCAGTGTACTCTTTGTTAGCACATGGTCTTCATTCCCTAGTAGGTTGTGTGTATGCAACTCAAAAGTTGCACTTAATTTGTGATAATTAGCATAGTAATCACTGCTTTTACAGTTTACGGAAATGAACTTTTGAAACTGTACTCAAAATCTGAGATATAGGTACTCTCTCGTAAGTATATGTTAACGTACACGCTGGGGGATACGCTCCTAGTGAGCAGACATGTTAATGAAGGTGATTTTTAAGTGAATAAGCGAATAATTCAAGATTTGTTTCAGCATTTGTTAATACGACTGGTTCTCCGTGTCATTGTCCGTATCTGTATAAGCATTTCAACTGGAGTTTTTTTTTTTTTTTTTTTTTTTAAGTTAACCCTTCATTTTTCCATTTTTTCGCTGTACAGTTTGCTGTCCACGCAATTAATGTTGTCTGAAAAACTTCAGTGTAATGCTTTACTTTATTTGAATAACGTAGCCCATAGTGAATCAACTCATCTTCAACCTAACAGTAAAGTAATTTTTAAGTGTTGACTTTCCGTGCCCATCACGGAATCGATATTTGGAGAAAAAAAAAGTCGTGATGAGCACAGCTTTAGCGGGAAGTAGAAGCACAAGTTTGAAATTTGAATTGAGAGGTTTTAAATATTTGGCCTTCGATTTGACCTTGATGTGAGAAATCGGGACCAGCAACAATCTATTTCTTATTTGATAGGCTAATATCTAGATTTTCTTTTAAAAAAAAAATGTCCGGTTTAACTGATAATTTTAGTGGTTTTCACAAGACTGAAGTAGGTTTCTTTTCGCAACCTGTATGTATTAATGCAAAGTGGAAGCTTTCAATATGAGTGGAAAAATTAACATATGCTTGTGATGATGGCTATCGCTCAAGCCGAATTATTAACTAAATAAACCTTAGAGAGCTACAGGGACAAGAGTGAGTACAACATTAAAACACGTTCAGAAAGGTTTAGTGGGGTGTGTGTATGTCAGACAATATATATGTGCATAGTTATTGTCGGTAGATTTATTAAATTAATAAATCTCTTATTTATTACAGATGTCACACACACACACACACACACACACACACACACACACACACACATATATATATATATATATATATATATATATATATATATATATGGGGGGTAAGGCATTTATTGTCTCATTTTGAAATTTGAACCTTCAGACTATGTCCTTTGGCCTAATGTTATCCCCCCCAATATAGATTATCTAATTCGCACACTACTTATGTGTCTTGGTTTTTTGAAATGATATTGGATGTAATGTCCTGACGTGGAACGTGTGTTAAACTGTGTTATTTTCTCATTATTGTGGAACGATGGCCAAGAAATCAAGTTTGAGATTTAGTGACTGGGTTCATGACATAATTGTAATATCACAGGAACTTAGTGAAGTACAGTTGCCAACAGTTTCATCTGTCTTAAAATACTTTTGATGAGAGAGAGAGATTAGAAGAGAGCTCAATGCTCAGGAGGATCCATCTGCCAAAGACATAGCTAGATCAGTTGCCAGGAAAGTAAACCAGATTTGGAATAAGGCTTCGATTAGCGGAGATGCTATCTTAAGTGAACGAAGAATCATAGCTCGAATATTGGATTATCATTCAAAAGTCCGTCAGCTTCAAATGTTGTTGACGAGGACAGCGAGTGCTTCTAAGGTGGCTGATTTTCAGAAGATGGCTTATACTACTTTGTTTGATATTGCAAAGTGCAAGTGTGTCAATCCACTTGTTCAGTGCAAATGTGAAAAATGAATTCAGTTTCTTCCTTGGAAATACCCTTCTTGATTGACGAGTGCATTCAAAGAAACATATTTATTGAAAGTTTAGACACAAGAGAAACTAAACGTTGACAAAACCAGATTTGTCGTAACGAAGAAAGGTCTAAATCAAAGGAAAAACATTAAGTTAGTGGTGCCTCAACTTTTATCGCTGATTGATTCCCAAACGAAACTGAAACTGAGACGAAGGAAACCTCGGACTCATAAAAGAAGTAACGCACTTCTAAAAGACAAAAAACGTCCACAGAACCTTTCCAGCAAATGAAACTGAAACATGTAACGACCCTTTCCTCCTAGTCCCGCCACACGAATCCAAATCGAGAGTCTTAATAAAGAAGAAAGAAAGAAAAAAAAAAAAAGAAAAGAATTTTTATTCAACAATCGATTTAAACTCGAGTAGCAAACCCGAAAGAAGGGTCTTGGCAGAACAGACACATAAACCCAAAGTCGCCGCGATAGGCTAAACGGATTAATATTCCTTGTGAATATGTTAATGCAAAAAAAAAAAAAAAAAAAAAAAAAAAAAAAAAAAAAAAAAAAAAACAGGATATAACAAATAATCATAAATAATGGAAAAACCAGATTTCAAATTTTCAATAACAAACTTTATTTCAACAGAGATGGTTTGCATATAGACTAATACGTTAGATTAATATGTATGCACAAAACAATAATAACAACAAAAGTAAAAATTTAAAAAATGTATAAATATATATAACCCGTGAAATAATTCGTAAGTGATTTCCAAATTCAAACTATAATTTAATTTGATTAAAAAAAAATTGATTGTTAATTTAATCTCAATACCTAATAGCAATTTCGGTACCTCAATATGAATCTAAATTCAATTGAATATAACACCAAAAGTCAAAAAGTAATATGTCGACGTAATTGAAAATTTAATAATAATATAATAATTCTGAAGCTAATAAGTCTCGACAATATTTCATCAATTCAAATATTTCGATTCAGAGAATTTCTTTCTTAAATATCAAGTGAAAGTTTCAATGTTGACTCGAAATCTATGGTGCCAATACTTTTGTCACCGACTGTACATCGATCGTTGATTGGTGACATCAAGAACTATCACAGTTAATCATATGAATTTCTTTCCAATCAAATTTATAATATTTATAATACAACACTCGTTACTATAATTATACCTAGTCCTATTATTTTTGACCGTGACTGTACAAACTTGAAATAAACTAGATTTCCAAATGATGTGAAATACTGATTCCACAATTACTAATCTTTATGATAATCAAACGTTTGCACAATGAACCTTCAAATTTAATTGCTCTTTGAAAAGTTTTACTCTTTAGTGCTCGATCTAGAATATCAATGGAAATCATTCATCAGAAGTAAATTTAATATGCACGAATTAACGAGTCTTAATAACGCTTCATAAGTCATAAACATATCCACAAGGAATAATGTCGAACTTCTAACTATTCTTCAAAATAATTCGGATCAATACTCCCGGATTATCATTCCACCAATTTCAAATAACACTCTGGGGAGGATTTAACTAGAATATGAAACAGATCCCTACTATGGCAATTTAAAACAAATCCAATTAGCGTCCTAATCAAAGCGGAAACAACTCTAATCACAACCAGACAAGATTTGTTAACAAAGTGACCCATCTACTACTTAAATTGAAAATTCACTCACCCAAATTTTCCGTCTTCTTGTTACCTTGTTTCACGGTTTTACTATATTGGAATTGGTTTCGTTGACTGACCATCGAGACGAAACTTGAAGCGAACAAACATATTGGTCAAACGGCACTTATTAAGTAGAAACTTTTAAAAGATTCTCGCCAATAATTCAAACTGAAATAGTTTTGGCATACAAAGTATTACTTGCAGTAGCAGTTGAGCTTATTAAGGGAAAGCTTCCTGCATTACAAACAAGCAAGTAACTATCGTTTCTCAAATTCTTTCTTTTCTTTTCGCAGATTTATTGTCCCACAAAAAAATGCAGAATTCGTCCTTTGGGGCAAAAGTGCTACACAAACTAACCAGATAAAACGAAGGCTATCGTAATCAAAACGATTACACTGGTTATTAGAACAACTTCGTAACATATAAGCGGGCACAAAGTTGACCTCCATTGGTTCCCCGCACAACTCCTGCCTCGACTCCTATTCTCCCGTAAAATAAGAAAAGAAGCTTAACAGAAATGCTTGCTTCTGAGAAACTGCAATTAATTTCATAGCACAAAACACTATTTTCCACACTTTTCTTTCCTTTTGCCGTTATGCCCAATATATTCATTGCCCCCGTTCAATCTCACTGTTAAACACAGACACAGACAACGACACCAAGCAACAACTGGTATACGTTTCGTTTCATAACCGTCACCACACATGCAACCATGAGTAAACGATCCGTCCTGGCTGACTAACTAAGAAAGAGTATGCGGGCACAAGGCAGCCGCATAACACGAAGCTTCGAACTATCACGTGACGCGCTAGCAGACATGAATGATTTCCATTTTAGTTCTTAGATACGCGCACTCCTACTCTTTCCTTTCTACTTTTTTTTTTTTTAAAAAAAAAAAGATTAACTGAAAAATACAAAGATTAAATATGTATGGAAATTAGAGCTAACATGTTTTATACAACACTATTACATAATGTCAATATCTATTCCCTTATTATTTCTTATTTATTAACAATCCCTTGCTTCTCATATGTCGTCATTATGGGACGAGTCCATCTAGTCGCAGAGCTGGGGGGTGTCCTCAAGGCGACTCGTTACAAACATCCTAACTTCGCTAGTGCAGTTTACAGAACCCATATTTCTAAACAAAAAGCAGTTCTTCTTGCTTCATCTCTTTTCGAAGATGTAGGCCTTGTTTCTGCTGATTGTAAGGAAGAAGTGATTGATTCAAACAAAGTTCTTAGAGAAAGAAAAAGGTGAAACATTTGCAGAGGAAACTGCATCATCACTTAAGTTAAGTAAAGTGAAAGAGTTATATTTTGAGGGAAAACGTGATGAAACAATGATGATCTGGAAAAAGGACAATCGTATCAATAAATCGTATCGGTTTTTTGCGAGGGAGGTGCACATTGTTCTTGGTCCTGTAACACCTACATCCGGAAAATGAAACGGAATTGCTGAAGCCATCCGAAATTTTATTTTAGAAAATGATATCGATACGTCGGAACTCGTCGTTGTAGGTTGCGATGGAACATACTTTAATACGGGACGGAAGAATGACGTTATAGCCCAACTGAAATACTATCTCAAAAAAGCCTCCTCAAAGATTTGTTTGTCTTTTGCACACAAATGAACTTCCCTTGCGGCACATCATTAAAGAAATTGATGGAAAAAGTGTTGGAGCTACTACGTTCGCAAGACCAATTGGATTGGCGCTACAAGACTGTGAGAACATGCCAGTACAACGGTTTCAGCTTGTGCGATTTTCTTGGACTACCGACTTAAGAGAGGAGAACATAATCTCCGACTAAAAGTATCTTTTCTGCATCTGTGAAGCTGTTTCTCCTCTTTGGTTTTTCTTATTGAAAAAACCATCGTGCGTTGAAGGTGGCAGACACATGTGATCTCTTTCATTTGTTTTCCACTGCATGGGCGACTAGTACAGAAAAATAATCCATCCTGTGTTGAAGAGAAATGCCTGGTTTGCTCACCCAGAAAATCGTATTCTGATAATGATTTCTGATAACAACCCAAATGTGAGGATACTTGGTTGAAGGAGAATTCTAAAAGCACGATCTTTAAGTTCATCTTCTAATGTCACTCGAGAATTTATAGTTCCGGAAATTTGGTCGACGCAGGCAACTATGTCGATATGATTGATTGGTAGAGGCACGAGTTTTTCGCAATGCGCGATAAAATGAAATGCGTCAGAATTAAGCAATTTTCAATTTCTTGACGTTTTATGATATTCTGTTTGTATTTTCATTGGTTTCCGTTGCGCGATAAAACGCGAAATTGGCAGTTTTGCGCGAAATTTCTAACAATACGCGATATAACGCGAAATTTTTAAAAATACGTTTTTATTACTTTAAAAACGCTAGTTTTCCGCTGACAGAACGGTAGAACGTGGCATGAACTGTGCATTTTGGGTGATTAGGATACGAGTATAGGGAACATGTTGCCCGTTAGCTGGATGGGAAGTTCCGAAGTGATGATTGTTTGAAGTTTGTTGTAAATGTACTTACATATGTTTGGTTTCCAACAAGCAATGCCAATTTGAGAGATATTTTTCCAAGTGTGGACTGATGGTAAGTGACAAACATACTACAATGAAGGAGGAAAGTGTGGAAACATGTAACATGCTTATGTTTAGTGCTTAAATGTGTGCCAATGTGTTTTCAGAAGACAGCAAAACCTTCCTACTCATCGTAAGTTTAGTTACTGACTTTCCTCTGTTTGATTTGAAAAAATCAAAATTTTCTATAAATGAAATTGACATTGTCAAATGAAATATTCAGTATATTTTGTTTTTAGGTGATTAATGGTTTATTTTTATAGTGATTATCAATAGAACGAACAATTGTAAAAATGTCATGGAATTCTTTCCCACAAGAGCTACAAAATGCGAAGATTTATTTGGAAAATACGACAAAACGCGAAATATGAAAAACGAAACGCGAAATTTTCAAATCCTTAGTGCGAAAAACTCGTGTCCCTATTGATTGGTCTAAGTGCCAATTATCTGAACTACTATTGACATGACACTTAGGTGTGAAAAAAGTACAAGATAACATTAACTCAGCATCTTATGTGGGAGAAGATATCACTTGCTTCCCTGTTCACACAAAGCAATCGAAAGACATGGAAAAATTGTGACGGAGGCAGCTCCATCAGTGTGTGACAAAGAAGAGTGCCATAGATTTGTTTCGGCAACACTTAAATCTCGTGACCACCTTCCACGATTTTCCACTAGGGCAGAGTACAAAATTACTGCATAGAAAACACAGCAACTAGTTGAACATTGCATAGTAAACCAGTATATGCAATTACGCATGGGTGTCTGGGAGGGCGGAACTCGACCTGCAGTCACCTCCTCGTAATGAGTTCTGAGCTATTCTTTTTTTCTTTTTTGTTTTTCCTTTTTTCTTTTTTAAAAAATAAGCATGCAGACAAAGCATTATAAACCATACAAGTTGTCAAAATGAATAGACTTTATTTTGATCTGAACAAGAAACGTAATAAAGAAATATATACACATTTTGTTTATGTTAAGCGAATTTTCGGCAAAACCTTCGAGCACAGATATTCCTACAGAGATCCTACAATGCCCATTAATATTATTTGTAGCATTGTTTATATCATTTAGAGATAAGGAACATGCAAAATGCCTCACCAAAGATTTTTTTTTGAAACTTTTCACAAAAAAGATAAAAAAAGTTTTCAATTTTCTCAAATTTAGGTCCGATGCGGCACCTCAAACTTTTACCAATCGAGTTCAAATTTTGCACACTTCTTATTAAGCCAACTTCCTAAAAAATTAGCACTGACTACCGTAAGCCAAATATGTTTTTTCAAACCACTCTACTAATAATATGTTTCAAGATCTTTCATACAATTCATAAGCTTGAGCTTCTGACAGATATGATGTAATCAACTGTCACCACATTTTCGTTCAGCAAGAAAAGACCTGAAGTAGTCTAGTCAATGTAATTTTGTAAATATTGTGTAGCTCACTTTTTGAACTTTTGATGTTCTTCATTGTTTTGAAAATATTCACTGAAACTTTAAAAAAAAAAAAAAAAGTTAGGGCGAGCATGCGAAAGAACCTTAAATACTGGAGATATGCACTATAAATGTTAAAACAATAGTTAGTTTAAACACTTTAACTTTTTTTAAAACTTCTTTCTGTTTGGTTTCAGGTACCAAAATTACATAATTAAATTCCAGTTCTTACCATATGAAGCATACAAGGATAAATTTTCAGTAACGCCTAGAGATGTTCTACATCATATGGAAAATAAGTTTCTCAAACACGTGCTGTTGTCAGAATTTCAGAAAATGAGCAAAATGCGAGACTCTGAATTGTAAGTATGACTTCCTTTAGTTATTCGATCAATTATTTTCATGAAAACTAATTTATACATATAAAGTGGATCATTTATCTTGATGTTCCTTTGTAACTTTTAAACTAATAGACAAAAAAACGTTGAAATTTAGCACCGTTGCACATATCCACAGAGTGACGTTGTTTGACATTCTCTGCGATACAACCAGGTTAACAGTGTTCCCAATACAATATAAACTTGTATTTTTTTTTTTTTTTTTTTTTTTTTTCAAATTTAGGCTATCTCACGTTTCAAAGCCAAACGAAACATGCAATACCACACTCGTTATGCAGTGTTACAAACTAAGGACATTACAGTACCACAAATACCCCAATTTTGATGATCTTTAGAGCAGTAATAACGCAAGTGAGACGGACAGGTCAATGCACATCTAAATTACTTTTATGTTTAATACTAATCACGATATGATGGATTTCAAGTGAATGGGAACAAAGTTACAAGAGATTAAAAATTTGACATTTTTCAAAAACATTTATTTCGAAAGCTGCATAGGTAAGTAAGTTATCTAATCACAGAGACGGTTTTCAACGGATATACAGATCATAATGCTGGTTACAGCAACTTGATATCTCAAACCGTTCTGGAGATATGGTAAGCACTGGTAGAGTTTGCAACACTGCTCTAAATTATGTAATTTCGAGAACTTGTAATTACACCTGCTAAAAGCTATAGTTGGTATGTTATAGAAGCAAAGGAAAGCAACAACCGTTTTCAGAAATTCCGACAAAAGTGCCATTTTAAGGAGTTTTTACCATTTTTTCATATCTTGTGGACGGATTGAGGTAGCAAATCGCTGTAATAGCGGCATTATGATCTTTATATCTATTCAAAACGATCTATGTAATTGGATGTGATACTTATCTAAGCACTATTTCTTTTAAATAAGGCCCTTCGAAGAAAATCAAATTTTCAATTCCTTGTTACTTCGTTACTACGTGTTCGAAATAAGTTGTATGATAACCTAGTATTCGACACTAAGGTACTTTAGATACACAGTGCCCCCTATGTCTCATTTGCGTTGTTACTGTTTTACAAGTCCCCAAAATTTTGTTTATGTTTGTGATACTGTAGTGCCCTTAGTTGCAAAATCAGTATCGTGTGAATCCACCACGTGCTGAGATCAGCGCCTCTATACGTCCTGGCATGGAATCAAGAAGGCGCTGAATATCTTCCTAGGGAGTCAGGGAAGTAGTGATACCTGGCGTTCTGCGAAGAAAGTTTGCACATTCCTCACTACATGTGCCTTGGTATTGTTCTGCTGAAATATGACGTCTAGAGTTACCTGTAGTTAGGGCATCACTCCGGGCTCTGAAACCTCACCAATATACCAGATCGCATGTTGCAACCAATGGCGTTCCATACCATCCCACTGGGCGCTTGTCCTCTATGGCGTTCAACAATGCAAGCTGGCACATTGCGCTTACCACGGTAGCGTCGTACGCGTATGCAGCCATCACTGCAGAACAGGTTGAAACGGATCTCATCCGAAAACAGCACATTTTGCCCTTCAGCACACCAGTGACTGTTCGCGTGCCCATATCAGTCTGGTGCGTTTGTGATTTCTGGTCAAGGGGAGCTGTCGCAACGGTAAGCGAGCCAGCATTCCAGCCTTCAGCAAACGATGTCGAACAGTCGACGCAAACATGGCAACACTTATGACACTGATCCAGCGCTGAGTCAACACTGTGGATGCCTCTGTCTGGTCCGTTATGGCCATCGGGACAAAATGTGTCATTCCGTGCTGTGGTCACATTGCATGGTTCAGTGCCTATTCGGCGCTTTGTAGACCCTCTTGTGTCCACTGCTTCCACACATGCATCACTGTCGTCGCAACATGTCCTGTACGAGCAGCAATTTCACGGTACGACAAACCCGCTTCCCGCTGACTCGTCATTCTGCCCCATTCGAACTTCAGCTGCGTATATTGCGCCCTTTGAGGTCAACGAGGTATACTGGCACTTGCCTACGTGTTTCCACTTGTAATCCAATGCATGTCACTATCCACTGCTTCCCTGTGACATGCATTGACCTTGTGTGGTACCACTCTGACCACAGACGAGAGGGCGCTGCCCGTCATACGTGGACGCGTGCGTCTGAAATTTTAATCACTTCTCTCCTACAACATTCTTACGCATATTTGCAAAGTTTGGATTTATTGGGGCCATTCGTTCTGGATTTAGCAATTTTCATAAACGGAAGTGTATATGCATGAAATATTATTTGACGGTGTTAAGGTAAAACGTCGTAAGCCTCATTTCCAACTTTTTTCAGTAGAGCGAAAAAATCAACCTCTAACTTCCATTTACATCCTTGCAAGACACAAGTATAAAAAGTGGTTTATTTGCCTTAATAATACACACAAACTTACAATATTTTTCTCACCTATGGCCTGACTTATAGTGAGATGAATAAGATAAAAATCCACATTTTCAATTTTTTGAGGGTTACGACCTTTTACCTTAACATCATCGATATATTTTGTTATTATTAATATTATCATTATTTAAAAGAAGATCGATGATACCCTCTATCGTTTTTCAGGTTAGCTTCAGATACGATTATCGCTTGTTTTTGTTTTGGTTGCAACTTACGTGTGCTTTTATTTGTTTCAGGGTAAAAATAGAAGAAGGACAAAATAATACGAGATCGATCCCTGATGAAGAATTCGAACAAATGGAAACAAATGAACGAGAGGATTTAACAAACATTGCCGCAAAGAAGGGCGAAGGAGAAACGCACGAAAGTTCAGATGAAGAACCGGAAGTAAGTGTATATATTTGATAAGATACATTACGAGCGAATTCTAATGTAGACGAACTTCTCAGACACTTATTTAATTCTACAACTTTCATTTGAGAATTAAACTCATGTTAATTAAAGCCCCGATTATTCACAGTGCGGATTATTCGCGAGTGCCGCGAATTTATTTTTTTAACGCTGCTGCAGTCGCGCTCAAATATATTTCATAAGTAGTCGCTGTGGACTCACGTTCTGTGCATGCAAATAAGTACTGTATGTTCTAAAACATAAAGATAAATTGTATTGTAAAAATCAATATTTCCAACAATAGTGCACGTTTCGAAGTGCAACTCTACTCTTATAAGCAGAACACGATTGTTGTAAGGTAAACGGGAATCAGGAGAGTGATTTACTGTACTGTACCTATTTTGAACGTTTTATGATGCTTTTTGTACAATAAAACATAGGTTTTATGCTGAAATATTTTTTTTCGTGTGTGCACGTCAATTTTAATTGGTTTCCGGATTACTTGCGATTTTTGCTATCTGCCGTGCCCTTCTCACCTAATTCCATGGATAATCGGTGCATGTTTCGTTTAAGATATGCAACGTTGTTTATTTGTAGTGTTGATCACCTGATATTGAGTTCCCTTCTTTGTTCCGTCAATGCAAAGATTGCTTTATCTGTAATTCCTAATAGTAATAGTAATAGAATAGTCACGAAATACTTAATGACTTGAAGGATGCATATCAATAAAAAAATAAATAAATAATAATAAAATAAAAAAGAAATTACCAAAGCAGCCTTTAGCACTTCAATGCATATGTTTCAGTGACCAATTATAGTCATTCTCAGAGTGTGTTTCGTAGGAAATTACGCTACTTGTAGAACTATACATTTTGAGTAGTTTTCTTCACTGTAGACATGGTGTTAGTGGATTTTGACTTTGTAGAATTCTGCAGAGTTTTAAGGATTGTGCTAACAAATCATCACAGATGTAAAGAAACAAACAAAACAAAACAAAACAAAAAAGTTTCACAACCTATATGGTCAGGAATATTGCAAAAATTCCTCAAAATAGCGAACAAATCACGTATCAAATTACCCTTTATAGGAGAATATAATTTTGAGGAAACCATATCCGCGTTTAAAAATTATTTTTAAGATCCCTCTAGAGCTTCAGTAATCTACGGAATGACATGTTCATCCGTCCATTGCTCCCGTGGCATGACAAGATGGAATAAACTGACTAGCTTAAAATGATCTATGTAATATAGGAGATATAAAGGGGGGTGTCAACCGCAGGTTTGTAAGTCACCTACAAAATACTGGTAAGAAATCAAAGGACTTAAGGTTTTACACTTCAGACTCTTACACTTCACTTTTTACTTATTGATAAAATAAGTTTTCAAATCGTATTAAGTAAGAACAAAGAATTCTATGTTAAATTTGAACAAGAAATAGGACAGCTTCATTAACAATCTTATTAGTGAAAGTTACAATTTAATTTTCGTGATTTTTCTTATTTATTACTAAATTTCGATGTTTGTTTGTTTTGATATATGGTTTAAAAATTTCATCAATATTATTTTAAATGTTTGTGGAGAAAGTAAAATATATACAGAAGAACCTGTTCCAGAGTATAACTGAACAGAAATAGAAATCGCTAGAGAGAAGTTAAAGAAACACATATCCCTGGATGTGGACGAAATTCCTGCAGAGTTAATTTTAGTTGGAGGGGTTACATAAAATCATTGTATTCATCTGGAGCAAGGATGCAGTGCCATATGAGTGAAAGGACTTAATAATTGTTCCAATTTATAAAAAAGGCGACAAAAGAGATTGTTATAATTATCGAGGATCTCTCGTTTGTCAACATCATATAAAATCCTCTCATATGTTCTCTTAGCAAGATTGACCCCATACGAGATAAAATTGTTGGGGATTATCAGTGGGGATTTAGACGAAATCGATCAATTATCGACTAGATATTTACCTTTCGTCAAATATTCGAAAAGGAATGGAATACAATATCTTGGTACATCAATCGTTTATTGATTTTAGTAAGGCCTACGACTCGGTTAGGGGGGAAACATTGTACAACATTCTTACTGAATTCGTTATATCGAACAGCTAGTTAGATTAATTAAGATGTATTTAAATGAGTCTCAGAGCAAAGTTCGAGTACGAAAGTACTTGTCTACGAGCTTTCGTGTCAAGAATGGCCATAAATAATTCATGAATAATTTAGTATACACTGGCATTTAGAATGACATGTTTCAGTATATAACGCACAATCACGCTCGGTCTACTAAAATAATGTCACGAACTTTTGTAATCATATTTAGGATATTAATAGTTGCAGGTGGGCAAGCACCATACTCAGCTTCACATGACTGGTATCAGCATTTAAATTTACGTCATCGTTTTTACTAAGTCATAGTAGAGACTAAATTTCACAAATGTCTGTTTCATATTTGAATAGACGTTTTTTGGTGTCGGATTTCCTGCGGCAAATACTTTATCATCTTTTGGACCTCTATTTATAGATACAGGTGGATCAAAATAAGTGTTACAAGCCAATATCTCGCGAACTATACATCAAATAAGAAAAATGTTAAGAGTCAATGTATAATACAGAGGGGCTTAAAAATGGGTCGAACACGAGGTTCCCCCGCCCCTATTTTTGGGGGAAGGGGGTGTACGTGAAAATTTCAAATGGGAACATAGGTCGAGTGATACCTCGTTTGAAAGAGCTTGAAAAATTGAACAATTTTTGTAGGAAACAATTTTTGATAAGGGGAACCGTTTTCAAAATCGGCCCCAAAAATGGTCCTGTATTAGATAAAATTTCCAGTACTTATAAATCAGAAACGGTTAGTTAGAAAACGATGAAATAAAAAATGAAAAAGTAAAATGCCATAGGAAACGTGGAATGGTGTTGTCGCGATGTACCCAGGGCCCCCAACATGGGGCCCCGGGACCAACTTGAAAATTTCAAATGGGAATATAGGTCGATGATACCTTGTTTGATAAGTCGTGGGAAACCAAACAGCTTAGTACGAAATTTATTTTGATTTCGGGCAAGCCTGTTTCAAAATGGCCGCCGTAAATGGGTCCACGTTCAGATACAAAGTGCAGTGTTCAAATTGAGTGTTACAAGCCAATATCCTGCGAACTATGCATCAAATAAGAAAAGTGTTAAGAGGCAATGTACAATACAGACGGCCTAAATTATAGGTGAAACACGAGGTTCCCCCGCCTCCCATTTTGGAGAGAGAGGTGAACGTAGAATTGACAAATGGCAACATAGGGCGAGCGATACCTTCTTTGATAGATCATGAAATACCAAACAGCTCAGTACAAAAGTTTCGGCGGTCATTTTGAAACATTCTTGCCCGAAATCAAAACAAATTTTGTACTAAGCTGTTTGGTTTTCCACGATCTATCAAACAAGGTATCACTCGACCTATATTCCCATTTGAAATTTTCAAGTTGGTCCCGGGGACCCTAGGGACACCGCAACAACACCATTCCACGTTGCCTATGGCATTTTACTTTTTCATTTTTGTTTCATCGTTTTCTACTCAACCGTTTCTGATTTATAAGTACTGGAAATTTTATCTGATACAGGACCATTTTTGGGGCCCATCTTGAAAACGGTGCCCCATATCAAAAATTGTTTCCTACAAAAATTGTTCAATTTTCCAAGCTCTTTCGAACGAGGTATCACTCGACCTATATTCCCATTTGAAAATTTCAAGTACAACTCCCTCTCCCAAAATGGGGGGCGGGGAACCTCGTATTTGACCCATCTTTTAGACCCCTCTGTACAGTACATTGAGTCTTAACATTTTTCTTATTTAATGTATAGTTCGCGAGATATTGGCTTGTAACACTTATTTTGACTCACCCTGTATATAGGGTATATATATTAATTATATGCGATTTCTACAATAACACTTTAACTAGTGTTGTAACGTGTCTAAAAATGCGTTTCTTAGATTTTAGAAGTACTTTCCCTGTGAATTACTAGATTTTAATTGTAAATTATCCAATGTATATGTACACACTAATTTTGCAATAGTTTTCACTGTTCGGTCACATGTGAGTAGGAAGAAATTATTCAAATTATATGTCATTTGGTGGATGTTAGTCTTAAGAGTTACTAATTACATGTAGAATTACAGGCCACTAGGATAATCAGAAGTACGTAGGAGTAGCACGTGCTCAACAATCTTCATACATTTGAATTCACATGCTGCGTCTATTCATTTTTGGTAGGGTGATGATGAAGATGCGACTATGACCCGAAGAAGAGCAAAACATGAAGAAAACCAAGAATATGATGATCCAGATGAAGAGATGGAAATGGAGGGTAAAAGTTTCTTAGTGTTTTTGCGCTGTTGGAAGTATACAGAGGTTGTTCAGCCTACGTTTGGCCTATTTCGTTCCTTCCCCCTCCCGGGCAGAATGGACTCACCCTACCTGGCTCGTCGCGTCCTGCAGTGGCTTCCTGAGAACGGAGTTGTTTTTCCGCGCGGACGACAATAACGCACAAAACAGGACCATTGTTGTGAGTGTTGTGTTAAATTTGTTTCCAAGTGTGTGGGTTTTCGCTGTGACGAGAATGCCGCCCAAACTAAGCCGGTTTTGGGAACGCTATTTGCGGCTCTTTATGACGCCCACTTTAGTGTTTCTGTCATTAGGAAACAGTGCAAGAAGAATGGTTGCAACATCTGTTTAAGTGGAATAAAAAATGTTATTAAAAAGTACAAGGGCAACGAAACTCCACCATTTGGATCACCAACAAGTTACCGAGGAAGCGGGAATGCACCAAGGCTACCTCCACCATGCAGAGGAAGCTTCGCAAAATGGCAATGCAAGAAAATCCGCCAACACAAAGGTGTATGGCTAATCGTCTTGACGTGTCTTTGGGGACTGTGAGCTGCACATTACACCATCAACTCAAGCTGGAAAAAAGTCATGAAAGCTCGTAGCCAATAAAAGGAACGAAAGTGTAACGTCCGGAAGCTGTACGAACGGCATCTGGCGAAACAAAGATACGTCGTAACGCTCGATGAAGCATGGATTTACCTTTCCGACTGCGGCAAATCGAGAGCCATCATGCACCGACGGAAAGGCGCCAAGAACTTAAGAAGATGGGTCCGTGTCTGTAAAGAATCCTTCCCAAAAGGGTTCATGGTCGTTACTGGCTACTGTTACCGAGGTAAACTGAAGATTCGTAGGGTGGCAAAGAACTGCAAAATAAATTCACAATATTATTTTCAGGAGCAGATCATGCGGCCGATCTACGAACATGAGATTCCAACAATGTACGAAATGACGCCAATCTGGTGCGCATTCACATGGACAAGGCCTTATCACATATCTCACGATCGTCTCTCGCATTCTACAGGAAGATGGAGGAGGCAAGTGGTATACAGGTGATACCTTTCAATGAGGTACCTGATAAATCTCCAGATACAAGTCCTATGGACTATTGTAGATTTGGATTGCTGAAGTGGGCTTTGAGAAAACGGCGTGTGACAATTGTGGAAGGACTTTGGAAAGCTGTGCAAAGGGAATAGAACAAGATTCCCCTCCCAGTTCTTCAGAGAAGCCTATTACAGTGAAAATTACGCTGTCGGGCTATTGTTAGGAACCAAGGGAAACACATCAAGCACTTACGGACCTGGCGCCATGGATTCTTCTAAATTTTTCGAAATTGGCCAAATGTAGACTAAACAACCTCTGTACATGTATAGTTTTTTATAATAATAATAATTATTATTAAGAAAACACTCAAAAAATCTCATTAAGATCTTAACCGCTACTCATGATGTATATTTATGTTCGAAGTGTATATTTCGTATCGTCTGTGAATGAACTGATCAGCGGCAGTTATTTTTTTCTTAAACTTTAACGTTTTATGATGGTGCTCCGAAGATAAGGAAGATGATGATGATAATGAACAAACTGGTAGAATGAAAAAAGTGGAAGAAATGGAGGAACGCTGAGAAAATCCACCACGCGGTGCTTGTACGCCCCAAGGCCTACTTGGCGGGAGTCAGGATCTTTCCAGGGACCCGCGCACCAGACCACTGAGCCGCTGCTGTCTACAGGAGTAAATGTTTCGTGATTTACATAGGACCACTTTCTTTTTCATTTCCAGGAAAGACTGTATACACATTGTTAACTCGATAAAATTTTCAACATAAATGAGGTTCTCTGCGTGGATTTTCTCGGGGTTCTCCCGTTTGCTACCATTTCCTTCATTCCACCATTTCTTTTGTTTCTCATCATCACTGTCTTCTTTAGCCTAACGGGGACGTAAAACTTAAAAAAGAAAAGAAAAGATATAGATGAGGTTCGAGCCTGGGATGGCTTTTATCATTATAGTTTGACGGTACAACGTACCAGAGGAGGAGGGGGAGATATATAAAAACAAATAAAAATGAAAGTGACTACCTTTGTGACTTAATAATTCTTAAACCACACGACTGACATCGATTAAATTTTCAACATAGATTAGATTCGGACTTGGGACAGTCTTTGTCATTTCACTTTGACCGTGCAACTTAGGGGAGATATTTCAAAATGATCTAAAATGACTGATATTAGTCAAATCCTTTTCGGTGTCGCTAAGATGAACAGTGACACTTCTGTTGTTGTTTAAATTCTCTACCCTGCAACTTGGGAGAGGGGAGATTTATAAAAAATGATCGAAAATGACCGATATTAGTGTCGAATCCATAGTTTACGGCGTCGCTGAGATGAACAGTAACACTTCCGATGCCGTTTAAATCAATATTCAACCCTTTCTGTCCAAAGTGAAACATATTCTCCCCGTGCCAAGATCGGGTACGATTGTAACAAATTTTGTTTTCCGACTTTTGAGTGTATATGTAGATTTTTTTATTGATTTTTTTTTTTAAAGTAGAAACGTAGCGCTTAAGCGATGTATGGGTTATGACATTTCAAGTGTTCTGTAAACGTTGAATACATCTAAGTAATAAAGATCTTATTGTTTCCCTTTCTTTCTCTCTCTCAGACAGTTCTGTATACATTAAATAGTTATTACTTGTTAACGCTTTATGTATTTTTTACACATATAATTTCTCTGTATATCAAGAAGTAGTTAGAAGAATATAACTCAGGCATTTGTTTTCCTGAAAGAAACGTGCGAGACAGTGTTCCCAGTTAATTAAGAAATTAGAGAATGTTTTAAATATAGAGAACATAATTAAACAATGCAGCAACATGTAGTAGCTATTTGCAAACGAGCGGCCGCGGTGGCTCAGTGGTAGAGCGTTCACCTTTGGTGAGTGGAGTCCCTGGTTCAATCCCAGCTCGCGCCAAGTGAACTTTGTGGTGGACAAATACCTGGTGCGTGGTTTTCTCAGGATTCTCCCGTTTCCTCAAATATTTTCATTCCACCATTGCATTCATTTCTCATCATCACCATCTCCTTTAGCCTAACCAGTATAACCGTGGGACGTAAAACTTAAAAGATTTCATTTCATTTTTTAATATGCAAACTTTAACGTATTGTTACGATTCCCATTTATTTTGTTTTTACAGTTTTTTTTTTTTTTAAGTTTTATTTTTCTTTGTCCAAGGCAGCCCTTTAATTGATATTCAAGCAATATTTATTACATTTTTATTATGCTCACTGGAATGATTTAGAAGTTTGATTGTGCATAACTTAGGAATCAGGAGCCTACACACCATAATATTTCACACACTCGTATAGCAGATTAAGGTTTACTGACATGCCAAATTTGATTTCGATCGAATGAGTTTATATATATATAACCTAAAACCTGACGCCCATAATTGGGGAAACAAGAGCCTACACAACATAATGTTTCACAGGCTTATGTAACGGTCAAGTATACAATTATGTCAAGTTTGATCTCAATTGGTTGATTTCGGTGTATTGTTTATTTGAAGTAAGAACTGAAGCTTTCTTTGTGTCGTCATGAATATATTGAATAGGAATACTAGCAGAAGACAACAACCGCAATAGAGATACCAGTCTTCAAGTCAGTCAAACATTACTTCCCCTCAGTGGATCAAAACTATAGAAAACAACAATCAGGGCTTGCTAACCGACTGAGTCAACCAGCCAGTCACAATTGAGAATATAGACTGACGCTTATTGGACGTCACCGTTTATCAATCAAATTCTGCAACCTTCCTGCCGGCACCTATATACGTAATAAAGGCTTATTTGTGGTTTTTCATACTTTATTTTGAAGAGTAGAATCATGTCAGAAGCTCTTATCGCATTGTTTTGTATTTTCAAGTTTTAAAACGCAGTCTTTTCAAATCATAAATTTATACGAGTATGGGAAAACATGATATGGATATTTGTACAAGCAAGCAAATTACAATCTTATGAATATAATGATGATTGATTCTCAGTCGAAGACGTGTCACAGATTTTTCAAACATCTAAGCTTTTCCCTGGGTTTTTCTCATTCACACCAGTTAAATGCCAGCATCTTACGTAACATGCAGGTCCTAGGCCGCTTCCATCCTTCCCCATTCCTTTCTTCCGTATCCATTTTCTCGGATAGTGTGTGCGTTCCTTATATGTGATGGGCTGGGCTGAAAGTCGTATATGACGGTAAAGCTCATAAATATGTAGAAATAAATAAATAATACATTAATTAATTAAATTTAAAATATTTTCAGTTCACTGGTGGAAAAGAAGTATAATATATTCTTGGAAACTGAAAAAATTTTAATTAAGCCTTAACAATTATTTCCAGCATATAAGACCGATGTCAGTGTGAACACAACTACCGGAGCAAAAAGTTAAAAAGATGGCCAGAAAGTGACATAGCGTGTTTTACCATTCTCGGATAAAAATGTTTTTTACTTTTACGTTTATTTTGGTTAAAAAAGAAAAAAAGGAAGCAGTATGATGTGCATTTTATTTAGTTTGTTTCTTAACATTAACCATGTGAAAAATAGAAAAAAACATGTCCATATTGATATTTATGATTACGTTACTTGCCTTTTGTTTATTGTAGATATAGAGGATGAGAGCTTTCAAGTAACGTCAGAAATCCTGTCCTCTCAAAACGAAGAAAACTCGAAGGAAACGCCTGAACAAGAAAATCCAGATCTAGTAAGTCGATAAATCAAAATTCACATTACATTGATATTCAAAACGTGAAAAGCAAATGCACGACAGGACCGAAAATCAAAGTCGGTTCTCCGACTTACCGTCTCGATGCTCATAATGAAAACACAGTAATTATTTACGAGGAATACAGAAATATTATCCTCTTATTGTTTTGCTGGAATGAATAAAAATAAACTCATAAATTAAAATTCTGTGACAGTGTGTATTAAAATTTTCTTCGAAATACATGCATCTGTTACTTTACCTTAATACAATATTTATCCATTGCTAGAGCTCAATGACTAAAGATTTCTGAACAAAATTGAGGCTAAAGATTATATTATTATTATTATTATTATTATTATTATTATTATTATTATTATTATTATTATTATTATTATTATTATTATTATTATTATTATTATTGTCGTCTATCTATTCGAATAGTTGACTTATACAGTCTGAAATATGTTATATTTGGGTAAGGTACTATTTAATTTTGACTCTTCGCAGTTAGCTGCGGCATAGTCGCCTATGACAAAGTTAGTGAGCTTCTCAGCGAACAATATGGTAATGCAAAAGCAAAGCAAAGAACATAGACACTAACGAAGACGTATTTAATAACACTCAATGAAAATTTACGTATCTATCCCAAAGTTGGTGTACGGTAAGAATGATTATAGGTATTAGAGATCTCAGTGTAGCGCTTGTGGGATAATCCCAAAAATGTTTTACAAGATGTTTGAAACATCCAATGCTCCCCACAATATCATGTGTAAGCATCTCGAGCAGCACGTATAACCACTTCGAGAGACTATATAAGTAGCTGTTTGGCAGACAGTCGGTCGTACAGACTGGATGTCTGCCTGGGATATGATATCCTAAGCACGCTGTTGACCTGGCCAATGAACGTTGCCACAGCCCAACAGGTTGTTAGATATCATCCTACCGTGCCCTATACATACCGTGGATCTAGAGAACTAGCAGGCCACGATCCACATGTATACTCTGGGTTCTGGAGGTGTGGGGAAATCATTTATCTTGATGAAAGATATGATCCTGCAAAATAACCTGATAAAGTTGAAGGACTTGATCGATAATGTTACGAATGTGCGACAAACTAGAACACTTCTCTGAGAGAAGATCAGAGTCGATCGGGATGTGTAGCCTATTTCCTTCTGTGCCAAAACACCAGATATGATTCTTGTACGGTGAATTTGAACACGTGTTCAATTTTCGTGCTCATCTGCAAGTCAATGGACGCACACACACGGGCATCACTGTGTCAAAAGCAGAACCGATTCTAATCGATGAATAGCGCAGCCAAGCATTTGCTCTGCCCTGAAGTTTCTCTCGACAGCAGCAAAAACTTCCTCGGCGATGTAGATCTTTCGAGGTAATCGTGCAAGAGAAATGTAGAAATATACACCTCCCGTAAGCAATTTGTCGTTTAGTGTTCATGTCCTCATATAAGGACTACAGTGCTTCGGTATGTTCTAGCGGTTGCCGCCCTGTCAGTTCTGACGGTCTGAATGATCGTTCTGTCTAGGCGATTCTCGATGCACTGTGAGAGCCAGTGGGAGTTATGTCTGTTGTAGCAAGACTTCTGCTTTCTATTGTGCACACCACGAGTGGATCACTGGACACATCATGATCCACATGAGCAGTAATTCTGCGGAACCATCACCTAGTATCTCACAGCCCCACTTTACTGGACGCTCGAAGTCAATTGCACAGTAGGCGTTCGCTAGCTTGTCATGGACAATGCAGGCACATATTGTAATCCACACTCAACGGAATCGCGCACATAATTACATTCGTCATGTCCGACTATCTTCAAACAACTAGCAATGTATTCTCTACTGACACTATGATCAAACTACTCTATACGGTGGTCGGTGCCCTAGACCAAATCAGATTATCTATATGGAGTGTTCCTAAATGCGTTTACTGGGCAAACACATTTTAAAATATAATGCTTTAATAAAATTATATTCCTTTCTATTTAGTCTCGCTTGATAACTATGTAACTACTTTTGTAGCTCTTCGACGTTTTCACGAAAGTGAACTTTATCTGTTGTATAATGAATTTGTAATTGTGGCTCGCAAGAAGCTTTTGACCTGATTGAGACTGAATGAGGAATCATTATCCCGAGTTTGTTACCCTCGGTGTGTACTAAGTCTGAGATTTAAATCTGAATTCTGATTCGTTTAAGCAAGTGGTCCCTTCTCATATAGATATATATTTTGGTTCTAAGAAAGGACGTTGAACTAATAATACAAAATGAAATATTTCAAATGAGAAGTTCGGAATCTTGGCCGAAAAGAAACAATAAATCTTTGTGTCATGAGATCAGAAGGACTTGGGTTTCAATTCCTCAGTCAGCCATCCTGACTAAAATGTTCATAGAAGTTTTTCCTCAATCTTACCAGAGAATATTGGAATGGTGTCTAATATACTTTATATTTTTTGAGTTCATGCCGATTGTATCTAGAATTTTATTAATATTTCTGTTTGTATAGGTAAATAATTAGCTTATGTTTAGTCATGTGTTATGTTGAGAATATAGAATTTTCAGTAATGAATCACCATCATGCGATAGTTGAGAAAGCAATTTGATTTGAGAGTATGCCTGAGTAGAAAATTAGCTACTAATAGCTATCTGCTTACCGGCTAATTAATAACCCTTTTTAATGACATCCGGTGCCCTTCATGGACGGATGGAATTGTTATACTGTGTGTCCAATAAATCAAGCATTTCTTGTCACTTTATTTATTGTTTCTTCAATTTGGAAACCATTTCCAAAGACATAATTTTAAACTATGAGTGAACACTGTAGAATAACATATTGAATAGAAGGGAGGAAAATCACAAGTTTGAATTATTATATTTCGCCTATAAAGTAACTTTTGATGTTTAGTTTTATAAAGGATATTATTTTCGCTTAATGGCTATCATACAAGAAGAGAAGAATAAAAGGAAAAAAAAGAAAAAATAATTGAAGAATAGAAAAGTAACTTTGAAGTATTTAAGTACATAGCGCCCAAGATGGACGCTTCGCAACTACATTTCTGTTCTTTTCCTTTTTCTTCGTTTCTTGGTGCTAATCTTTATTCTTTTTTGATAAAGCATCTAGCGAAAGTTACTGTAGTGTAACTTTCAAAGTTAATTTTTCACTATATTTTACTAAGTAATACATATACGAGGTGGAAGAGTAAGGTATGTCCAAGCTTCAGCAGATGTTCCTCTAATGACAAGGAAGAAAAAAGTCTATATCAATATGTACATGATATTTCACCACTTCGGAGATATAGAGTGATAATGAATATGGTTACAAGATGACAGGAAGCCCATCGTGGAGGAAATATGTCGGAACTTTACGTTTAAAGCCATCTAAAAGCTCTTATTTTATTCGTCGCATGTCGAGATTGTTCGCGATAGAGAAAAAGGCACAGTTTGAGCCTCCAAAACTATTCAAGCAACGCCAGATGTTTTTAAATATATACATTTGCCATGATGCGTCGTGTTCGTGCTAATCTTTACGTAGATCCTGGTAATTTTAAACATTTGTTGTAATAACTTTGCGTCCAATGTGGGACCATGTCACTGCTTCTTCTTAAGATAGGATTAATTAAATGCTGTTTCCAGTGTTCGTTGTCGTCATTCCACCTGTTCACTTAACTATGGCTATGGCACGCTTGCTTGCAGCATTCCAATGTGTTTCTCAGGCTCGCTGATGGCCTGTTCACCTCTACTTCCATACCCTGTGGCGTGTCTTTTGGTTCAGTATTCATATCTTCGGAATGGTGCAGTATCACACATATGTTTGTCCTTAAGAGGAAAGAAATCACCTATTTGGACATACCTCGTATATATTGTGTTTATTGTATATTGATGTTACATATAAACTTAAATGTTTGTAATAGCATGGTAGATCTTGTACTATTGAATTTTGGTGTGTAGATTGGATTTTGGTGTGTAGTCTAATGTCAAGCATACTCAGCTTTGGTACCGGGTTCAATTCTGACAGTTGATGAGCTATTGGAATTAAGAATGAACAGACTAGGCTAGGAAATTAGAAATATTGACTGTGGGAACTGTTGCAATGTCACGTTAACAGCCATTATATAACTAAGCAGAACACTTTACGAGCTACATAATCACATGGTCATAATCATTGTTAGTACTATTGTCAAGGAGTCTTAATATTTTATTCTCATTAATTAGAAATATTGTGCATTTTAATTTTCAGTTGTAAAAAAATATCAGAGTTTATTTGTTTGGTTTGGTTTTGGTATTTGTAATTTCATGAAACATAGTCCGCGAATGTTGTTAATGTTGTAAATTGTCTGAAATGATGTTATGTATATGTAAGCATTTTGTAATTTTACGTTAACACCAACACATTGCAATGAACAACGCTATGTAAGTTATTAAAATGCAGAGTGCTGACATGACGCTCCATTTGAAGAGGAATTGGTTAACTAAGATTTCATCAGAGAAATCTCATTCGCACGTGTATGATTTTGACCCGAATTTTGGGAGCCACGTACTGTAATGCAAGCATCTTTGTTGTATAGATACTTCAGACTATTTTGTCACAGTTAGTGGAAATGGAGTTGAAATGGAAGAACGAGAGTCGATTTAAAGTTGACGTGAGAGTAACAGCTTAGTGACAACGTTGTTAATCACAGTCAGTTATTAAGAATCACTTATTCATGAAGATATTCAAATAGATTGTTAGTAGTAGTGGATACTTCAAAGATTGTTTCATTTTGCTCAATGGAACTTCTTGAATTTGGTTGTCATTGTTATTTGCGTTTCAGGTATGATTCAGTTAACCTTTTCTCGTTTACACTGTCAATTGTCATACACTTTGACTTATCTGATATTTTGCTACACGAACATGCACTTTTACACATTAAATATGATACGAAATACATGTTACTACTACTTTAATAGTGTCTCTTATTCACACATACGATTCTGTTATGCCGACTCGAAACAGTGTTGGAGAATCCCCGAAAGTATCTCAAAATCACATCATAGGTGCGTTCATTAAACATTAGCAAGATAGGTAATTTAAGATGTACCTTGAGAGGTATGCAGGCAATCTGGGTTTTCTCAAAGTGCTCTATTAGTAATAATGCTACATTACAAACTCAATTTTAAAGGAGTACCAACCCAGGTTGACATGGTGAAGATGCTAAATGTGGCTTACGTCTATAGTACAGCTCAGTTTAGAAATACTAGAGGTCATATTTAGTCAAAGATATAAAATTTTCAAATGTTCAAGTTTAATAATATATTTCGTTCAATTGTTGGGCACATTGGGACAAGAACGGTTAAAATTGTTAAAATTGAAATTATTAATAGTTTCAACACAAACATCTTGTTGAAATGATAAGTCAAGAATTGTTCAGGTTTCTGTTTTTTTTCAGCGTGGAAGTTTGATTACAGTTCCCAGTAGTGGTAATCTTAAATTGAATTCTCTTCTGCAATCTTATTACTTAACAACAGTACTTATTTAGGTCTTCCAGAGTTTCAGTGCAGAAGGGTTATTGTGTTTTAGCAGTGGCAATTATTAGGAGTGGCAATTACAATTGTTATTTAAATTACGAAGTGTATATAAAATTCTGGAAGCAGGTTAATATTTGTAACTGTAACAAAATGAACTAATGTAATATATTACTTATTTCTTTCGTAGAAACCATTTGAGCTTTCAGATGATTTGTCAGTGAGTGACAGAAGAACAAAAATTCTATCGATTCATTCGTTTATTCAGGACTACCAATTCGATGTCAATGAATTGTGGTGTGAAATTAAGTTGTCAGTAAGTAAACATTTCGTTCATTAAAGATGATTAATATAATGAAGACAATTGCTGCTACGTTGAAGAAAAAATATTATTTTTAACTGTTACATTGATTGGTATTTAATATAAAATTTATTTACAGTGGAGTCGCGATTATCCGAGTTTCGATTAACCTAGGTTCTGTCTTATCCGAGCTTACTCCAAACAAACAAAAATTTAAAAACTAGTCCGGTTACAACATAAGGCGTCTACAGGTTTTTGTTTCAGCAACAAAGGAAAAGTAAAGGTTGCGTAAAGATAACACGCTATGCTAAACTGTATATCTGTGTTGTGTTTTGTATTGTATTTTATTTATGTACATATTGATATCAAGCCGCATTTTATTTAATGTCTTATGGCTAATTCCTTATGCATGTATGTATAACTAATTATCTGTACTGTACTGTATGTGCAATAAAAATATTAAATACAGCAATAATAATTATTATTATTACTGTATTAAATACAGTAAATACAGTTAAAATAACAGTAATAAGATAAATAACCAATTAAAAAAATAATAAATACTGTACAAAATTTTCTATGTATCCATCCGTGTATCCGCTAGTTTTTGCTTATCTAACATGGAACATCCGCAAAGTGTTGCACGCCGATTTCAAAGAAATTTTGCAGGTAGATACTAGACACAAAATAAAGTGACCCGTATTTTTTCGTTTCTGCGGAAAAACGGTTTGAAGGGGCCTAAGCCCCTCCCGAAGTATTTCCAAAAAAGCTTGAAATTTCCAAAAGAACATGAGCAATTTGCAGAAAAAGGCGTATACACATACTAGATAGAAAATTAAGGAATACGGGTTTTTCCTTTTGTGTGAAAAAACGGTTGCAGGGGGAACAGCGGCCCCCATTTAAATATCTCCAAAAATAATGACAAAGGCCAAATTCGACAAAAGGGTACAAGCGATTCCGAAGAAACTATGCATGCAGATACTAGACTTAAAAGTAAGAAATACGTATTTTATCGTTTCTGCGGGAAAAAGGTTTGAAGGGGCCTAAGCCCCTCCCGAATTATTTTCAAGAAAGCTTGAAATCTCCAAAAGGACAGGAATAATTTGCAGAAAAAGGCGTATGTACATACTAGATATACAAGTAAAATATATGTATTTGCTATTTCCTCCGGAAAAAACTGTTGCAAAGAGAGCCACATCCTCACCAAATTCATCCAAATAGTTTACAAAAGTCACAATCCACAAATAATCACAAACAATTCGGATGAAAGTATATAGGCATTTGTTAGACGTGCAATGAAGAAATACATATTGCAAGTACTGTCCACCACTTTATAACACAGACCAACAGTCTCTTCAAGCACAATATCTTACGCAACAAATGTGTCACAATAATGATATTCCACCAAAAAAAAAAAAAAAAGCTTTAAACAAAGTGATATCTTACACCAACCGCAACGAATCACAGCAACCTGTCCACAAATGTCACATGTCGGGATGTGATTCGTGGAAAAGGAGAACTCTGCTGGGGTCTGAAATTGTGCCGGTTTTGGCTGTTGTATAGCCAATGTGATATCGCGCGTATTTGATGACATCTTTGTATCTTGGAGAGGAGAATTGATTGTCAGAGATTGTAGTTTGATTATGTTATCCCGTAGATGCAAATTAATATCAGACTGTTGTAAGATAACAGTGTCCGAAAAGCGGCGCACAAATGTCTACCACAAGCGAAAAAGTACACATCTAGTGGTTGCAGCTTCCAAGTTAAACCTTGAGGTATTGTAAATAGCACAGTATTTTTCTCTTCCGGTTCAATGGAGTGTAGGGTATTTTCACAATGTCCACTCCAAGCGTCCAATAGAAAAACTGTTTGACGCTGTGTTGTAGGAAAATACACGTGCTCTAGCCAACGACGATAAAGTTCCTTTGTGAGTTTTCCTGATTTTGAGGCGGAAAAATATACTTTACGGGGGCGAAACACAGTGTTGTGCACGCGTGGGCCGAACTCACCAGTTGGCTCCTTCAGAACAATGAGTAATGGTGCTAGCAAAGCACCATCGGCAGAGATGGTCGGTTGTATTGTGTAACTGTGTGTTGTCGCACTCATGGATTGGACAACTGTTTCCACTTTCTTCATTCCCTGAGCAGCCAAGGTTCGACCGCCATGCATTTCTAGTTGGAAACCACTTTGATCGGAGTTGTACACATTACCTGGGCCGAATTGGATAATATGGTGTTTTACATTGTCAATAAAGGCATTTACGGTTCTCAATATGTCCTCTTTAGCTTCAGACATATGTGTCGTAGATATAAATTTCGTCACCTTTCGCGATACGATTTTGTGTGTTGTTTTAAACTCCCACAGCCAGGTATTTGATGCCTTAAATGATGGAAGGTGAAATCTATTGCTGGCCTGCAGAGCCCATCATCGTAGATCAACATCGTGTACTGGAAAGTGTGCCTTACGAGCGTCTTGGAATTGCCGAAGAACGTATTGAGATACCTGAAATATCTTATCCTTCCGTGTTCCTCCACCAATGACTTGCTTTTCCCAGCGTTCTAGCTGCTGCCTTGAGGTTACCTTTCTAAATTTTGCTTGTACGGATCGAAGGGATAGCGGTCTTTTAATACCACTTCTCCAGTAGTTGACTGCCTTTTGTTTGTATGCAAAGGTGATGTCTGCTTGACCATGTATGGTTGTGCCGCCATCGCACTCTTCTATGTCGTCATCCACAGGAGAATATTGGGCGGTATTCTCTTCCCTGTCGTCCTATATCACTTCAAAAGCAACAAACAGTAAATGCAGAATGTTAGCGGAATTCATGCTGGATTTCTTTTCTTTAACACGCTGATGGAACAACGAATTTATATCACACACATATGAGTATCTGACGCAATGTACTTAACTTTGTGATTACTTATTATGTACACAAGGTAGATATTGATATCTCATTTTGCACGTGTGGCTCATTATATTAAAGTGTTCTCTTGTGGCATTCATGTATCATTATCACAAGTAAACAAGTTATTGCACAAGCCAAGGGCCAGATAAGTATAATTGCACACCGCCTTGTCAATTATTGGTCATATGTTTTGCACACACAGATAAAATTACTATCACTCGAACTTATCATATGCATCAATGAGCATGACCACCTCGTAGGCTTGCTACTGCAAGATAACATTATACATATTCCATAATACAGTTTGATATCTTCTGCTGCCCAGTTATATGCACTCAACCTTTGAAACCGTTCTTCAGAATACATATCTTTCGCATTGTTTGTTCAGTAAATGACACTAACAGTTTCCTGTCTGTGAGACTAACATGTAAGGTATTCGTACGTCGTTTCAGAAGTTCTTTCTTTTACGTGTAGTTTTTCCATGAGTGGGACATATACATTGGCTCGTAATAGAAAAATATACGGGCCCCAGAAATATATGTTGGTTATGTGAAATATGTGTTGGAAATTTCTGCAAATTGTTTTTGAGGTTTTGGAGATTTAGAGCGATTTGGAAAATATTTCGGAAGCGGCTTACTCCCCTTCAAAGAGTTTTTCCGCACAAAAGAAAAATACGTATTTCTTACTTTTAAGTCTAGTATCTGCATGCATAGTTTCCTCAGAATCGCTTGTACCCTTTTGTCGAATTTGGCCTTTGTCATTACTTTTTGAGACATTTAAATGGGGGCCGTTGTTCCCCTGCAACCGTTTTTCCACACAAAAGGAAAAACCCGTATTCCTTAATTTTCTGTCTAGTATGTGTATACGCCTTTTTCTGCAAATTGCTCATGTTATTTTGGAGATTTCAAGCTTTTTTGAAAATATTTCGGGAGGGGCTTAGGCCCCTTCAAACCATTTTTCCGCAGAAACGAAACAACACGTGTTCCTTACTTTTAAGTCTAGTGCCTGCATGCGTAGTTTCCTTGGAATCGCTTGTGCCGTTTTTTTAATTTGGCCTTTGTCATTATTTTTGGAGATATTTGAATAGAGGCCGTTCCCTTCCCTGCAACCATTTCCTCACACAAAAGAAATATCCCATATTCCTTATTTTTCTATCTAGTATGTGTATACGCCTTTTTCTGCAAATTGCTCATGTTCTTTTGGAGATTTCAAGCTTTTTTGAAAATACTTCGGAAGGGGCTTAGGCCCTTTCAAACCGTTTTTTCGCAGAAACGAAAAAATACGGGTGACTTTATTTTGTATCTAGTATCTACCTGCAAAATTTCGTTGAAATCGGCGTGCAACACTTTACGGATGTTCCTTGTAAGTTATATCCGGTCCACAATAGCTCGGACAGTTGGGACTCCACTATATTTAGTTTTGCAGGTGACAGTTTCGTTGACACTAGTTATGCAAGAAGTCATGATTATGGTTATTAGAGTTTTTTTTTCATTTTGTTTGTTCTATTTTTATTTAATTTATTTTGTGTAATAATGTTTAACTTCTCAAATTTACACTTACATTGAGGTGAACTAAGTTGTTTCTAGTATATTGTAGGCCATTTCTTCATAAACACAAAACGAAATTGTATTTCATTCAAAGTTTTCAAAGTTGGCAGCGGTGGCTCAGTGGTATAGCGTTCACCTCTGGTGCATGGGATTCTTGGTTCGATCCCAGCTGGTGCCAAGTGAACTTTGTGATGGATAAACACCATGTGCGTGGGCTTCCTCGGGGTTCTCCCACTTTCTTCATTCCACCATTTCATTCATTTCTCATCATTACCGTCTCTTTTAGCCTAGCCTGCATAAAAGTGGGACGTAAAACTTAAACATTTAAGTATAGAAATATGTTGCTTGGCATTTAATATAAAGTATATTTATTTATTTATTTTTAAAAGTGACAGTTTCGTTGATACTTATTCTGTAAGGAGGCATGTGGTTATAGTTATTAGAGTTCTTTTTATTGTGTTTTGTTTTATTTTGATTTATTTTGTTTCATGTAACAATGCTTAAATTTGCTCTTGCATTGAGGTGAACTAAGTTGTTGCTAGTGTAGTGCAGTCCATTTCTTAATATAAACACAAGAAGAAATTGAATTCCGTTTGAAGTTTTCAAAAAGAGCCGCGGTGGCTCAGTGGTAGAGCGTTCATCTCTGGTACTTGGGATCCCGGGTTCGAGCACAACTCGCGCTAAGTGAACTGTGTGGTGGACAAACACCGTGTGCGTGGGTTTTCTCGGAGTTCTCCCGTTTCCTCCCACTTTCTTCATTCAGCCATTTCATTCATTTCTTATCATTGCCGTCTCCTTTAGCCTAGCCGGCATAAAAGTGAGACGTAAAACTTAAAGATTTCATTTTTTCATTTCAAAGTTTTAGAAACGTAAATAGCACTATTCGTGGAAACTATGAATCCATAAAATCAGTTTTCCTATATTGTAGGATATTCTTATTATAAACTACCCGAAATGTCAATTTCTCACACGGGAAAAAAATAATTTTATGTAAAATAGTTATAAGTGAAGGAATGAATGAAATAAAGAATCAAGAGCCCAGGCGTTCTGACGTGCAAAGGGAAGAATACAATTTATCCAGTCTGAAAACAAAGAAATGAGTGAAAGTATAACAAAGAGCAACTGTCAATTCCCAAGTCAGCTGATATGACTTTTCTTGCCTAAACTCGGGTTTAACGGTAAGTAACGCAGAGAAACACATTCGGCGTTCCTTTCCGTGTCCATTTCCAGGCCAGCTGACATGGGTGAGGAAAGTAAGATTTATCGGATTTGAAAATAAAGAAATGAGTGTAATAAATAACAAAGAGCAACATTCCTAGGCCAGCTGACATGCACTGGAACAATAAGGGTTTCGAAAGTTGAATATATAGAAGTAAGTGAAATAAATAAATAACGAATAGCAACGCCTTAGGTGTTGCCCTGTCGATTCTCATACTGACTTACTTAATCGGTCCTCTTTTACCTTCAGGTATAGAGGTTTTACATAGAGCTTTCCATCTGGGACGATCTTTGGCAAGGATTTTTGCTTCATTTATTCCCAATCCTCTTTCTTTCAGAATTTTTTCGTATCATTTCTTCCCATGTTTGCCTGTGTCTTCCTTTCGGTCTCCTTCCATCTGGTCTAGCCTGCCACACCTTTTTCGGTATCCTCTCTTCTCCCATACGGTAAACATGTCCGAACCATCGTAGTTGTGTCGTGTCTGTTTGGTGTTTTAAAGGCTCTACTTTTAGTCCGTTCTAATAGTTTGACTCCTCACCCTGTCTCTCTTTGTTTTTCCCTCTATTTTTCTTAAATATTTCATTTCACTTACCTGTAATTTACTGCGATGTTTGGTTGTCAGCGGCCATGACTCATCCGTATGTTAGTGTTGGTATGTACGTTGTTTTATATACAGTTAACTTTGTTGACTTCGATATCTCTTTTCTACCTATAAAGTTTCTGTTTAGGGCATGAGCGCCCGCAGGACTTTTTCCAAGGGGGAGGCAAGACATATACACACACACACACACACACACACACATATATATATATATATATATATATATATATATATATCAGGGCCAAAATTTCCGGTCGCCAGGTTGCTAATGGCGACTAGAAATGTAGAGCTGGTGACCAGTGTTCAGTAGAAATTGTTTCTACCTAAATTCACAGGACTGCGCAGTTTCTGTTTCGCACGAAAATAATTGTCACTGGATGAGAGAAAACACCGAATGTGAAGTCTTCACAACGAACATAGAAAATGAAGTCACAAGGTTGTAATTCGCCCTTCCTTTCCTGCCCTCAGAGTGTCTTAGCTTTGTTTTCTCCACTGACGTTGAATCAGACACTGAAAAAGATTTACAATGAAAACTTGATTACGAGTGCAGTTTTACCTGTGAGTATGCTTCATGTGAGAGATGCTTCGGCAGTCTCAGCGTTAAGACTGCCTACAGGAATTCACTGAAGACCGACACTGATTGATTTGCTGACAATTTCCATCAATAATCTTTCACTTAAGGACTTTGATCCGAGAACAGTGTTTCTTCCAGATATGTTTTTGGGGGGGCGGCACTCTCCCCCGGAACTCTGAGAGTGTTCCCCTGGAGAAGACCAAAATAATATGTCTATAATATAATAATAAATAGAATAGAACTAGCAGTGCCCTCCCGGAATAATAAGTGTGTCTCCCGGAACATTGTTTCTGAAAGAAACACTGTCCGAGAACTCAATCGACAACTGATACGTCAGTGCAGATAGAGAAAGAGCGTTACACAAACGTGATATTTTAAATATATTTTTGAATATGTATATGAATTGTCCAATTCAGAATTGATTATCCTGAATCTACTTATCTGGTTTTGAAATTTTATGCCCTGATGTAAATCTCTTTCCTTGTCAAACCAAAGAATGCCTTGGGAAGGGAGAGGGGACCTTTCATACTTTGTACGTGATAGATACTGACGACCATCATTTTTGGATTGGCGAGTGCGTCTGACTTTGAAATTTTGCACCCTGCATATATTCCACTCTCCCTCACGCAATCACCTTAAGAGACGTGTGCGCATAACCCTTCATATCCAACTGAACATTTATTTTAGCAGATAGTGTAACTTCGCGTTTGCAAAATAAACAACGAAGGGCAAAATTATCTTTTCAACTCAACTGACGGATACTATCATTCAAAATACTTTGCCATTGCATCCATCAGGCTGAATATAGTCATTACAGAAAAAAAATGTAAAACATCACACGGGGAAGGGAGTAGGTTAAAATCTTGGGGATGGGCTCGACTAAATTTTGTTACTCCTAATCATTTATTTGAATGTTGATTTTAAAAGCAAACTTTTGTCACCAGAAAAGCCAATAAATGTTAACCTCTTTCCAAAATCCAGGGAGGGGCAATGGCCCCCTCTTGCCCCCCTCTGTGGGCGCCCATGGTTTAGGTCATGGTATAGTCTTCCTGTTGCTGCAATTCTATTGTTTATTTCTTCGTCAATTTTTCCATCATTCCTAATTAGGTCTCCTAAATATTTGAAATACGTTACTTGTTCTAAGTCTTCACCTGCTAACTTTATTGTATGGTTTTGTGTTTCTCTACTTATTACCATAGTTTTTGTTTTGTTTACGCTGATTTTCATACTCCTTTTTCAAAGTTCATTCTTCCATATATTTACCGTTGTGTTGTAAATCATTTTTCGTTTTAGCCACTAGGACCAAATCGTCTGCAAATGCCAATTCTGATATCTGTATCTGTTTCATGTGCCAATTTCCTACAGTAAGGAATTTTGTCTTTTTCTTTGTTGTTTTCATAATATCGTCCATTAAAATTATAAATAGCAGAGGGCTTAGTATACAGCCTTGTCTTATTCCTGTTGTTGTTGTAGAACTCGTCGCTTCTGGTGTTACATGTTCGTATATAATTTTTGCAGTTCCTGTAAAAACTTTGTATTGTATATATTAGGTTTTCTTTAACCTTTCTTTCCCGAGGAACTTCCCATATTGCATTCCAAGGTACTCTGTCGAAAGCTTTTTCCAGATCGATGAAACACAAATGCACTTTTTTTTTTTTTTTTTTTTTTTTTTTTTTTTTTTTTTTTTTTTTTGACAGCCTTCTCTGATATCTGCCTTAAAGTAAATATTGCATTTTGGATGCTGCGATTTGACCTGAAGCCACACTGGTTCTCTTTTAGTTGATGTTGTCTCTGTCTGTTTTCCAAGATTCTTGCATATTTTTCCTGGTACACTCAGTAGTAATATACATATGTGGTTATTACGTAGTCTGTTGTCTCTTTTCTTGTAAATAGGAATAACAGCAATTCTTCAATCCCTGGGAGTCTTCTTGTATTTCCAAGCTAGACAGATTGTATGTAATACTAATTGGTTTCCTGCTTCTCCCATGTATCTGATCATTTCTGGCGTTGTCATGACATGTCCTGCTGCTTTCCCAATTTTTAACTTCTTTATGGCTTGTGAACAGGTCTTCTCGGGCTAGCAGCCAGGTAAATACTGTCATATCTTGCGACGTTTCGAGATAACAGTATTTACCTGGCTGCTAGCCCGAGAAGACTTATTCACAATACGTCGCCAGGAAAGCTTCGATAGATTCTTTATGGCTTGTTGCAATTCTTGTTTCGTAATCGTATTTTCATCATTTTCCGGTTCCAAATTTGAATTCTGTGTTAACGAATTGTCCCCAAAAACTATGAATTCGATGCTAAGAACTTGGACTTAAACGGTATCTGGAGGTCACTGTTCATCTCAGTGACTCAGAAAACTATGTAGTCGATACCAATATCGGTCGTTTTTGATTAATTTTACATACCAGTCTCTTACCACTCACTAGAGGTGTCTCATTTCCTCGACTAAACTTAAGCTTCAATGTTGTTGGAACTGTCATTACTCAGCTAAGCGATCCTGGAAACTATGGATTCGACACGTAATATCAGTCGTTTTCAATTATTTGTACATTATACTTCTTTCATTTCCTCTAGGAGTACTAATAGGGGCTGAACTTGATCTGATCGATCTAAACTAATAGCATCATGAGTGTCACTGTTCATCTCAGCGACTTCGAAAACTGTGTATTCGACACTAATATCGGTTATTCTTTTAGTAGTTTTACATATTGCCACCGTCTTAACTCCCTTGGAACTGGTAGAGGTGTCTTACCTCCACAGTTTTTTCTTTCTTTTTTTTTCAGATTGTAATTCATATGTGTACCAAGTTCGGTTGAAATTGCTGTTGGCGTTCCGAAGTTATGCTGGAACGTATGTATGTATATTATAAAGGATGCCTGAGAAGTCCATAACTAGGTAACTATTTCTAGGAAGGAGTATGCGAATTTAAATGAAATGTTTAGAATATCAAAGGAGACGCCCTAAGTCAACGGAATCGTAGCAGTTCGGCATGATCGTTCTCTATATCCAAGCAGAGTTGCCATCTCTGCGCGGTGCTTCTGAACACACGCTGCAACCTTGTACGCATCGATGCCTAAATGCGTTCATCCAGGTACGCCGGATACCTAATCTTCACTTTATATACCTGTACGACGCAATGCAATCAGTATTTCGCTATTTATTTTTATAGCTAAGCAACTTGTCTCCAGTTAATTATGACGTCAGGAAATTGGATTACTATTTTCACCATGATAATACCAATACGTTGAAACTGTTAGCTACTTTGTTCCAGTGTTCTCTTCTTATCTTCCAAATATCGCCAATCTTTCATTTTCGTTATTTCGAGTACAATCCAAAGAACTGTACTTCATTTGTGCATTAAAACATTAAACTGAAAATATTTTATTGTCAGTTAACTATAATAGCGACAATAAGTAGTTTGACAAACGTATTTTCGCCCCTTAGGGAGCGCATATTGTGTTTCTCTGTTCAGCTAGCTTAGCTATGATCTGTCTGCAGTGGCACGCGTCTGTGTAAACATATGTGTCAGGAATCGGCAAACAATGGTGAGTAAAAAGCTAAAACCATCACTTTGGTCGGTCAAAAAGTATTTTGACGCTGTAGTTTATCACCGGGAAAAATACCATTCACGTATGGTTTACATCAAATAATATTTGTTTACATTAAATTGTGTTTTGTTTTGACTAAGAATGCAACATGCGAAAGTCAAGGAGTACTCGAGTAAGTTCAAAAATACGGTAGTCGGTGTCTTACAGAGTGGCAAGTCTTAGGCACAGGATGTTAAGGAGTTTGGTCTGTCCAGGCAAATTGTAAATATTTGCAATAAGAAAGAATGATCAACAGCAACTACAGACAATAAACAAAGACTCGGCATACCCAGTAAAATCACTTTCCTGACTTAAGATGTCATACGGAAGATGTCGAAGGCTTATCCGAAGAGGACTGCTGTTGATAACGGAGAGCTGCGTGAGTTTACAACGTTAAAATCTCAAACAGTGCCGTAAAACTGATCCTTAGACAGTCGAATCTTCATGGCCGTCGCCCAAGGAAAAAACCTTTAATATCTGCAAAGAATAGGAAGGCCTGATTTGCGTTGCCAAAGCTGAACAGTGGTCGCGTGTACTCTGGAGAGATGAAAGTAAGTTCAATGTATTTTCTTACGATGGGATTAGATATGCTCGATGATCAATCAATGCGAGAAATGTTCGGTACCAAGTACCCACTGATAAGCATGGCGGCGGGGACGTCATGGTGTTGGAATGCTTCTCCCGTTCGAGTGTTTGTTCGCTGGTGCGTGTTGAAGGAACTATGGATCGTTTCCAATATTGTGACATTCTGAAAACGCACATGCTGTCTCATAGCAAAGATAAAATGGGACGAAAGTAGACTTTTCAGCAGCACAATGATCTGAAGGACACTTCTGTTCATGTCAGATACTTTTTGGAAAACAAAAAGATGAGGATGCTTATGTGGCCTAACCAAAGCCCAGACGTAAATCTGATCAAACATCTGTGGGAAGAACTAGACCGTAGGCTGAAGCTACGAAACTTTTCCAGTCGGAATTAATTATTGCATTGTTTGATCCAAAAATGGGGAAAATTGCCCTTGAGCCGCTTGGCTGTTCTCGTTGGCTCCAGCCATCATACGGCAGTAATTAGGGCAAGAGGTTACGCAACCAAGTATTAATTGTCACTTGTAATTATTCACATTGTTTAGATAAATTATTCCGAACCAAGCCCAGTTCCCAAAACCTTTTCAGTTATATAGCGTTATATACTGACATTTGTCAAAATACAGTATTTTTGTACAAATGCCTGTGATTTTGCCAGTTATGCAAGAAAATCTTCCTTATTTGTCATAATAGCGTATTTAGTACTGTTACTCAAGTGCCATTGCAGTTGAGAAGTATTTTGTTTTAAAAAGTTTATGTTCTCATGACCATGTGTTTGTCAAAATACTTATTGTCGCTGCTGTACATAGTAATATGTACACTCATGTCCAACATTATTGTCGCATGTCTATAAATATGTTGTTTTAGGAATATAATTTGATAGCGAATTCGCCCGGTATTTCTTATAATGTTAGTATGTGTATAATCGGCAAAGACATGTATGTGGAAAATTTCATATCAAAAGAGCAGTAAATAAGGACAATAAAACAAAAATAAAACCTTCTTGTTCATTTAACAACATTTTGTTTTGCTCATTCTAATTTTCGTATTTATAATTCTTTTCTTATGAAAGTTACCAGAAATATACATTTCCCGATTATACACATCGTATCAGTGTTTAAAGTAACCTGCAAAATCATTATCAAATTATATTCTTACAAGAAAACAGTTATAGATATGCGACAATCATTTTGGACATGAGTGTACATACGAGATATTTCATAAGTGAACACATTAAAGAAAAATTATAAGCAATTTTTAATGGTCCATCAAGTCATATTTATAATAGCATGCTTTTCAAACCTTTTCAGGTACCTGTGTGTAACAAGTTGATAGACATGTCAATTTTGTTGCGAGAAATAGCCGAGAAATCAGTAATTCGAGAAGTTCCGGGCATTAAGAGGGCCTTTATTTACGTGAATCAAGATACAAATCGTCTGATGCTGAAAACAGACGGACTGAACTTGGAGGTATGCATTACAATCATAATTTTGATACTTTAGATGTAAGTTTGTTCAATCAGTATCCAGATTTACACGGCTTGTTTTGTTCACATTGGAACTAGAATTGTTAAATTAGGGTAAGAATATAAATTAAATTGCTTCACAGACGAATTTTAGTTCTTTTTATATTAGCTGTAGCATGATTTTGAGGTAATATTCTAATTCATATACTTTCCTGAAAAGAATATGTAATTACTTAACTTAGTTTTTAAAACTAGGATGCTTCAGGATGTAATTTTGTAAGAATTTCTGATAGAAAGTAATAAATGAAGTTTTGTTGTCCTTGTATTTTTTCCTTTCCGTAGAATAAATGTTACATTCAATGTGCTATGAAAGTCGGTGAAGACTATGAAAAGTTATTTAAGTGGTTAGTAAGATAAAGCGTTTTATAAATGAAATCCTATTTTCACAATTGGAAAGAAAATATGCATACTAAAAATGTAAGAGAAAATTGTGTTAAAATAAACGCATGTTTATTTTAAATAACAATACCAAGTACCAATTTCGTATCTCCCTAAACGAAGCGGATTCCGAGATGTGGACACCTTACTATTGGAAAGTCATTTAGAAGGGATGAAATTGGAGTTAGAATAAAATTCTTTAAGTTTGTTTTGGAATCCCTTAAATTTAGAGACATAATATTTGGTATTTGATAGTCGTTTAATAGTCTGATGGTCATTAAAAATAATTAAACACGTGTTTATGCGTTGCTTACATTTAAAGAAATTAAATTTGGTATTTATACTTTTATATTTAGAAATTATTAAGTACATGGTTCAGCATTTTTGAAATAAGATGTCCATGTCTCGGAATTCCTTAAGTATGGAGAAAGAGAGAGAAAGATATGGATGCCTAATGGAACTCGTGCCATCATTTTCAATTGCTCGGTCCGACAGAAGTTTGTCGATAATGTATGAAGTGTGATACAAACAGCCACAAACATGAGGGTATAAATTCGTTAAATTTTATTGTTCCCGTGCGAAGAACTGGGACTTCAGGTAGTAGATGAACTGTATATAAAACGGAAATAAGGAGTGAAAAATTCTGATAATCATAAAATCTAAGACCCCATGGATACATCATATCCTGTATAAATCATAGATAAAACCATTGAAGGAACGATGACTCGCTAAGGTTTTCATAGCGAGATTTAAAGTTAAAATCAAATTGAAAAGTAATCACATAGTAGTTATCAATGTGTGCATGTTAACGCACTAATTTATTTATATGTAAAATATTGTTGCATATGTGGTGCGTGCTGGGCTTTTATGAGGTGGTATGTACTTCTGACTAAGCCTAAGTATGACGAAGAGAAACGTTGCAATTAGAATAAAAGAATATATCAGAGACTCTAAAGACAAGAATCAGACATTTTCAGGGCTATGAAAACATCCAAGTGAGTCTAAGCATTCCATAAAACAAACCAGCATTTTGCACAAAACTTCGTCGCTTATAGAAAGACAAGTATACAAACCCTTCTTCATCAAGACAAAGATTTCTAAAATAAACCTGGATAAGGGTAGCCTAGACAAGCGATGGGGCTACATCATAAAATACAGCATGTAATAAAATCTTATATCTACTGTTACTGCACCGTAATTTCCATAGTATTCGAGTTAGTGCACTTCATAAAACATGCAGCTAGTTTAATGTGAATGGATATGGAAGCACTGTTGTTTCAAAAAAGGCAGATGGTGGACACCACATGCACATTATAAATTGTTCCGTGAACAATTTTCCAACTCTCGGAAGAGGTACAAAGAGATAATAATTTACTTAATTTCGACCTTAAGCTCTGAAGTTATTATTTTTCTCAACACAAGAAGAAAAACATGGATTAAGAAGCGGTTCAAGAAATGATCTGGAGAATAACACTACATGAAGAAGCAAACAGTTGGGTTTGCGAAATATGATAGAAAAATAATACCTCTTGACACATACGCAGGTGTAACACCGTATTTGCATTTTTATATGCATACTAATCACTTCGTTAGTATTAATGTTTTCACTTTTGGTAGAGTTGAACTCATGCCAATTGTTTCACCTTACCAATTGCTCAGAGCCACCAAATGCCTATCTCGTCTGTAATAGCATGAAAACTTTTCCACGGTGTTACTGAGGAGTTCATACGAACATGATGTTGGTCGGTGCCCACGAGACTCATTTTCCAATACTGTGTCTCTGGAACAAAATGTAACAAACCAACGGCAAATGATGCATTCATTCGCTATTCCTGGCCATAATACATTCTTACATTTTATTCAATTTAATTTAATTTAATTTATTTATTTATTTATTGTTTTTCGGCTCGCTGTACAGAATGTCCCAGTTTGAATTCATGAAGAATAGTCACTCACATTTGTGCGTTCTAAATGGTACAGTTTCATATGACTGTTCAACAACTCACTACTTCCTGACTGTCTAGGTGCCCTGTCTGTTTACTAGACGTATACAGAGTTTGTGACGTGAAACGTAGGACTTCAATCCGTTCGTGTTTTATATTACTGAGGCGAGTTTCCTTTATATATTTCATTCGCACAAATTTAATGTTTATTGTGTATACATTTTTTTTTTTACTGCCTCTGTATTTCTATTAATTTATTTTCTCATTTTTTCTTCCTCATTATCTGTATACTTACATTTGTCTTGATAATGCTAACAGTAAAGTAGTGAAAGTTCGACGATTTTGGGTAAATCAAATATCTTAGTACACGTGGTAAAAGAACAAGGTTGATTGTTGTTTTGTTTGTTCATAAATAAAATGTGTTCTTTTGTATTTTAGTATATAACTGATGTAAAGAGTATGAAATTTGCTGTACACATTCTGATTATTTCTTATCCATTGCAGAGTCTTGTAAACTATAATCACCTTCTGGATATAAACAAGATTTATACGAATGATATCCATGCTATGTGTGAAAAGTACGGTATAGAGGCTGCAAGGAACGTGCTAGTTAAGGTAAAGAACATATTTATGTAGTATAATATAGTATAGTGTATGGTATAGTATAGTGTAGTACAGACTGTTTACGAGGACCGTCCAAAAAGTAAAAAACGATTGCACATCACGAGCGGTGCCGACCCCCTACCACTGCAACCGCATGCGCGTCAGCTCATTCCTTCATCTCAATGTGAGCTGAGTCGTAATGCTGTGCGGTCACACTACTTGTATGTGCAGCAATTCAAAATGCCGGCGCCAATCGAAAATTCCACCAAATGTAAACTACGGAGTGTCATTCGTTTTATGAACGCGCAAAATGTTAAGCTTATTGAAATTTATAGGCAAATAAAGAATGTTATGGTGATAGTGCAATGACCGAGTCATCAGTGAAGAAATGGTGCATTATATTTAATCAAGGAAGTACCAGCGTGCATGATGCAAATCGGAGTGGGAAGCCATCTTTGGTCTTTAAACATTCTTGATGAAGCCTACTTGCAACCGTGACTTGGCACCAAGTGATTTTCACTGATTCCCGAAATTTAAGGAATTTGTGGGTGGAAAACAGTTCGCAAATGATGAGAAACTCAAGCAAGGAGTGACAGCCTGGGTCAAATCTGGCTGCAGATGAGTATAACACTGGCATTGAAAAACTGGTCTCACGTTATAACAAGTGTCTTAAAAACTATGGCGATTTTACCTAGGTATTAAGAATGTTCGATGATCTCGGTCCGATTCCTTCTGTTTTGTCTAAAACATTACGGATGTTCCTGATTCGGAATTGAAATACGCTTGTTCCGGAAACGAAACAAATACATTATTTATTCCATAATTTCAAACTTCAGAGTTACTTGATCATGATATTCCGAATAGCTTAAAACTTCCAAATAATGTGAAATGAAATCTTTGGTCGTCGTACGTCTCACGCTTAAGTCCTGCAAATTAATGGAAATGAATGTTTGGGCAAGAATTGTTGGAATGGAAATATGGAAGGAAACGGGAAAACCTTGAGAAAACCCACAAACACAATCATGTTTTACACGGACTCCACGGATTAGGATTGAAACCATAAACAATTCACAGCAGGAATGAGTTTCTGAAACTTGTAAGTATTCTGTTTTAGTAAAATAGTTGCTTCGAAGATGTCATTTTCATATCCATTACTATAAGAGGTTTAGACAATATAAACTGTTTTACCCAGTAGTATTTTGAAAATACCAGGGTCGATTGATTTAAATCACGATTGAAATCAAGATTTAAATCACTTGATTTTTTAGAATAAAAATCGTTGATTAAAATCAAATTCCGAAATAAATTAATTTTAAATTAAAATAAGTAAAATCCCGTTTCTGTACTGTTATTTCAATTATGGAAGATAATAGTAATCATAATACAATGAGACTCAAATGTGTGTACTGTCCAGTATGAAAACGAGTGTCATGCAGAGAATGATTAGGGAAATCTCGTTGTGAAAGGATAACGGATTAATCCTGCTTTCTTCTCTTCGTAACATAGAGCTTGTAAATCGTTAACTACTCCAACAGGGAAATCACCATCGGCGCTTAAAACGAAAATTCTTTTGTATGCGCATGTGTTTGTTCTCAGAAAATAGGGACGTACGTAGAGTGTTCGATTTCCTTTTCGATTGTTTTCTTTTGTTTAGATTTCATAATTTTAGGCGAAATTTATGTATTTTATATGTATTTCGTGCCGCAAGGTAGTTCCGATTTTTTAAAAAATATGCCTCTGCCAAATATCAGTAACTTTTGTGAAAAAATATGTCATGTTGATAAATGTTGCTGTACTTTTTCCTTAATGCTTAAGAAATATTGTTTGGGATTGAAATAGTTAACGATTGGTGATCAATTCAAAATTAAACCCCAATACTTTCACTTAAATGGCATAATTAACATTTAATACAAATGCCTAAGTTTTCTCTTCACTTCGCTGTTTGTATTAAACGAGGAGAAAGATGTGATTTAAATAAAAAAAATTAACGAAAATGATTTAAAAAAAAAAATCATGATTTTTTCCACCCTAGAAAATACTAATACAGTATGTTACAAAATAGGATATTTTCATTATTGCAGTGTCAGTATATAAAAATGGTTAGATCTGCAGTATTTGCTAGAGATACTGTTCTTAGAAATTATGTAGTAAAATCATGTGTTTCATGGTTTAGTGCACGTTGCACATTATAATCCAACGTCCATTATCCTACTGGCAAAAGCTACCCGTCCCTCTTAAAAAAAAAAAAAAAAAAAAAAAAAAAAAAAAAAAAAAAAAAACTAATAGAAAGATTACTTTAAACAGGTGGTCTTATTATCGAATTTAACTCATCCAGATATGAAAAATTAGTCAATTTTATTTTATATTAGCGTCTATTACCCTCCTTCCTGGGTTAAAATAAGAAAAAAAATAGCAATATATTCCGTTAGTCAGTCACATTTTACTATTATTGAAGTGCTCTCTGATATTGATTATTTTCGATCGTTTTTATGTATCTTCTCCCTTCTCTCCCAAGTTGCGGGGCTAAATTTAGATTTAAACGGCATCGAAAGTGTCACTGTTCATCTCAGCAACCCCGAAAACTATGGAGTCGACAGAAATATCGGTCATTTTCGATCATTTTTATATATCTCCCCATCGCCCAAGTTGCGGGGCTGAATTTGGATTTAAACGGCATCGAAATGTCACTGCTCATTTCAGCGACACCGAAAACTATGGATTTGACCCAAATATCAGTCATGGGTATCATTTATATATATATATATATATATATATTTCCCCCTCTCTCCTCTAAGTTTCACCGTCAAAGTGAATGGTTAAAACTATCCCAGCCCCAAGCCTCATTTATGTTGAAAATTTGATCGAGATCGGTCGGGTGGTTCAAGAGTTGTTAAGTCACAATCATAATCACTTTCGTTTTTATTTATATAGATTTTATTTATTTATCTTTTTTTTCCTTTCAGATTTCAAGTTTTGAGTTTAACTTTAGTCAGTAAAGTGTACTCTTGTTATATGATCACTGCATCTTAGTGCTCTAATTATTACATTTTGTAAAATTTACACTATTGGACTCTGAATCTCTGATAATCAAATGCTGCGTCACTAGCGACTAACTGCTGTTAGTTGAGAATAATAATAATTCTTTTCCTAGTAATATGCAGCGAATAAAATTTTGGAAGAAAATAGTGGATGCGTTCTTGATATTTCTTTATGGACGTAGTAGTACTACAGGTATCGCTTGAAGTTAAACGTATATACTATTGTATGCACAGTCTGATACCATCAATAACTTTATACTTAAACAAAATCTATTAAATATCATATACAGTATGTATATACAGGTAGCTACCATAATAGTTGCCAGATTCATGTATTGTATCACGTAATCTTTGTGAATTAGTACCAATGATTATTATTACATGGCGATTGTCTCACGTCCGTGCTGTGTTGGGTGGTAGTAGACGCATTCGTGGTACCATAGCCCAGATGTGATGCTACAAAATGGAGGATCTTTTCTATTTCCAAAGATTGCAAATTATGGGTGGCAAGGGTAGTTGGAATAAATGTAGCCAAGACTACCAGCTGTTAGTTGTGTCGAGAGCAATACTGTCCAAGATGATTGCGACACACAGAAGAAAGGGATACTGGGCGGAAACGAAGCCTAGGTGAGAGGGATCGCTGAGTATTGAAGAGGATGATCATAAAATACCGTAGAGCTAATGTGATACGGCTGAACTCAATCAGCACTTGGAAAACCATTTCTAATGCCACAGACCGATGAGAGTTGTATAACCTCGACATTCTCATTCGGGTTATGATTTGGAGACTGGTCAGCGCCACTAATGTGAAAAATATGGTGCTAAGGACGTAAAAGATAGACTGCTGATGATTAGAGGACAGTATTATGGTCAGACCTTTCAATATGTTTCCAGCAGGCCGGGTTTATGTACTAGATAACCAAAGAGATATACGAGGTGTGATAGGAAAGTTTTAAGACTGGGCTTGTAATTTAAAAATGGCAGTACTTACAGGCTGTTGTGATGGATCATCTTCAAAGTAGTCCTCTGCTGAATGAATACACCAAGCATTCCTGAAAATTATTTTCCGTGATGGTGTGAAGCACTCTCTCTGTATTTGCTTGAATGTCCTCAAATGAGTGAAATCTCTTCCCTTTCAATGACAATTTTAATTTAGGAAATAGGTAGAAGTCGGCCGGGGCCAAATCTGGGGAATACGGGGGTTGCGGAAGCACAGAAATGTTGAATTTGGCCAAAAATTCCTAGATCGACAACACACAAGGCACTGGTGCATTGTCGTGATGGAGAATCCAATTCTTTTCTTTCCAGACGGCAGGGCTTTTCCGCTGCACATTTTTGCGCAGACGCTGAAGGACACTTTTGTAGTATTTCTAGTTGACAGTCTGCCCCCTAAAGGCAAACTCATAATGCACGATACCCTTAGAACCGAAAAAAAAACAAACAAACAAAAACAAAACAAAAAAAAACACCAACATTGTCTTCACATTCGACCGACTTTGTCGCCCTTTCTTTGGTCTTGGTGAATCTAGGCTCTTCCACTGAGAAGATTGGGCCTTCATTTCTGGGTCATACCCATAAACACATGATTCATGACCTGTTATTATCCTATTCAAGAAATCTGAGTCAATTTCAGCTCGATTAAACAGTTCTTGGACCACTTCAAGTCTGTGTTGTTCTTCTTGTGTGACAACACTTCTGGAATCAATTTCGCGAACACTCAACGCATGTTCAAATCATCAATTAAAATTGACTGAACCGCATAGAAACTTAAATTCAGGTCTACAGCCATCTTCCAAATTGTAAGTCTACGGTTCTAGCGCACTAAATTGCCAACTTTTGCAATGTTTTCGTTAGTTAGTTTTTGATGTTGAAGGCCGGCCAGACCGGCGGTCATCCTCTACTGACTCGTGGCCATCTTTGAATCTGTGAAACCAGATAAACACGTTTGACCAGCTCAGACATTTGTCTCCAAAAGCTGTTTTTAAGAGTTCGTAAGTGTTTGAAGCAGATTTCCCAGTTTTAAAACAAAATTTCACACAAACGCGTTGTTACAATTTTTCATCCATTTTGCGCACTTAAAACTCCGCCAAGACACACACACACACACGCCCGCACTCAACTGGTTGCTACGCCGTACTGAATAAAGATATCTTGGTGCATGTTTCAACATGTCTCAAGGACACACCAAGCCACTGCTTCCATGCTAACGGGTAATTATATTTACTCCTCCTGAGCAGAGTTACCAGCTGTCTTAAAACTTTCCAATCACACCACGTATGTTTTTAACTGCTTACTTCTGCTAATATGGAAGTAATTACGTGGTATTCCTTGGGTTCTACTGTTACTCTCAAAGGAGAAATTATAGTGTAATCTCTCTAGCCAGGAAAATTCTGGAGCAAATCTGATGAGGACTTTATTCAAGAACGAGATGCGTCAGAATCGAAATATAAACTAGAAGTGAATTCAGAAGAAAGTGATATTGCCAGCGGAAATTCTGATAGAGATTCCGATGAAGTAGTTCGTTGCAGTCAAAACGAAAATGAATAATTTCAGTACCCTCTGTGACTCGCCGTCGTCTATAACATTGTCAAAGCATCTCCAAGGCCAGTGCATTCAAGTAATCTTGCAGCCTCAATAGCCCTTAGTCATAAACAGAAGGATAAGCTTATACGTGTAAACTATGAAGGAAATCCTTCTATCTGTATTCATAAAGATTGAAGTACAACCTTTTACTATTAGAGTATGAGCATATCCTATTAGATTGATCCTTGTGCTTCACATCGAAGTAAAATGGTATTCATAATCTTTACCTTTTACTTTTATTAAAAAGCATATTATTCAAAAATTATGAGTATGGTCAGTAGGAAACACACCGTTGTACTTAAATGTTTTGGAATGTTATGGCGGATGTTGTTCACCTAAGAGATGTGAAACATCACAAACCCCGGTTATGTGCACTTGTTCGTGATTTTAAACAACTATACCGTTTTGAAGAAGACAACTTAATGTGGCTTACAGATAGATTTATTGGTGCAAATCCAGAAACTCGGGGAGGTGCGCTGTCCTCCGATCATAAAATGAAGATATGTTTACACTGTCTCGCTGATCCCGGCTATCAAGATGGAATCAGAGAGGAGCTTAATGTTAGTCAGGCTACGGTATCTCAGACTGTAAATGCAGTGGTTGACAACATGATTGTGCAAGCACATAAATGGATAAAGTTCCCTTCTACCAACAGTGAAATAATGCAGGCTAAACAGTTATGACAAAGCAAATTTAGGTTTCCCACAGCAGTTGGCGTAGTTGACTGTACCCACGTAGGAATACTGAAAAGTCCATGGAGATGAGTTCATAAACCGGAAAGGTAAACCTAGTCTGAATGTACAAGCAACTTGTGGCGCCAGAGAAATGTTCACGAGTGTTGATATTAGCTGGCCTGGATCTGTGCATGATTCAAGTATATGGAATAATTTACAGGTGAGGTTACTATTAAGAAACAGAGCGAATGTTGTACTACTTGGTGATAAGGGGTATGGGATAGTACGATGTCTCATGACTCCGTTTACAAATTCTGCTCCTGGTGCTGAATTGAAATATAACAAACTTTTGAAAAAGGAGAGAATAATAACCGAACGATGTTTCCTCCAAGTGAAACGTCGATTTCTGATCTTACAGTACGTTTGCCGTACAAAGTTGGAAAATGTTCCAAAAATAATTATTGCTTTTTTTGTGCTCCATAATATTGCAAAAACTTTAGGCGATCCAGACTTTGAACGAGATGAGGAAGTATCAGAAGATGATCATCATCATCATCAACTCGATGATCATGATGAACTTTCTCTTCATCATTAAGGAAAAGAAATAAGAAGAAACTTGAATGTTATTGTAAACAGCCTGTAATTATTACTGTGGTGTAACTAATCAGACGTGCACATGAAGTTTAACTTTACAAGCAGTTTATACACCTTACTCTATAACTTCACAAGCAATTTATTTTAATCAGTTACTACAGTTTGTAAGGAAGATTCCTTATGCTGTATCATTTTCAGTTTTTTTCGTAGTATTTTTTAATAAGCGAGCTATTTGTGTATCTAGATGCTCAATTGTTTTGGCACCATTTACTTTAAATAATGAAGGATATTCTTGCAAGTATAAGATAATCATTATGAATACGAAAAAAGGATATTCTTAAACCGTTACTTTATACTCTAAAGCATAACCTTTTACTTCAACCTTATACTTGGAAATATATCCTTCAACTTTATGAATACGGCCTGTCTGAAGTTTTCAACATGTTCTTTGATCACTAAATTGTAGATACTGTATGCACCTTCACCAATTGTCAAGTGTCACGTGTTGTTTGTCGAACTGAGAGTGTTTCTTGGTGCGCTACTGACTGCTGGAGCTCTTTACTGCCGAAACGAAACAATTTCTGAACTGAACGAAATGTGAATAGGGCAACAGACAAAAACATCCACCGTGCAGTTTTTACTGCTGCCATGGCAAGGAACAGATTTTTAATATCGTTCAGTTTATTAGGTTTGACGATAAAATAACACGTGCTTAACGAAAAGAAAATAATAAACTTGCAGCCATACGTGACGTTTGTAATTGTCATATATATCTTTATGAATATTGTATAGTAGTTATATTATACTGTATATAAACAAATAGAAAAATGTACATTATTCCATACCACCACCTCTGAAAATTTAAAAAGCTCCGTAGTGAAATTTATGTCCTCAAATTTACAAAAACAAAAGTAAAAATTGTATGAAGAATGTAGAGGTACAGTCGTGATTCGCGGGAGTCAATTGTAGTAGTCGTCGAGGGAGTCAATTGTAGAAGTCAAGTCATTGACTCGAGAGAGCCACTTTAAACTAATTAAAATTTCCAATATAGGGCATCCGCAGACGAAAAAAAAAATCTAAATTAATTTTTATTGACCGTGTTCCTGAAGATGACTCCCAGTCACGACCTCTACTTCAATGAAGAGAGTAGATAACGAAGTTAGAAGGAAGAAGAACGGAAGAATAGGAGAGGAAAAAGATAGGAGAGAAAGAGGAAAAGGGGAAAGGTAAAAATATTAGAGGATTTTCTTTTCCATATCCTTCTTGTATTGCATACCGCTCATATCACTCTAACCTGGATCCAGGTAACTATGCAATTTCTAGTTACCCAAACCCAGCCCATTTTGTAAGGAGTGGCGATTGTTTATCTTTGAATTATATATAAACTGGTATATTTACTTAAATTTCGGTAATACTTTGAGTTGCTCAAATTTGAATAACAGAAATATAAATATATATATACATATTTTAATAAAAATTTTAAACATAATGTTTCACTTGGCTTTAGCTTATTCTTCGATGTTAGTTTGCCTTTCAGAGCCATATCAAACTAGAACTTACGTTATCACATCGACTATAACTATGGTGCGTTTTATACACATTCACATATATTTATATTATTACTGCACTTAATATCACAAGAAAACACTAGTACTTAAAATTTAAAAAAATCCATCCATCCACAAACATACACACTTACGCACAGGACGATGTTATTTTCTTAAGAAAAGGAATCATTCTATCTGAAGTTTTGAGTACATTTATTGTACAAATCATAGAGAAAGAAGAAAAAATAGGAAACATATATTCAATAGTAAGTAAAATCAAGGAGCAGACCAAAATCACAAGAATTAATGATTACAAAATTATAGGTTACACTATATATATTCGGATAAATTTTTGAAAACAAAATAAGGTAGAGTAAAATTTACAAATATAAATGTATATATATATCTGATGAAACGAAATAAAACAATAAAAAGGAGAAAAAAAAGGTAAATTTTACTTGGAATGAGTTCGTTTCTCATGTTATTATTAACTTCGCTTCTTAAAGCGCACGTTCACTGCACCATGTTAGGTGTCCTTGCACTAATGTGCACATTTCTTAACAAATTAAGTCCTTGCACAGAAGTTCACTTTAATTGACCCCTTGTACTACAAGAGTTTGCGAGCGTTCATTAAGAGGACAACTAATGTTCACGTGGTGTTTCTATTACACCTTTTCAAACCATTTCTAGTGGATATTTTTACACATTATCCAGTTTTTTCACTACTTAGTTGAAATCGGTTCAATTTCTTCTAAAGTTAAATCCAAGTCTCAAATTGAAATATACTACAAAGTTAATTATCATCACATTATACTCGTTCACCGGAGTTACAGGAACATCGGAGAGAAGTAAGTTTCAAATAATTAATGGAAAACTTAAATTGGTTGTATCAATTGAAGAGATTAGGTTTTTCCCTTTTTTCGAATTCAGTTGTTTAATCTCGCACCTTTAGATCTTAATTTCCGTCGCACTGTGACCACGATTACACTAAGGCGAAGAAGATTTAGTAATTTCGTACTGGGATGGTTCTAAAATATGGAGGCTAGGAAATTCCATTGAACACTCATCACTATCATAACCTGCCCTTTAACATGCTTCATGCTGTTACATACATATAGGATTTAGTTTGTGACATAGGGTTTATATTTCCCGATACCAAGGATTCACACGTAATATAGCATAGTGCTTTACATTCTACAATATACAATGATTATCTAACTACGTGCAACATATTTATGAAAAATTATGGCAAACACACACCGGCGGGGTAGGTAAAGACCCTTTAACACATTCACATATATTATCAATATTTACTTGTATATTCATCGTATTATATTTATTCTCCTTATATTTACTTTACTCTTTATTTTACGTCAATTACAACGTTTAAATAAATTTCAAGCTTCATTACCCATTGCCACACATTAAATACAGCTACGTAGTTAAAAATCACAATAAACATATCAAAAAATAATATATTAACGAATCCTTAATTGTTCTTTAAATAAGTTACCCAAAATTTATGGCAGGTATTAGAGAGGTTTCTAGATTCTCATGGTAATCGTAGAAACAAAAGTGGAATTAAAAAAGAGAGATGGAATTTTCTATAAACAATTGATAGTCCTGTACTATGTGGGAAAAAAAAAAAAATATATATATATATAGGTCTCATACCGTGCGATCGATCTCAAACACAACTGGCCAAAACTACTAGCATAAAGCTTCGTTAGTATTCGATAAGAGCAAATAACCTTACTAGTTCTGTCTGTCAATGTCTCAATTGAATGTTCCAAGTTAACTCTGCGTATGAACGATTTCATAGTCAAATACAAGAATGTAAAAGAAAAACGAAGAAAAATATATAAAATAAAATAAAAAGGGGGAGAGGAGGGTTAAAAAAATTAACCTGTCAATAGGAAAGTGCAAGAAAGAAAAGAAAACGAAAGAGAGAGAAGGGTCGCTAAGTGATAAACGAACCACAAAAAAATGTACGACAAGTGTCGATTTTAGACCGAAATTTATTTCTATTTTTCGAAACGGGGCGGGCTTAAATAACGCCACGCTGGGGTGTCTTCTGATCGGAAAGTTTCGCAAGTCCGTGCCCAGATCAATACATTTATAGGGAGAGAATAGTCCCCATAAATGTATTAATACTCACCGTATTCGGCCCAACCAATCAGAATTACGAACGGTCTAGCCGCAAGGTTGGTTAAGTCTACGTTTTGGAAATTTCTAAAATAACAGAAACTGTTCGATATCCCAACGACGAAAGTATGAGGTAAGGTAATAGAGATTTTAAAGAGACTATATTCAGACGGGGATAACCAAAGAAGATAAAAAATATAAATAAATTTTGTACTAACGAGTTGTTTGCCAAATTCTCGTTAGAGGCTCCCAGTGCACAAGGACGCCAACCTTGAAGTGTCGTGTAAATTTCCAGGCTATCTAATCTTAAATTAAGGAAATTGAAAATATAAGGGGGAGGGGAGAACGACACTCTGGTATAGAATTACATATATGAAAAAGGGTTTCTTTACAGTATTATTCACTCTTGTCCCATCCTTCACTTGTGAACCTTAATACAATATTAAATTCGACATCGACTGAGAAAGAGAAGAAATTAAAAAAAATCCTACGGGACTAACTCACATTAATTCAAGTTTTTTAGATTAGTTAGACACTTCGGTCGTATTACTTTTATGAATTAGCTACATTAATTCGTAGCTAAATATAAGCTATTCAACATTTATCGGTATTTGGAATTAATTTTTCTGAAAAAGACATTTCGTCGCCTTTCACAGCTATTTCTATCTATTCACTCTTCGATTTCTTAGTCTGTGTCATTCATAATCAGAACTCGAGTCAACAAATATTATGAATTTATTTGTACAAGGCAAACTCAATAGCCTAACTTAACACAACACTTGTTTCACGTGAGTTTGCAATGTGAGAGCCAGTGGTCAAGTGTTTCCTATCTAACGATGAATATTTAATAAGAGGTCAAGTAGCACAAGTATATCTCTAGTGGCAAAATTCTCTTGGCACAAGTATACTTTGGGATGGCCATTTACGTAAACAACGACTCATTTTAAAAATTCTATTTACTTATTATCGTGACGACTCACATTTAAAGCACACACAATCATTAATATAGCCATTTACACCACTATCAATCAATATATTAACTACTCCTAACCTACATTCGCAGTACTCTTTAATAAATCTTCTACTCAAGTCAACATATTAGCGGAAATACAATTGACCAATGGCTAGTACAAATCAAACTCCCATGAACCCAAACACTTGTATCCGTTACATACCGAATTAGTGTTTACCTTACGTAACTTTTTAGTAATATGAAAAATTTAACTATTGTGTTGAGTAATTTTACACGCATATTTTACTAGCATTCAATCCTAATTATTCTTAACAGGTGGGTAGATAAAACAACACGAGAAAATGTCTGTTTATAAAGTGACTGAAATAGCTTTTATGCTGTTAAGGTTCTAAAATACGGGCTAGGAAGTTCTGTTATAGTCAAACGCAAAGTTGAAATTTTACGATTACATAACTATTTCGAGTTGGAAGAGGTAAAAATTTGCAAATACCGATTCATCTAAATGCAACCTACTAACCTGAAATATTAAAATTACTCCAGTTATTATGATTTTTTAAAACTATAACAAAATATGCTCATTTTGTTAATATCCAATTCCTTAACCAGTCGACGACAATTGACGGACGCTTGTACGTACGCTGTTTCCCTACTAGAGGGCGCTGTGAATGCATAAGCTGTGCTGATAAAAGTTTAAACATCTGAATACTGAATTCCGTACTAAAGCAAGAATAAAATTAATTTTGTGGTTAAGGTTTTTGTCCAAAAAATGTAAGAAAGTAAATAATTAAGTGCATAAATATAACACCAAATCGTCCTCAATAACCCACTCACTCACATACACAACTATTCAACTACTGCACCATAATGACATTAATTACATAAAACTACACATAATATAAATACGAATTACTAATTAGAATCTACACGTATAAATATTTCACTATCCCAATAATATGGCTCTGAATACATAATATAAATATTTAAGATAAATTTAAGGAGAAAAATTTTCGGGGCCCATTGGCCCTGAAGTTTTCACTAAATCATTGCTAAATTCAAGAGGACCTATTAAATTGTTCTGAGAAGATTCCCCCCCTGAAGAGAGAGGAATCTTTGCGCAATTTACCTACATTGTGAAAATATCCTACATTGTGGGAGCAACAAATCAAGAATTCTAATTAGTAATTCGTATTTATATTATGTGTAGTTTTATGTAATTAATGTCATTATGGTGCAGTAGTTGAATAGTTGTGTATGTGAGTGAGTGGATTATTGAGGACGATTTAGTGTTATATTTATGCACTTAATTATTTACTTTCTTACATTTTTTGGACAAAAACCTTAACCACAAAATTAATTTTATTCTTGCTTTAGTACGGAATTCAGTATTCAGATGTTTAAACTTTTATCAGCACAGCTTATGCATTCACAGCGCCCTCTAGTAGGGAAACAGCGTACGCACAAGCGTCCGTCAATTGTCGTCGACTGGTTAAGGAATTGGATATTAACAAAATGAGCATATTTTGTTATAGTTTTAAAAAATCATAATAACTGGAGTAATTTTAATATTTCAGGTTAGTAGGTTGCATTTAGATGAATCGGTATTTGCAAATTTTTACCTCTTCCAACTCGAAATAGTTATGTAATCGTAAAATTTCAACTTTGCGTTTGACTATAACAGAACTTCCTAGCCCGTGTTTTAGAACCTTAACAGCATAAAAGCTATTTCAGTCACTTTATAAACAGACATTTTCTCGTGTTGTTTTATCTACCCACCTGTTAAGAATAATTAGGATTGAATGCTAGTAAAATATGCGTGTAAAATTACTCAACACAATAGTTAAATTTTTCATATTACTAAAAAGTTACGTAAGGTAAACACTAATTCGGTATGTAACGGATACAAGTGTTTGGGTTCATGGGAGTTTGATTTGTACTAGCCATTGGTCAATTGTATTTCCGCTAATATGTTGACTTGAGTAGAAGATTTATTAAAGAGTACTGCAAATGTAGGTTAGGAGTAGTTAATATATTGATTGATAGTGGTGTAAATGGCTATATTAATGATTGTGTGTGCTTTAAATGTGAGTCGTCACGATAATAAGTAAATAGAATTTTTAAAATGAGTCGTTGTTTACGTAAATGGCCATCCCAAAGTATACTTGTGCCAAGAGAATTTTGCCACTAGAGATATACTTGTGCTACTTGACCTCTTATTAAATATTCATCGTTAGATAGGAAACACTTGACCACTGGCTCTCACATTGCAAACTCACGTGAAACAAGTGTTGTGTTAAGTTAGGCTATTGAGTTTGCCTTGTACAAATAAATTCATAATATTTGTTGACTCGAGTTCTGATTATGAATGACACAGACTAAGAAATCGAAGAGTGAATAGATAGAAATAGCTGTGAAAGGCGACGAAATGTCTTTTTCAGAAAAATTAATTCCAAATACCGATAAATGTTGAATAGCTTATATTTAGCTACGAATTAATGTAGCTAATTCATAAAAGTAATACGACCGAAGTGTCTAACTAATCTAAAAAACTTGAATTAATGTGAGTTAGTCCCGTAGGATTTTTTTTAATTTCTTGTCTTTCTCAGTCGATGTCGAATTTAATATTGTATTAAGGTTCACAAGTGAAGGATGGGACAAGAGTGAATAATACTGTAAAGAAATCCTTTTACGTATTTGTAATTCCATACCAGAGTGTCGTTCTCCCCCCCCCCTTATATTTTCAATTTCCTTAATTTAAGATTAGATAGCCTGGAAATTTACACGACACTTCAAGGTTGGCGTCCTTGTGCACTGGGAGCCACTAACGAGAATTTGGCAAACAACTCGTTAGTACAAAATTTATTTATTTTTTTATCTTCTTTGGTTATCCCCGTCTGAATATAGTCTCTTTAAAATCTCTATTACCTTACCTCATACTTTCGTCGTTGGGATATCGAACAGTTTTTGTTATTTTAGAAATTTCCAAAACGTAGACTTAACCAACCTTACGGCTAGACCGTTCGTAATTCTGATTGGTTGGGCCGAATACGGTGAGTATTAATACATTTATGGGGACTATTCTCTCCCTATAAATGTATTGATCTGGGCACGGACTTGCGAAACTTTCCGATCAGAAGACACCCCAGCGTGGCGTTATTTAAGCCCGCCCCGTTTCGAAAAATAGAAATAAATTTCGGTCTAAAATCGACACTTGTCGTACATTTTTTTGTGGTTCGTTTATCACTTAACGACCCTTCTCTCTCTTTCGTCTTCTTTTCTTTCTTTCACTTTCCTATTGACAGGTTAATTTTTTAACCCTCCTCTCCCCCTTTTTATTTTATTTTATATATTTTTCTTCGTTTTTCTTTTACATTCTTGTATTTGACTATGAAATCGTTCATACGCAGAGTTAACTTGGAACATTCAATTGAGACATTGACAGACAGAACTAGTAAGGTTATTTGCTCTTCTCGAATACTAACGAAGCTTTATGCTAGTAGTTTTGGCCAGTTGTGTTTGAGATCGATCGCACGGTATGAGACCTATATATATATATATATATATATATATATATATATATATATTCCCCACATAATACAGGCCTATCAATTGTTTATAGAAAATTCCATGTCTTTTTTTTTTAATTTCACTTTTGTTTCCACGATTACCATGAGAATCTAGAAACCTCTGTAATACCTGCCATAAATTTTGGGTAACTTATTTAAAGAACAATTAAGGATTCGTTAATATATTATTTTTTGATATGTTTATTGTGATTTTTAACTACGTAGCTGTATTTAATGTGTGGCAATGGGTAATGAAGCTTGAAATTTATTTAAACGTTGTAATTGACGTAAAATAAAGAGTAAAGTAAATATAAGGAGAATAAATATAATACGATGAATATATAAGTAAATATTGATAATATATGTGAATGTGTTAAAGGGTATTTACCTACCCTGCCGGTGTGTGTTAGCCATAATTTTTCATAAATATGTTGCACGTAGTTAGATAATCATTGTATATTGTAGAATGTAAAGCACTATGCTATATTACGTGTGAATCCTTGGTATCGGGAAATATAAACCCTATGTCACAAACTAAATCCTATATGTATGTAACAGCATGAAGCATGTTAAAGGGCAGGTTATGATAGTGATGAGTGTTCAATGGAATTTCCTAGCCTCCATATTTTAGAACCATCCCAGTACGAAATTACTAAATCTTCTTCACCTTAGTGTAATCGTGGTCACAGTGCGACGGAAATTAAGATCTAAAGGTGCGAGATTAAACAACTGAATTCGAAAAAAGGGGAAAAAAAACTAATCTCTTCAATTGATACAACCAATTTATGTTTTCCATTAATTATTTGAAACTTACTTCTCTTCGATGTTTTTGTAACTCCGGTGAACGAGTATAATGTGATGATAATTAACTTTGTAGTATATTTCAATTTGAGACTTGGATTTAACTTTAGAAGAAATTGAACCGATTTCAACTAAGTAGTGGAAAAACTGGATAATGTGTAAAAATATCCACTAGAAATGGTTTGAAAAGGTGTAATAGAAACACCACGTGAACATTAGTTGTCCTCTTAATGAACGCTCGCAAACTCTTGTAGTACAAGGGGTCAATTAAAGTGAACTTCTGTGCAAGGACTTTTGTCAAGAAATGTGCACTTTAGTGCAAGGACACTTAACATGGTGCAGTGAACGTGCGCTTTAAGAAGCGAAGTTAATAATAACATGAGAAACGAACTCATTCCAAGTAAAATTTACCTTTTTTTTCTCCTTTTTATTGTTTTTTTCGTTTCATCAGATATATATATATATATATATATATATATATATATATATATATATATATATATATATATATATATTTATATTTGTAAATTTTACTCTACCTTATTTTGTTTTCAAAAATTTATCCGAATATATAGTGTAACCTATAATTTTGTAATCACCAATTCTTGTGATTTTGGTCTGCTCCTTGATTTTACTTACTATTGAATATATGTTTCCTATTTTTTCTTCTTTCTCTATGATTTGTACAATAAATGTACTCAAAACTTCAGATAGAATGATTCCTTTTCTTAAGAAAATAACATCGTCCTGTGCGTAAGTGTGTTTGTTTGTGGATGGATGGATTTTTTTTTTTAATTTTAAGTACTAGTGTTTTCTTGTGATATTAAGTGCAGTAATAATATAAATATATGTGAATGTGTATAAAACGCACCATAGTTATAGTCGATGTGATAACGTAAGTTCTAGTTTGATATGGCTCTGAAAGGCAAACTAACATCGAAGAATAAGCTAAAGCCAGGTGAAACATTATGTTTAAAATTCTTATTAATATATATATATATATATATATATATATATATATATATATATATATTTGTGTTATTCAAATTTGAGCAACTCAAAGTATTACCGAAATTTAAGTAAATATACCAGTTTATATATAATTCAAAGATAAACAATCGCCACTCCTTACAAAATGGGCTGGGTTTGGGTAACTAGAAATTGCATAGTTACCTGGATCCAGGTTCGAGTGGTATGAGCGGTATGCAATACAAGAAGGATATGGAAAAGGAAATCCTCTAATATTTCCACCTTTCCTCCTTTCCTCTTTATCTTTTCCTCTCTTTCTCTCCTATCTTTTTCCTCTCCTATTCTTCCGTTTTTCTTCCTTCTAACTTCGTTATTTACTCTCTTTATTGAAGTAGAGGTCGTGACTGGAAGTCATCTTCAGGAACACGGTCAATAAAAATTAATTTAGATTTTTTTTTCGTCTTGGGAAGCCCGATATTGGAAATTTTAATTAGTTTAAATTGGCTCTCTCGAGTCAATGACTTGACTTCTATAATTGACTCCTGCGACTCACGACTGTACCTCTACAAGAACTCAACACTGTTGAAATAAACATAATATTTAATGTTAAGAATACTTATTTATCTTAAATGTATATTTAGACATCCAAAGAACCTAACTTGTGTAACCTTCTACACTACTATGCAAGGGCGCCCATGTTGTGGTTTCCAAGGGGGGGCAATTATAAGCGACATTTCAAATGTAGGCTCAAATTTTACGGTAACTATTCTTAAAAAAAAGAAAAAAAAAAAAAACTTGGGTTTTCGATCTTCCGAAGCACAATTTCCTCTAAAGTCAGTGTGCAAGCGCCCCACATTGCCCCCCTGATGGGCGCCCTTGCTACTATGTTAAGAAATAAATTTCTTAAAAAAAGCATGGTGTACCCAGAAGACCTCAGCTTGGTAAACAAAGTTAACGCCTTGCAACCGTATTGATTTGAGTTCCTGTGTATCTCCGTTTCAACAGATGAGCTTTGAGGCTTCTCTTCTTTATTTGAAAGAAGCTGTTATAGAAGGTAAGCACAATATTTGTACCAATGGTTTATTGAATATACCAGGTGTTCCAGGACTTGGTATGTTAAGGTTAAGAGCTGACGAACTTAATTTCGAAATCGCGATGTGGTTGATGTGCTGACGAAACATCACTCTACTAAAAGCTGAAGGCCAGAGTTTTGGCTATAATGTCAAGGAATATAGATTTTGTGAGTCTTTCGTGAGAAGCATATTGATCACTGATCTTTTCATTACTCTCGTTAAACACCTCAAGAAATCAATCGGTCTCTCAATGGTAGAGCATATTCAAAGGGAAAGGGTCCCAGGTTCAACCCAAAACCGAACACTTTTATAGTAGAGATTTTGTTTACGTTGTTTCTCGAGTTTTTTCTCATTTCTTTTCACTATTTCTAACTATATTTAATCTGAACTTAGTATCCGTCTCCTTAGTCTAAAAACTATAAGTATCTGGCGTTAAAGATATTTTTTTTTTTTTTGTAGTTTAACATCTTACGAGATATTCTTTACACAGAAAACAGACATTACATCAATAAATGCTGAATTAATCCTTCATGACGCTATACGTAAATTCTAAAAGTTTGTGAAATATTTTCCACAGGGAAGGTTGTCTAAGGAAAGATAAATCCTTGCAACCAATTGAAAATATGAGAAAAATGCATACATATTGTGTTTACATACAACATGTATTACAACTTGCCGAAAACAAAACTTTCATGGTGAGTTTAAAAGTCACTGGAGAGATAATCTTCTGATTTTATTCGAAGAAGGTAAAATTTTACTTTTTTCCCTCCCTCCCTTGCGTTCCTTACCCTAATGAAAATTTTGAATTTTCCTTTCATAATACAAAAATCCGTTGAGAGCACGGTTGCCAAGATTCACTTAATCGAGCGTAACTTTGTTCTTTTGCGTACAATTTTAATATTATTTCATTATTTTGGGGGACCGCGGTGGCTCAGTAGTAGAGTGTTCACCTCTAGTGCATGGGGTCCTTGGTTCGATCCCAGCTCGAGCCAAGTGAACTTTGTGATGGACAAACACCGTGTGCGTGGGTTTCCTCGGGGTTCTCCCGATTCCTCCCACTTTCTTCATTCCACCACTTCATTCATTTCTTATCGTCACTTTCTCCTTTACCCTAGCCGACATATACGTGGGACGTAAAACTCAGATTTCATTTCATTTTTCATATTATTTTGTGAACATTTTTGTAGAAGAAAAGTTTTGTACCATCTACACTTACTCGTTACTCAACTTTAGCACATTGGCAAGGGAAGAAAAACATTTAATAAATGCAAAAAAATCGAGAAGTATAAAAAAATGGAAATTCTTCAATTTTATGTCCCTACGTCCCACGGATAAGCTGGCTAGGCTAAATGAGGCGGTGATGATGAGAAATGAATGAAATGGTGGAATGAAGAAAGTGGGAGGAAATGGGAGAACCCTGAGAAAACCTACGCAAATTGTGTTTGTTCACCACAAAGTTCACTTGGCGCGAGCTGCGATCGAATCAGGGACCCCATGAACCAGAGGTGGACGCTCTACCACTGAGCCATCGCGGCCCCTCGAGAACTATAGTATACGCACAAGATTTAATGAGCGTAGATGTAGATTCACATTTATCAAAGTTTGGTGATATTCATGAGTTTTCGTTGTTAATATCTAAGAACATTAGCAGGTTTATTAGTATTATTATAGAGGAAACTTGTCACCGTAGGTGGAAGTGAGAATTCAGTATTAAAAGGAAGTAATCATACATGTAAATGTTTGAGTAGTAAATTATTATAGAATGATGGAGGTAAGTAGGAAAAGTAACATACATTGTCCATTGCAGGAGATAAGGGAAGTTTTTAAAGTATACGGAATTACAGTAGATCTCCGACACTTGCTTCTTGTAGCTGATTACATGACGTATAGTGGTACTATATTGCCTTGCAACCGTATTGGTTTGAGTTCCTGTGTATCTCCGTTTCAACAGATGAGCTTTGAGGCTTCTCTTCTTTATTTGAAAGAAGCTGTTATAGAAGGTAAGCACAATATTTGTACCAATGGTTTATTGAATATACCAGGTGTTCCAGAATTCCTATTATGATTACTATCAGATATAACTTACAAACCAAATTACACAGATCATCGCAGACATTCGCAAAACACACCATCTTTACCCAATTTTGTTTATGTATCACTAGAGGAGGCTCAGTGTAGGCTGTGACATGCAGAAAAGTAAGTCATCAACTACAGTGCCAAAGAAATTTTACCGTCAATTTGATGTGATTCTAAGGTGAATAGAGAACCTTAGGATAATTAATAGTATGAGTTAACTACCGTGGAGTGTGTGATCAGGAGTGTCGTAAGAAACTGTCGAAAATTTGCAAGCTTTGTGATAGTGTACCATCAAGAAATCAATTCTTCGCGGGAATTACAGGTACAATACCAATAGTCCATAGGATTCAGTATAAGTGATTGCATCTTCATGTATACGAAGATAGATTGTGCAAACATTGAAGTCAAATGACTGTCCTTTTAGTTTTGAATTCTTTCTTTCTATATTGAACAAAATCATTGAATGCATGCTGTGATTTAGTTTTTAATAAATCCACTTCTTACGTGCCTCAACGAAGAACGTACGATTATTGAGTGTTGAAAATATCTATACTACTCGTAAACGCATTTGCCAGGGAATATTTACTATGGCATACTCGGACAGTATCTTTTACCACAGATAAAATAATCCACAACTATCCATCATTAGTCTTAAGAAATTCGAGATATTCTGAATAGACATTTCCCATGGGTAGGGGTTACACCGTAGCGGTCAATCTCCATCTTGCCCCTGCTTTCTGGTTACTTTTATTTTGTTTTATTTTGAAGATATAGGGGCGCGGTGGCTCATTTGTAAAGCATTCACCTTTTCTGCATGGGGTTCTGGGTTCGATCCCAGCTCGTGCCAAGTGAACTTTGTGGTGGACAAACACCGTGTGCATGGGTTTTCTCGGGGTTCTTACGTTTCCTTCCACTCTTCATTTCACCATTTCATTCATTTCTCATCATCACCGTCTCCTTTAGCCTAGCAGGCGTATCCGTGGGACGTAAAACTTAAATGTTTTATTTTTTTCTTTTGAAGATACGTTAAAGATAGGTAAATACAAAATATCGTCAACAACTTGCAGTAGTTATAAAGGAACATATTGAGGTTTACTAATTGGAAACAAACTTTAGTAGATAGTGGTACACTTGTAAAAGTCCTCAGTGCTCTGTGTCATTTGGTTTGAGAACTATAATTGATCGTAATTGTAAGGGGAGTTTTATGATATCCTTCGTATTAATACTATGAATGATACTTGTAACTTTGTAATTAATAAGACATTGATATCCTATTTCTGTCTTTATTCAGTAATATTGATGTTTAAATAAAAGTTATATTATTTGAGAAATTGTTTATACTACAATCACATGATACTATTGCGAAGAAATTAGCTTTCCATAATAGAGAAATGAAGGAATCAAGTTCCAAATGTATTTGTAAGGAAAGAAAATAAAGTGTAAAATTACTGTGGTAACATTTTCGGTGAAATGTATTTGAACAAGTCTGTTTAGTTTTATAGATTACGTGTGGTAAACATCGAATATTGGACTTACAATTGTGAATTTCTCGTACCTTCGGCTTACATGAGATACAACATATACTGTACTACATACTCCATAAACATATTACCAGTCCTTATTGTTGCACATTTATTACGCGGCAAAAATGCAAACCATAGTGAAAGCCTTCAACACGTTTATGTTCAATCTGCTAGATTATTACCATTAGATTATTACCAAATATAAACAAACAAAAGTGTTTAAAATTTGAATGGCTAGAAGTGTCGTATTTAAAATCTACAACTATGGACAAGGGAAACTAGATCAACTCCTCTCATAGACAGTTTATTGATTTATATCGACTGAATTGGCAACGCTGCTATCTCCTATGTAGTTGAGACATGCCCATGAAGCTAGCGTCTTTATTAGTTTGGTGTCTCAACTTGCAAATGCCAGAGTTTCGTGTTTGTGCTGAAGAAACGACGCCGAAATTGAGCCATTATTGGAAAAGGTACATCATTGATCTTTCCATGCATAATTTTCATACAACGAAATAGTAAAAAGGTGTCTGAAAAATAGTTTAACTGTCGGAGAGAACACGCCTAAAAATATCGTGACGAGACAAAGATAAATGGGACTCGTGCCGAAACATTTACCAATAGAAGGGGTTCGTTTGAGATTATCAGCCAGTCTCGCCTAAGATGCTCCGTTGAATTCGTCGACTGACAACATAAAGGCCGGGTTTACAACCTTCTCTCGCGCTACATTGATAAATGCAAGAGAAATTACACGAAAGACACTCGGCGGGGTCAAAATAGAAGACTGTTGTCACATTGAATGATGTCTACATTTATCTCACCTTAAGGGTAGCATTCGGGAAATTACGTACAGTTATATTTCCTGCACGAGAAATATCTTTTTTTTACCACCAATGGCGAAAAGATTTCTCGCAGGGAATCATGATTGTCGTCGGTTACAGTTTACGTGAGAAACCACATTTTTCCAAAATATATTTGCGTGTCTGAATTTTTCTAAGTCCCTTAAAATTGTGAGTTTGATAACTCGAAATAATAGGAGGGGAAGGCGTAAGAGAAAAGAGAGTAAAGCCTCCCCAACACACCTTGTTGTTTGCTGTTTGCAATATTCAGGTTCTATTCTGTTACTTAATGCGATGTTCGTTTCAGACCAAAATAGTACTTGCAAATGCAGAAAACTTTGCTTAGTTAAAGAAAATACACACGCTTTTTAAACGAAAGAAAATCGTAATAAACAAAGAGGATTTAAGGTGTTCCCTAGCTTACAATACAACTGAAAGGTGGTCTTACATTGCGTTTCGATAGCCATACGTGTTTAGTTCATTCTTTATGTTGAAATTCAAAACTTTGGAACCTGGTTCGAATTCCACTGGCTGCTTTTATTTATTTAAAAAATGTTTCAGCTGTTCTTGCTTTACAGTTTCTAATGCATTTCACGTTTCATTCTTTCTTTCTTCAGTAGTTATGCTTTAGAAAGTCGGTACCTGATTTCCGTTTGTATCCGACGGTTTCCAACCACCAAAGAAATGAATAATCTGAACATTGAAAACTAAATATTTTACTGTGTGTGTTCGGTAACTTTTCAATGTTTTGTAGAGAAAATCATTCGTTTATTAAATTAGAACATTGTGTTACTTGAAGTTATCAAACACGACTAAACTTGTAGAAAGTCGTAGGTATATTTAATGTCGGATACAAACGGAAAGTCGGTAATTTGAACTGAAACATGCTATATAAATTAGATTTTACTTATTGAAAGTAGAAAAGTCCCAAATTAATCGTTGTTTTCGTTAATGATTTGTTATTATTATTTTAGGCAAATCAGATAAGCTTCAATCTCCTTCGAGTAGAATAGTAATGGGTTTGCCGTGTCGAAGTGGAACTGGAATATTTGATACATTCCAAAATTATGACAACTATGTAGCGGAACATTTGGAATTCCCTAAAATGGAAAGCAGTGACAGTGAGGAAACAATGTGAATGTATAGTTGCCTTTGTACAGGGCAGCTTTTCGTGGCTTAACGCAGGGGAAGCGTATTTATTTATTTATTTTGTTATTTCTGTACTCACTTGAATTATCATCCTACTCCTTTTTCTTTTTAAATTATTGCAGATATCAGTGATGAACATTATAATTTATGTGCACAATTACTAATAAATACAAAATAGTTATTATCGTCATCATCGTCAACAACCATTATCAGTCCGACAATCATCTGTGGGGCAGCTCTTTTCCAAAATATTTAACACTGGTTTTCGTCACACCGCCTTGTATGAAGACGTATTCTGTCTTTTCGTGTTTCTTGGTATCCAAACAATACCTTTACCTACCAATCATAATTTTTTCTTGAAATATGTTCGGTCCATTGCCACTTCAATACCATTATTTTCATGATAATACCATCCACACTCACCATCTTTTTGATTGTTTTCTCATCTTTGGCAATTCCTAGTAAACAAACCTTTCACACTTGGTTGTCTGCTAAAAGAAAGTGTCCTTTTCTTTTCTTTCGTGTCCAGATCTCCAATTTATAGACAACAGACGGAACGTGTTCATTGAAAATTTTACGCATTTGACATATTACATTCCAATAATACAGAACTACGTAAATTCACTGTCTAAGCGTGTGGCACCACAATTAATTGGTGAATGTATTCTTTGACAGTAGCGGATAAATTTAATTAAAAATAAGACTATTCCGCTAAGTAGCATTTTCTACGAATTAAATAATTACGTACAAAATTGTATTATTATTTTTTTTTTTTTTTACTCTTAGTATTATACTTTGAAGGATGCAGAAAAAATGGCGGTTGAACTGATGAGTACCCTTGATGTAAAATTTGCCTCAGTTATCAAGTGAATTTGTTCAGTACCTAAGTACTGAGCTTTATTAATTTTATTATTAATGATCTTGTATCTGAATGTTTGTTGTAATGTAAAATTGGTGTTTATCACTCATGGTGCCTATTTTCTCTTAAATTTAATTGTTTGTGAAAATTTATAAATATGTCATGTATTTTTTGTTCGTGTAAAATAAATTATATCAAAGTAATTTATTTTCATATCAACTTAAAAAATTGAAGCGAGCATAAGCGAATATCTATCGATTGATTCAATTTCCTTCGATTTCTATATCTGTTACATGGTGGCTTTCGTAAAAATTTACACAATTTTAATGAACTTTATGTGTGCTTTCTTTGAGACTTAGGGTTGAAATATGTCAAGGGGAAAAAGAACCATACAATTTTTCCCAAGTTGTATGTTTGCCCATACATGTATGTAACTTGGAAAGAAAATCTTGCATGAAAATTTTGTAAAAAACAAAACAAAAAAATCCTATTCTTACAATGTATTAAAAAAATACTTCCCAGTCTTGTCCTTGCTTGAGCTTAAAATTGATGAAAGACAAGTAGTTAAATCTTTCACATGTATAACTTTATGGGTTTGAGTACACATCACATGATAAGGAAATAAATTTTCACTATAATTCTTATAATAATTATTCAATTTTGATGCAAAAGACATACATTATTGTTGATGGATGAAACAGAACGGTTTAGGAGTGTGCTTGCTGAACGATCTGTAAACCTCCCTCCCTCTCTCTCTCTCTCTCTCTCTCTCTCTCTCTCTCTCTCTCTCTCTCTCTCTCTCTATATATATATATATATATATATATATATATATATATAATGTCTGTGTGTAACTTAGAACATCTACATTGGTGTATTTTGAAATATTTAAGTCAATTTTATATACGAGGTTCGTTCAATATGTTTTTGCCCTCGTATGGAAATATTGTAGCTAGTTAGACGAAAGTTATGTACGAAATGACCATGTCTCATAGGATAAATTATTAACTTATGCTTTTAGCTTCAAAACTAAAATATATGACGTCTGGAAATAGCGAAAGTGTCGAACTCACAAAAGTTAAATATCGAGCGGTCGAAGTTCTTATATCTGAAAGGAATGAAAGCCAAGATAATCTATGAAATTGTGAGAACTGTTTATAATGACATGTGTCCATTCTTAAGCACTATTAGAAAATGTAGTTCGACGGTTAAGGGGTTCAACTCTGCATTTTATAACTAAAAGATCACACTTCACACAGATATTCTTTGGGCTCTAGTCATCAATTTAAGAAGGGGAGCCAAGCTGAAATTGTTGGCGGGTGGCTTTGCCAGGCATGGTTGCTTACCTACATGAGTGGATTACTATTTGCATCGTTTGATTCGGTATTTGGCATTCAAACGTATCTCCTACGACACAAAATGTGTAAAAGTGGTATGAGTCAATTATTAACTGAATCTACAAACAATGTCGGTACTGTTCGGTTAAAAGAGGGCAGTCTTTATGGCGGATTGCCTACATTCGAAGATAGTTCTTCAAATTTCAGCTTTAAAAGTGTTTGATCCCTCACATGTTTTTGTCAAATTGTATACCTGAATAGGTAATCAGAAATCAATTAAACTGAAAATATTGGTCACTAGTGTCAGATTTCAAGAGTTGTTTAATTATAGCATAAGAGTACCTACCCTTTTAGGATTTCCACTTTTTGAGGTATATTTTAGACTTTCAGTCAAACAGCTACTGCTTCTTTACTATTTATCGGAGGATCAGGGTTTATACCTCGTTTATTTTCAGAATAGAGCATACTTTCCGATGGTATTACTCGGTTGTACGTATTACACCAGAAACGAAAAATCAAGAAAACCGGGAGTTCTTTCGAAAAAAAAATCAAAAGTTTTGCGCCCCTCTAGCCCGGCGCAAAACTGGGTTCACGTCTGGCCTGGAAAGTGTTGCTAAAAATACGTAGTTATTTACACAATGCGTGTACAAAGTTTCAACCTTCTATCTTGAAAACAAAGGGCGGAAAAATTTTGGAAAGTCTGAAGATGAGCCATATATTTATACGATATATATATAAATTCACTGTGTCATTACTATTGGCCCAGAGTCAGACTGAAACGCCATTTTGTCGAGTATAGCGAGCCCTTTTCAACGGTATGATTCGCATGTCCGTATCTTACACCTGAATCGGGAAATTCGGGAAGAACCGGAAATTTTTCTGAAAAATCACCACTCGGAATAGTTGCACCCCTCCGGCCCGGGTTCACGCAGGGATAAAAAAAAAAAAAAAAAGGAAATATTCAAAGATGCACACAATCCGTATGCAAAATTTCACTCCGATATCGAAAACTGAAAGGGAGAAAAATTTTTGAAATTTGCCTTAAGAAATAAAAAAAGTCATGCCCCTCCGCCCCCTTTTGGAGGCGCTGCCAAGTTGACCGTCCGGTTCCAAAATGCCTCTGGGCATTTTTTTGGCCCATGCTTCACTTGACCAATTAAAAAAAAATCGACTTAAATACCTGTTATAGAACCTAAATAAGCGGTCAAAGACAACACTACTCCATGGTAACAGAAGTTACCATAAATTCTAAAAGGAGCATAAATATAAGTAAAATACCATCATTTTTGCTTTACAAGAGCAATCCATAGTTAACTGTCATTAACAATACTGTCACAACGTTATTTACATTAAAAAGTAATTGCTAAAAGAAAACACAGAAACCAAAGAAGTTTTAAAAAAGAACTAGAAACAGTTCATTCGCAGCAGCAAAGTGGTGTACAGATCAATGAAGACTTCCGGCATTTGCATCGATTCTCGGAGCATATCCTCCTGCAACCGCATTTAACCAACTCCAAAAAGGCCTCTACAGCAATGGGGATCGTGGTTCACTGCGGAATTAACTTGCCTTCAATTTCTTTCCAACCCCACGAAGTCAGTTGGAGAAGGTAATAAGAGTGGTGTCCAATACAGCCCAAATGATAGACTAATAAGATGCTCTGTGAACATGAATCAGCGCGTCTTGTGTAGGTAGGAACGATTCAATCATTCTTCTTTTCTTTGTAAATAAATGCTTCATTGCTTCATTTACAGAATCTATAATCGATTACTTATCATATAGTGGTACAACGTACTTTTCTAATGATTCAATCGTTTCATCTATATTCCCGTTGGCCAGTGCAATAAAAACTCCAGTCGCTTCTGATTCTGAGTTTTCTTGCCTCTGCCGTAAAATGATGTAGTATCATATCTCATAAATGCATGGAGCATCGGAAGTGCTTCCGCCTTTGATGGTCCCAATGACTGGATTTCTATCACGTTTATATTTCTGGAATACAGAAATAGTACATGCCTTAGGCATTTGCAATGCTTAAGTAAGCACATAGTACAGTGTCACTCGATTAGCAGTAAATAAAAGAATATTTCACGAAGATGTGTGTGAGTGCATTTAAGCAAACACTCTCTCGCGCTGAGGAAAGTGCTGGCGCGTCGGGAACAACAGTGTGGGTGGTCCCATTTATAGATATTATGTATATTTGCTTGGAAGGCCAAGCGATTATTTGTAAATAGTCTATATTTGTAGCAGTTATCGTACTCCATACTTAATCTTAATTATACAGGGAGTCCATAAAGTCCTGCAGGAAAGTAAAACTCTATAACTTACGTTTAAGTATATAAAATTTTGGGGGTTGGAAGAAGGAAAGTTTAATGTTTTGTCCTGACTACAATGCTCGATGACGTTTGCGCTGGTAATCACATGACTTAAGATGGCGTCTATTAAAGAAAAGGCACAATTGTTTTGTGGTTTGCGAAATTAAAATCTTACTTTTCAGTGCGGAGAAAGTTCCAAACAACATATGGGAAAACATCCCCAGTAGAAACAAGTATCAAGAGGTAGTACGAGAAGTTCAAAGAAACGGAAAGTGTGTCAGATTTACTACGCAGTGGAAGGCCAGGAACGAGTGACGATGTGATTCACACGTTGCACGACAACGTAGCCAGGAGTCCAATGTAGTCGCTTAAACGTAGGTCATTGGAATTGGGAATACCGAAGTCAACATTACACAAGATCGTACGGAAGAATTTGAAGGTCCGGCAATGTAAGTTAAAATTTGTGCACGAGCTGATAGAGAAGACAGTGACATCAGAATGGAATTCTGTGAGTCAATGCTTACCCGCTTACAAGAAGATGGTGACCTTCTGTCTCGATTTCTGTTTTTAGTTGAAGCCTCATTTCATGTGTCGGGAAAAGTGAACAGGCACAACTGCCGAATTTGGGGGGTAGAAAATCAACGTGAATTCGACTAGCACAAGCGGGGTAGTCCCAAAGTCAATGTGTGGTGTGCTGATTCAATGGACCACATTATCGGCCCTTTTTTCTTCGAGGAAGAGACGGTAAATGGTAACAATTATCTGAACATGCTACAGACCTTCCTTTTGCCAGAACTTGCTAGGTTAGGCATCCCTAATGAGGTCCACATGCAACAGGATGGGGCACCGCCGCACTATGCCCTTCAAGTTCGACAGTTTCTTATAAAAGAATTTAAGGAGAGATGGATTGGCCGAAGAGGACCCACACCTTGGCCTGCAAGATCACCAGATTTGTAGCCTTGTGATTACTGGCTGTGGGGACACGTAAAGACCAAGGTGTATTCGCAGAAGGCAGCTAATCTGCACGATCTCAAGAACAAAATAAGTGATGTGATTTTGAACATTCCAGACGAGCACCGCCAACACGCAATTCTTGGTTTCCCAAAAAGACTGCAAGAGTGTTTGGACGTAAATGGTGCACAATTGGAGGTTTGGCGATGAACCTTAACTAGCTCAAACAAAACTTTGAACCTTTTTGTAAGTACACCAAAAAGTATTTGTTAATACATTACGTAGTTTCCAAGTTAGAGTTTTACTTTCCTGTAGGACTTTATGGACTCCCTGTATAGTAAGAAATTATCCCTGTAGAGAGTGTGAAATGTGTATACCGACAGCTAATGCCGAGTCCAGTACCAACTGAATACGGTTTCACCGATTCTATCCTTCGCGTAACAACCTTTATAACATCAAATCCTTCATTAAATGACATTGCGTTACTTACCGAAAGCTTTGTCCAACTCCAAAGGCAAAGTACATGTCCTCCAGTGCCAGTTTGTTGAAAACGCTGATAGCCAAAACCACAACATCTGTGTCAATAGTTGGAATGAGCACCTTTTGATATTCACAAGATACAGCGTCTGCAAGATGAAGCATCATCCGTGTGTTCGCTTCCTCGTGGTTGTAGGGATTTAAAGAATTATTGTTTGATCTAGCCGTAGTCAGTGCAAACTCCCTTTGGTAGTATAAACTTCTTTGTCCATTTGTCCTATCTCTATCAACTTTGGGATAATTAAACGAAAAAGTTATCGGTTATTGCCATTTGATCGCAGAAACTGAAGAAAGTTCTTGGGAATTTGAGCGTTAGGTGAAACGTGATATTTCCAACTAGTTCCCCTAGATTCTCGTGTCGTTTCTTTTATGGAGTTGGGAAAATATTCGTCCCATACCAGATCGATTCGTTTCACTGTTGCAAACTGTTTTCGATATATTCTTCAAAAGTTCTGACTCCTCCTCAAGGAATCATAAGAATAATAGCTGCTCTATCAAAAATCTTCACGTCTACTTCAGGTTCTTGAAAAAATTCTTCCTTTTGGAAAAGTTCAAGGCATTTGAGCAAACTAGATTTGTGACTCAGATGTATAGTCTCCTACTGTCAGTGACGGAGTGTGCACCTCATATTCATGCTTAAAGAATTCATCCAAATCGCCTGATCTATATTGATATGCAATGTAGAGACGACTTAAGAACACAGTCATTTGTAAGACTGGTGCACTTTTCATCAAGACATGTTCGTTTCTTCTGTTGGTTCTTGAGTAAGAAAAACCTCTTGCATTTCAACGGATCAGTAACTTTCCTAATTTTGTTCTTCAGCCTATCTTCAACAAATCTTCGGAATTGCGATTGTGCTTCTCTTTCCATCATTTCGAGAGTGTCAGCTGCTTCAGATTGTGGTATTATTTTGTTGTCGATCCGGCAAAACTCTCTAGTTATTTCCAGAAAAGGACTCCCAGCATACTCAAAAGTCATTATTAACGAATGAACACGTTTCTAAAATTTTTCAGTAAATGTTTTAGATGTTTCATGGTGTTTAGTAGCATCTTCTTCGCATTTAAAAGTGAATTCCTTGTGTTGAATGTATTGACATATTTCTGGGGATGCTAGAAGAAATCTTCCTAATGTTTTCGGACTTTCCGTCAGTCAAATAATTTCAGCGTCACCTTTGAGCGTGGCATTAATTTTCTAGTGAGCTTGGTCGAGAGCCATAGCTGAAAAAGATCGACGACTTTTTTGTGCAACAAAGCCATCTCGTTTGAAAGCTGCCATCACGTCGAGATGCAAGGTATCAAGTGAGAGCAGGTCACAAATAGGCAACCATGCCAGAGGCGTTATATAGGTGATTTGAGAGCACTTGCCTCCTGATTTTGAAATGAATAAACTGCGATTAGTTTATTCTACATGCTCCACTTTTAAATAAACATAAATAAAAAAAATAGTTGAAATTCCAAGGCGGATTGAAGGATTTTACGGGGTGAAAGCAAAACAAAATACGAACGGTGGAAAAATACTAAAAGAAATTCATATACATTAAAAAAGAAACTTTATGAATCTGTTATAATAAAGGACATGATTAGGTTTATCATATTTTAGAATGTTAATATGCGGACCCACTTCCACGTGGTTAACTCGTTATGTAAAAATATAATAAGCACAATTATAAAAAATGGAATCACGATGTGCCTAAATTTAAACATTTAAATATTATATGACAATATGTTTGCAAAATATTAGCATAACAAAGATCAGCAGAGAAAAACTGAAAGCATAGACGCAGAAGAACAGAAAAAGAAACCGACACAATGTGCTATGGGAACGATTCTCATGCGAAGATAGTCAACCCCCCCACATTCCTGACAAAGCGTTGTTATTATATAAATAGTGTCAGTGCGATAGACCACATTAAGAAGACGATAAACTTGAGTTTGGGAAACGAACAAATCAGGGAAATTCAGAAAATGTATGCTGATGGAAATTTTTAATCTTGAAATGCGGATATGTCCGCATAAATGCTGACTTATGGTAACCCTAGATGTGATATAATGATTTCGCTGTATAGGTAGTTAGATGGAAAAATTGCGCATTGCTGTGAAATATCTATCGTTAAGGAACACTGATGAGTTTAGAAGAAAAATAATGTTTGTATCAAAATGCTGCTCAGTTTACACTTAAAAAGTAAAATAAAAATAAAAGCCTTGGCTGATAAAAACACGGAATAAAAGTACAATACTCATGGAATATACTAAGCTTAGAACGAACTAACAATATATTTTAAACAGCACAAATTCTTCCTTTCTAAAATAAAAATATTGAATAAAAGCTATTTTGTAATGAGATAAATGTATTTTTAATACGAAAAGATCAATTAAACCCTCTTATTTTTATATCAAAGGGAAATTAAAATAAAGAAAACATACAAGATAAAGTTCTACCGTTAATACTAAAACCACTAAAACCCGAAAGAAAGCGAGACATTTTGAAATGGCTTATTCATTAATCTTAAATTATAGAGAAATTCCATTTAGGTCGCGAACATTCTATTCAACCTTGTGAATACATATCTCCTAACAAGTAGTCGGAAGGCAGCGTGCGTCGTAGTTATTTGATCGACCTATTTTTGGATCAAAAGATCCAATATATTTCAGGCAAAAAATCTCTTGTAGGCCTTCTATCTGAAGAACTACATATAGTGTAGCCAAACCCAACTATCACTTAACTCAGTATGCTTATTCCGTAAAAAATATGAAAAGTCGATGTCGGGGCCATTCAAAAAATTTGTGGCCCCTGATCCAAAAACTAATTATTGGCCAAGATCGCAATCTTTTAATGCATTTTTCACCATTCCTAAAGTTCTTTTCCAAGATCACAATCTTTTGAACCATTTTTTGACCATTCCTAACATTCTTATTTAAGGTCGTCTTGAAGTATGGGAAATGAAGAATAATATTCAAATTTTAATCCTTTAAACATTTTTTTTTTAAATTTTAAATTACACAGTATGAAATAAAGTACTTAACTAGCTATATGAGCAAAATCATCAATATGAAGAAGACATTTTAATGAAGACTACAACATACTTTAACTTAAAATACATAGGGAAAAAAATATCATGAGCGAGTAATGATTAATATACACAGAAGACGTTAACATCGCAAATTAGATAACTACTAATGAAACCGTACCTACTAAAGTTAAATTATAGAGTACACTATATAAATAAGCAGTCATATTTTAAAAAAACTACATTTGGCGACATTTACATTTATCTAAAGTGCATATTTACCTATGATCAGATTGGCTACTTTGTGAAACCTTCGTTCATATGACATGGGTAGAATAAGAAATTAACGGGTTATTACATTAGCACTTTCTGTTAGTTTACTGGCTAGCATGCTTGCCTTTACTGGACGGCTGTCAGGTTTGATTCCCAGTATAGAGTTTTGACATTTGGACGCATTACTGTGGTTCGGAATCAATGATCTCATTTAAGCTTAGTATTGAATGCAGAAGATCCAACGAACTAATATTATTATATAACTTTCCCTTGTGGTGATCTTAAAACAGGGTGCGAATTACCGGGGGGATGAGGGGGATTTTCCCCCTCAATCACATTTTGTTCCCCCCCAAAGAAGTCAGCTGAAGTATCCCCACCGGGGATGCTCGCTTTCCCCCTCAAACTATGCTTAGTATAACTCCAAATTTCACTGATTTTTGTTATTTCTTGTTTTAATCTTCTAGTTGTATTTTGAAATGATCGATGTAAACTGTTCAGTTTTGGGCATTTCTACTTATCACCTAATTACCCACTATTTTCAACGTTGGTTAGTAGAACTATATTATTATGACTACGGTTGTTACTTGCAACTGTACCTTCGTACCCTTCAGTTCGTCATCGTTTGTGAATTTGAATGTACTAATTGCGTATAACAAAGCCACATATAGATTTATAAATGTTCTTAGCGGTTGGCCAAGAAGAAGTAAACAAATAGCTTCTTCTACCATACTTGGCGAAGTTCGGATATATCAGCCCTGCCCACGGCGAGCAGATAGTGGAAACTCTCCTCGTGAACGCTCACGAGCATTCTACGGGCAAATACCATTGTTCGTGCTTCGTGGATCTTCGGGTTTCGTCCTTAGAGGAGCGGAAGTGTTGTCAACCTTGGCGGTAATCACTAGCTTACCAAAAAAGAAGTATGTATGGTAACTGATTGCCATTTAGTGTAAAGTGTTTCTTTACAATGTGGTAACCGTTAACTATAGACAATACAAACTTGTAACAGCAATCAAATGATAAACTATGTGTGTTCCTTTTCTTCTTTTTTCTTTCCTTTTGTTAAAGAAGGATGTGGGTTTGTTATATTATGTTGTTTCGCTTTTTAGGAAAAGAGATAATCTGTTGATACGAAAAAAAACTGTAGCACTTGTTTGTAATTATCTAAGTATTATCTCCAGAAAATTAGCTTATGCATGTATGTGTGTACGAATAGGCTTAGCAAGGGGTTGGTTGTGGAGATTTGAAGCCACTATTACACTATCAATAGGAAGAATAGTATTTCTTACTCCACTTTTAAAGTTACTTTGATCGCAAAGAATCAAACAAAATATTAAGAGAGCCAAAGAGATTTTCCATTTTTAAGAGTGACCGTTAGTGACTGGAATTAGTTTTTTTTTTTTTTTTTTTTTAACAAGGAGTGTCTTTTTAATAAGGAAAAATGTATTGTCCCTGGCTGGTTGCTTGCCGGTGGCTTGTTAAAAGTGAAAAAGAATGTTAAATCATTTCAACGACTGAAGCTACACGCTTGTCTTTCTTCGATAGTTACTGACTGATTTTGAAAGTCACAATGTTGTAGGCCTACTGTAATAGCGTAAATTCGGAAGGAAACGTTCCAACTGAATGATACGAACAATTATTCCCAATGTCTTGAACATGAAACGTGGGTTGCACGGATAACGCTTAAAGTAGGCTGGACTGCACTGGACTTTCCTTCCGGCAAATTAGTGTTTGGTCGGAACTCAGTTCTTCTGTGTAATTGTCTCTTAACAACATTTGAACATTTCTTTTAGATAATAATAACTAACTAACTCTATGGTCTATGGAACCCGAAGGTTCAATGCCGCGTTTACAAAATATTTCCACTAACTTATGTCCTTAGCCAACTGGATCCAGTTTCTACTCTGTACTCTTATTTCTGCAAGATCCATCTTAATATTGTCTTCCCATCTACGCCTAGGTCTTCCTAGTGGTCTTCTTCCAATTGGGTTTTCAGTTAAAATTATGAAAGCGTTTCTAATTTCTTCCATTCTGGCTACATGGCCTGCCAACCTGAGCCTTCTACACTTAATAACCCTAATAATGTTAGGTGAGCGGTATAAACTATGCAATTCCTAGTTATGAATTTCCTCCAATCCCCATTTTCATCCCTCTTTGGTCCGAATAATTAATAATAATAATAATAATAATAATAATAATAATAATAATAATAATAATGCGTATTATTATTATTATTTATTATTATTATTTTCTACCTCCCGTCGTTCTCCTATCAATCTAGCAACGAAAGGCGTTTACAACTTAGCAAACGTGAAGCGAGTGACAAGTTACAGACCGAATGCTAATGTAATACAACGTCACGAATTGTGTAAGCACGCTAAAAAGGTCTGAAACAATTCGTTTCCGATTTTTGCAGTCGTTTTTACGTCTGTAAGATGACATGTTTAATATTAGTTTCTTTCTTTCTTTCTTTCTTGTTCATTTGTTAGTTACTTCAACGCTAACTGTAACCTCTATCATGCGTCTTCCTCGACCAAAAAACGTACCAATTTTATTTCCTGCAGTGTTTTCGCGTCACTGCTTTCGAAATGGGGAGGGGAAGAGCACACCTGCACATTTCACGCTTGCGTCTGCTCAATGCTTATCATCGTGCGAATTTCTGGCCAGGCTTGGCCATAGGTTTTTTGCCATCATGTGTGGTTGGCAACACTTATCGGATGCAGTGGAAGAAGCGAAGCTAGCAGCACCTGTGCTCACCTGTTCTTATCTTCGCTCGTGTTCGCTCACGCTTTGGCTCCGGGAGCCAATTCATGGACAGGCCTGGGATATGTCATATTCATCCTCTATATTTGTATCGATTATCATCTTATTTTAATTTTTGTTATAACATGTCATTTCATTCTCCAGTGTACTCTTTGTTAGCACATGGTCTTTATTCCCTAGTAGGTTGTGTGTATGCAACTCAAAAGTTGCATTTAATTTGTGATAATTAGCATAGTAATCACTGCTTTTACAGTTTACGGAAATGAACTTTTGAAATTGTACTCAAAATCTGAGATATAGGTATTCTCTCGTAAGTATATGTTAACGTACACGCTAGGGGATACGCTCCTAGTGAGCAGACATGTTAATGAAGGTGATTTTTAGGTGAATAAGCGAATAATTCAAGATTTGTTTCAGCATTTGTTAATACGACTGGTTCTCCGTGTCATTGTCCGTGTCTGTATAAGCATTTCAACTGGAGCGGGTTTTTTTTTTTTAAAGTTAACCCTTCAGTTTTCCATCTTTTCGCTGTACAGTTTGCTGTCCACGCAATTAATGTTGTCTGAAAAACTTCAGTGTAATGTTTTACTTTATTTTAATAACGTAGCCCATAGTGAATGAACTCATCTTCAACCTAACAGTAAAGTAATATTTAAGTGTTGACTTTCCGTGCCCATCACGGAATCGATATTTGGAGGAAAAAAGTCGTGATAAGCACAGCTTTAGCGGGAAGTAGAAGCACAAGCTCGAAATTTGAATTGAGATATTTTAAATATTTGGCCTTCGATTTGACCTTGATGTGAGAAATCGGGACCAGCAACAATCCATTTCTTATTTGATAGTCTAATATCTAGATTTTCTTTTTTTAAAAAATGTCCGGTTTAACTGATAATTTTAGTGGTTTTCACAAGACTGAAGTAGGTTTCTTTTACCTGTATTAATGCAAACCTGTATGTATTAATGCAAAGTGGAAGCTTTCAATATGAGTGGAAAAATTAACATATGCTTGTGATCATGACTGTCGCTCAAGCCGAATTATTAACTAAATAAACCTTAGAGAGCTACGGGGACAAGAGTGAGTACAACATTAAAACACGTTCAGAAAGGTTTAATGGGGTGTGTGTATGTCACACAATATATATGTGCATAGTTATTGTCGGTAGATTTATTAAATTAATAAATCTCTTATTTATTACACATGCCACACACCCACCCACACACGGGGGTAAGGCATTTATTGTCTCATTTCGAAATTTGAAGCTTCAGACTATGTCCTTTGGCCTAATTTTATCCCTCCCAATATAGGTTATCTAATTCGCACACTGTCTTAAAATGTGCCTTTTCTTAAGAGGATATGCGATGCTTATTTCTGACAATTGTCTTCATTCTTTTGATTATCTATGTTTGCATTTCTATTCTTGTTTGGTGAAGTTCTGGTGGTAGAGATGCTAACCTGATTTGAGCTGAATTCTCAGGGTGACGAGAAAGGAGTATACGGTGGGAAACCCATTGATGATTGTCCCAAGCCCCTTTCTTCCTTCCAAATTCCCTAGGCAGTGTGATCGCCAAGGGACGTCACCCTTCATATGTTACGGGCTAACATGACCATAGATGCCGATGTAACCGCTTTCCGGATCTGCCACCGGCTGTCCCACCAACGAGTACTTTCAGGAGACCTGAACTTACCTGGTTAAGACACCAAAGAACATTTCCAAAAAGGAATTACAGACCTTTTCCCGTATCGCCCTCTGGTATCAATAATGAGATGAGCATTAAGTACCGAGAGGTTTGGATGTCTCGTCTCGAAATCCCCACGGACGTTCAGACAGTCACTCTCAGACTACAGCGCACACAAAAATCATTCATACATGTAACAAAAACACATTGAATAAAATGACACTATGCTTATTTATTAAAACACTATTAAAATGTAGAAGTAAAAAAAAAAAAAAACAATCATAACACTGAACTATTTCCACAACAAAATTACACTTCACACTTTTAATATAAAGTATTATAGCCCTTTATATCACGTATATAGATGAATGAAAGATTATAATTGGGATTTCACTATACACACTTTTCTCACACCACTAATGCACATGGGGAATTAGCACTTTGGGTAGCACTGGGGTAATCCCACGAAAAAGTGTAACTGCTGCAAAATCCGCAAAAGTTGACTATGATTTCCAACAGATGAATGTAGACAGTCTTACTACTAATTAAATTCTTGGTATGCCCGTTTACTACTTATTCGCACCGGGTTTGTGAATCCAAGATTTCACTAATTAGGGGCTAGCTGTAATGTTAGTCCTTCACCGGGTAATTAACGTAGACCAAATCCAACGATCGTGGTGGTTGCTTGAAGACGCGGAGTAAAACTCCCTGAGTTGAAACGCTCGAGCTCCCAGCTGGATTGACCGACTGGTCAATGTTGGTAGTTCATTCTAAAATGCAATCATGTTAAATCACCTGTATGTATATGCAAATTAAATGTTAAAAGAATTGGCGTTAATTTACAGTTCACTGGCCACGATGCACAAGACATTGCGATAACGTTGTTATGGGAATCTACACCCCCCTAATACCCCTTCCGATTTCTTTACACACACCCCTGGATGGAAAAGGAATACTCCCCTAAATCCAATTGTATCAATCAGCATCACATAAGTTATTTATTAAATCAAGTTAAAAAAAAAATGTGTTTTGGAAAGAAGGCAATATTCTTATTTATTTATTTCACTTCAAACTACGAAGCGACCTCGTTCTCATGTGCGACTTCGAGAACCACATGACCTCATTGTTTCGGGTGGTGTTTCGATCAAAACAATTGACAAAACAGACCCGCTCATACCTACCCTCCTGGGTTCCGCGGTCGTTTCCGAGAAAAGAGATTGATGGACGGATGCAGATGACTGAAATTGGCAACGTCTTGAGCGTTCATTCACCTACCTCCTAATCAATAAGGAAAAAGTGACAATATAGTAATAAGCCTATACCAGATTCAGTTGGTAAGTGCTACTCTGCAAGTGGTGTATCAACGGACGGAAGTTAGAAGGGTACAGTCAAAACGTTTTAGAATCACGTAGCCAGGAAGGGGCAGGAGATCAAACAATATTACAACAATTAACGTCAACAACAGTGTTAGAATATTAAAATAATGACATTGCAACTATGTACTGTATTAACTACTAAACGAATGTGATTTCAGCATGGGATGAGGGATTTTTTCCAATTAATATTTTGGAAAAAAATCACCCACTAAAACTTGCTGGGGGTGAATAAATTGAAATAAGGGCAGAATTTTGCAAAATAATTACAATAATTCGTATGTAATCAATTCATATGTAATTACTGGGTAAAATAGTGGTGGTTAATTCCTAATACAGTGAAACATCTCTTAACAGGCATCTCTCAATAGTGGACACCTTTATGAGAGGAATAACTTTATTTTTCCATGCCATAAATATGTGTGGTGTGGTGTTATGAGAGAGAATCCTTCCATTTAGAGACACTTGTCATTTACGGACAAATAATCGTGTTCCACCCATGTCCGTTTTGAGAGGTTTCACTGTATTACTTAGTTTAATAATAATAATAATAATAATAAATGCTTAAATGTGTCAACTTCCTTTATTGAACCTACTACTGCGAAGAGCTGATATTATTATTATTACTATTATTATTATTAGTAGTAGTAGTATTGCAATAGTTGCGTAACAAAATATACTGTTTTCTTTGAGTTTTCTTTGAGCACCCCCCCAAGCAATAATTTCTGGCGTACTTACTGATGGGAACGTTTAGATAAAAACTGGCAAAACGTTACTGTTGTCGCCGCAATGGCGGGGTTGCAGTTGGTCCGCTAGTATTTCCATAACTGATTGAAGAATGCATTTGATTTAGTTCTAAGCACTTATATAACGCAGTCTTTCCATATTAATAGGTAAGGAAGAAACACTGCAAACTGAAGTTAAGAGAAGTACGTCTATCATATATTTAGTTCAGAAAATGAACGTGTTCTTTGTTATACACTAAAATATTCTCACTACAAAACAACGTTTCACACACACACATACACACACATATATATATGAGTGAACGATGAAAGGCTCTTTTGTCCTATTGCGTGGGAGAGAAATTGAATTCTTCGTTGTTCCCACCGAAGAAAGAAATTATTTGCGTCGCAGAAATAAAATATAAATCGAAGAATACTGTCTTGACGAAATATACAGAGCGTCCACAAAAATTATTTCTATAACCTAGTGACGGTTATACCGAAAGCCCAGAAATCTAATTCTAATTATTGTTTGGGTTATTTGAACACTTGTTATTCCCGAAGAATCACCTCGATTTCTTACAGCATTTGCATTATTGTATGTCATACTCTGGTTTGATATGAGATAAACACCTTGGGCTTTTCTAGACTTCCTCGAACCTAGGCAAAAATGTTATATTTTAATCTTTCACGCAAATTCATCATAAGACTTCACTAAATCATTTATAGACCTCATCTAATGGTGACGAAGTTAGGCATTTTCTTGTTTTCTGAAATGGAATAAATCCAACTCTAAGCAAGATTGTTTAGGAACACGCAAGCATCTCAATTCGCTAAATAACCATTGAGTTTGGCTTTATCTCTTAAATCGTTAAGACATGCGTTTCGGAGCATCTCGTCAATGGAACCTATCAGCACCAATTGTGCCATTTATAGACTTATTCGTGTGATAGTGGCACAAAAGAGTTTATTCATAGTATTAATGGTAAAATTTACACTAGTTTGTAAATTCTCAGTACGTCTATCATGGTAACTTCTCAATATGTGCATTACAAGATAGGTGTCCCCACACCTCTTCATTCAAGACTCGGAGACATTCTCAACAAAGACACCTTATTGGATTCAGAAATGTGTTAAACATACCAATGTTAGTCACTGTAATAGCTACTGTTGATTAAGATTCAGAAGAGGTTGGTAATAAACTAACGGAGTCAACGTCAGTCACTATCATTCTTCGAAAACATAGGTGTTATGTTCACGTCGCGATTGTGCCACGATTTACGTTTCGTATCGCTGCTGTTGAGTCTAGATTCCGTGAAAGCCTTGGAGACTCGCAGAGCATCAAGATTGGCGGTCCTGCACTACGAACTTCAGCTATGCAAATACTAATATTACCAATTTCATTAAACAAATTACTGCATATAAAAACAGATTACTCTTTCGAGTGGTCAAATCACTAACATTATTCCTGCATTGATAGTGACACCGCAAACTTTTTTGAGTAATTCAGCTTTCTGGGAATTTAGACATAGTCGGGTAGAGTTGATGGAAGGACCGTAACATAGAGTATAAAGTTTTTTCTTTGCTGTTTATTATGGATTGGGATGTTCTTTCTCAGATTCCAACGGGTGGCACTCTGGCACCTTTGGCACTTTTCAGTATGACGTCACTTATGAACCTGCCGAACCTACGTAACAAACGGTAATCCACACAAAAAGTTTTCTCTGATTCACTAACTGTACACAATACTAAGGCGGTATTTTCAGAATAAAATGTGGCTTGTCCATTTCACAATTTGGTTCATTCTGGTGGTCATAGGTAGTATGATGACATCACAGTAATGTGACAAAAATCAGACATCTAGATTTTAAAGATTTTTCGCTTTATTCATTTGTATAACACAAATTGTTATCAAATTGAGCTAAACTTAAGGAACTACTATAAAAGTTCAGTCATACAAATCACAGTATTACATGTATTACGAGAGAACCTGAAAGAAATTCGTTTAGAATATGAACAGGAATAAAACTTCTTTTAAAATGTAACCGAAAACTAAGATTACTAATAAAGTATATTAGAATCTTGTTTCTTTCACAAAAGTTATTCCGCTTTATGCAGAGTCATTGCTCCATACAAGGGGCGAGGAATTTATTATCAACTTTAAAAATCTTGTGTTGCACATAGATCTCTCCACATACTCTAACCCAGGGCTTTCGTGTTTCAGAAAGAGTTTGCATGCAGCAGCTTTATCTATACGATATGAATAAGAGACTGAATCACATCCGTAAAGCTATAGTAGCTAGAAACAGTGTGTAAAGCTAGTATTTCCTTGCATTTGTCACCCAAATGAATGGCAATCGCATTGATGTCAATTATCTTGACATTGAACTTTTTCATGAAGAATAAGGCATCTCGCTTAACTTCCAGTAGCAATGTAAAATTAAAACAAATACATCCGTATCATCACTAAGAAGCTCCACACTTTTCTTTCCATTTTGGGAAACCATCTGCAGAGCGTAACTGATAAGTGGTGTATGTTTCCTCATGCGTAAATATGGCTCCTGGCTCCTATTACTATTTATAAACTCCACATAGGGTCAGAATGTTCAATAGAGCACAGAATATTAATGAGTTATATCTTATTATGCACGTTACTGAGAACAAAATTTCGGGCAAGTAGGATTATCGAGAGAGCCAAAAAATGACACTGCACCATCAGTTAAACGTCTGTCTCATTTATGAAACTTGATAGATAGTCTTATAATTGTCGAAGATTACGTACATATTATGATCATGGAAGATTGCCTTTGACATGTTGGAATAAAGATCTAACACACTACCCCTAACTGGCTGCTGCGCATGGTACAATAAGGCATTACCATTTTACAAATAGTTCCGCATATCAAGATGAAAATTCAATTTTGTGTCGACATTTCGTTTTATACTTTCTTTATCATATTGTACGCAAGAAAAGTTTTGAAGCATGTTTAAATTTATTCAGAAAAAATAATCTTAAACAAAATAATAAAATTATATTTAACCATGTAACCAATATATTTTAAAAAGTAGATTAGATTAATGTCATTTTTTATTTACAATTTTAAATCTTGTGCTTTTATTAACAAGAACAAAACATATCGTTTACAAGTTTGTAAATGCATTAGTTAATGTTATTGAAAATTGGAACTTCCACCAAAAACATAATTGTTGTGCATTACGAAATGTACAGTCTGATTTTTTCTTAAGTTTTATATTTTGTTCATGAAAAGTACAATAATCATTAAATACGTTCGCATGCAATATGTGACAAGTCAAATGACGTCACGCGCCCTGCACCCTGCGCCGCATGTCCGCTGCCGGGCGCCAGGATGCGTGTTCTAACAAGTTTTCCAATCATGTCAATGACCTATGTAGTGTTATGTGTGATTCAACGTGTGAAGTCCATGGGCAGTTTTTCATAAACATCAGAGGAATAATAATAATAATTTCATTTCCCCTTTTGTTACATATTAAATGCGTTTGGCATCAAAAAAACACAAATGTGTATGTTGACAATAAGTAATTTAAAAAAACATTCTTTTCTTTCTTTTGTATTCAACTATTATTTAAACCGTCCCGCTGCCTAAAGCACTCTATACGCGTTCTCATCCCCCCAATCATCTACTACTCCTTTTGTCTACATAACAACAAAAACTCTATATATTCGTTCTCACCCCCACCTCAACCATCTACTATTCCCTTTGTTTACATTCCAACAAAAACACTGTATATCCGTTCTCACCCCGACAAAGGATATCATCTGTCCATTAGCAATAGAATTTATGATAGACAATGACCTCTTGTCAAAAAAAAAAAAAAAAAGAGGGAAAGATTCCCTATTTAAAAGCATTTCTTAACATCTTAAGTCTAAGCTACTAAACTTATTTATTCATATACTCACATGAGGAGATACATCAATAAGTTTGTTACTATTGTCTATCATATTCCTTCAGCTGACATTCAATATATTCATTATAAATCTGGTCATTCTGCGAAGACTGAAGCAAATATTTTGAAGAACTTTTCACATCCATTCAACTCTTGTTTTCAAAATCTGGCTTTCAGATAGAAATGGACCATCTGTTCGAGTTTGACAATATAAATGGGTGTCCAGTTCTATTATTAATAAATTGTGATAATCAGGATAAAGGAATCCACGTTTCAATAATCCTGAAACCGAAATTAATGACCTTATATGAGTGTAACTACTTATTTTTCTCAGATTGAGAACAACACTAACGATTTTCATACAGCACAGTTTTAGTGCAGCTTTGAAGCCTCTCAAAACAGAGGAATATTACCTGTTTGTAGAGCTATTACACGGATCACAATAATAGGTCAGATATCTGAAATAAAATGTGGTTACCGTGAGAATTTCATAGGCAAGACTAATGGAAACATAAACGTCCGTCAGGGGACATACTAGGAATATTAAGTCGGAAGTTCTGGCGTCAGGTCTGTCAACACATTAAAAAAAAAAAAAAAAAAACTCATCGTAGGACAGAAGAACTCAAAAATGTTATTTCGGATTAAAAATGACGTAGAAAGTCTCGTTTTTCAAAATTTGTTTACTCATAAAAAATACATAAAATTAGACGGGATGGTTAACTGATGAATGGGAAGTAATTTCTATTGTAAATTTGTACAACATTGACATAACAATAAAATTACCTACATGAGTAGGCAATCTTTCACCAATGAAAGCCCACTTTGGCAGGTCCGTTCCTTTTATGATAGTTTTGTTCTATTTTTATAATCCGTGACCAAATCTCTAGGGCAGACTCAAAAGTTCGAAAGGCAAGTGGTATTCAGCAATTGCATAAATCTGTAAATAGAATGATAATTATAAATTCAGCGAATGTTTAATTCTTGCCATTTTTTATTTGCTCAATCACACAAACACTAGACTTTCATAACGAAGTAATCCTGGGTTTGTTCGTTGAAGCTTCATTTGGCAAGTCTTTCGCTTCTTTTATCGTTCTTTGCAAATGGTGCTAAAGTTACATTTGGAAGAGACAAGATAGTTGCATGGTATGCGATGTGGACGAAATAGAGTCATATAACACTGAATGTTAAAACTATTGAAAATTGTAACTGATAGCTACTAACAACGGGCACTGTCACTGATGTAAAGGATTAAAGTCCGTTAACTTCAAGAACACCGACACTTTGACGTTGCTAATGAAATGTTCATAAAGAATCCTCAGAATTAACTGAGTCATCGATATCGTGAAAGTGCCCATGCATGGTATAGGATGGGAGAATTCTGATAAGATTTTTTTAAATGCCATGGAAGCTACATTGTGTTTAACAATTCCGTTACGATTGTAATAAGGAATCAAATTGGTGAAATATTTTTGGCGTGGTATTATACCTGGGGAGAACTCTCTATCAACTATTTGGTCAGATCAGACAGTATTTCACATTGGTGGATGTGTAAAGAAACGTAACTGGCATTGCTTGGTTGGTGTAAATTCACACATCTGTATTCTAAGTAGGATAACCTGCATAATTTTGTTTATGATGGATGGTACGCTCTACACTTCGCAATGTTGTTTCTGAGTTGTATCAGTTATCTTTTCATTGTTCTATATAGTATTGGCAAACGTGGCATACATGAATAGCCTGGTAGCATTGAAGATTGGAATTCCTAGGACTTTTTATTTTGGGATGAGCAAAGGAAATATATCGAAGAAAGAAAGAAGAAAAACCTAAGACGTGGACGACTTGGAAGTCAACAGTCTCCAATGTGCTCAATAATGTTCCACATATGTTACAGCCAGCATTTGCAAACCTATATATTCAGGAAAACATTTTGACTTACTTGGAAATTTAAATGATGTCAGACAGAACCCCAAGAAATATTTCGCATGTTCATGTAAACAAAATCCTTAACAATGAAAGGAGATTTAGAATAAGGGAATAATTTTTCACACACACTTTATATATTTTATAAGTTAAGCAGAAAACAGAAATTAAACTCTGTATATGTACATCCTGTCTCACAAAGGTTGGCCGCACTCTTTATTGCTGTTTTGAGGCAAATATTTTCTAAGTCCAACTTCGGGTATTCTCGGAAAAAAGTAAACCAGTTCGATGAGAACTGGTGAACCGAATGATGAGAAAGAGCTTGATGAAGAAGGAGATCAAGGTTCGGAAAGTGAAATTTAAAAAAAAAAGGAAAGATCTAGTACAAGGAATAGGGATGGACTGCAAGTTTATTAATTTAGAAATTAGAGTAATTAGGAATTTGTCTGTGAACAAAACGTGTCTAGCGATGCAACTGCCAGTAGGGCGGCAGTTTATCGACCAAAGCCCAATCCGAAGTCTGAGCAAATGTGGACTTCCGTCTGTATTCCTGAATCATTAGATGTATTTTGGTTACAGTGAATAGAAGTGTACGATTTTAGAGTTTAGACGTACATATTTAATGTTGAAATTCAATAGTAAACTGCGTTTCTAAGGTGCAACAAAATAAATAAGTAAACAAAACAAATAAGTAATTAAGGCACTAAAATCGGGATAAATTAGTAATTATCAAATTCTCCATTAATTTCAGAAAACGATTTGGAAAACATAGGAACAGGAATCTGGTAAAATGTTGAATATAATTATTTGGCAAGGAATTTTATTGGCGATAACAACAGCCCTAGTGAACGGACATCAACAAGTAACGTTGCAGAACTTTGGAATTGCATTAACGCAAGATGCATTTGCAGTTCATTCTTCGAATGTTGTATACATGACAATGAAGATGCATATAAACTTTCATCAGTCAGTACCTATGCACAACGTGTGTAGTGAAACATATGACATTTTGCACGAGTATGCCATAAAGAAACAAGAATTTAGAAATAACATTATTAATTCGATACCGTGTCATTTTGCTTACATGAATGGTAGCGCATGATGTATAGTTTTTTTTTAGAAGTAAGAGATCTATATTTTCATGGCTACTAGGATTATCATCAATAGGTTTATCTACCTATAATTTTATTCACACTCAACAATTGTCATCCTCAATCCAAAAATTAACTGAACATGAAAGTTTGTTGACAACGGAAATACCGAACTTAAAGTCCTCATTCAATAATGAAATTTCGATTGTCCATGGCATTGTCATAAAGGTACAACATGTATTATAAAGATTTCGTAGTAAGTTAGATACAGGTGAAAGATGTTACAAATGCAACGAGTGCGGCTGGGGATTTACAGGGAAATTAAAACTGACAAGGCACATGAAAATATATACCGCTGAAAGATCTTACAAATACGAGTGTGGAGAGGCACATATCGACACATACTCGTAAAATACCTCACGTGTAAAAAGATTTAAAAAAAATGATCTAATCGAAGAAACGCATTTGGCAAGGCACATATTAATAGTGTTGGGCAATGGGAATATTCCCAGTGAGCAGAATGAAAAAATGGGAATGTTCCGAGTTTTCCCTTAGCATATAAATTGCCGGAAGATAATTTATTTCCATATATTAGTTTCGAAATTATAAGAACGATATGACTAATTTCTTTATTTTAATTTAACGTCATCATTTACTTTAAGGTTTTAAGTATATGGAAAGTTAGGAAATTGAAATTCTTTGAATGTACATTATATAGCAAATATATTTTAATTTCTATTTCCATTTGCACTAAAATGTATCAAAGTACTAATTTATAAAAGATGTAAAGAAACCAATTTCTAAAGTAATCTAGAAGTTCTGTAGAAATAGAGGTATAGCACTACCAATACACCAAAACCACTGTTAGTAACTGATGTGCGTCTGTCTGCTCTCTGGTGCTCGAATTTCGCTCTGTGAGGGAAATCAGACATTCAATAAAGACATTCCTGTAGTTTCAAATACATGTGGTTTAAAAACGTAATGTTTACATGTAAAAATTAGGGTTGATACTCAGATATTTCATTAGTACTGGTGTTTTCCAATCTTTCCTAATTAGGATTTCTTTGCTTCTTCTGCGTGTGTATTCATGTTCCAAGCGTTGTTGCGAATTTTTGTAACACCGTGGATATTTTTCGAAAAAGTCCATCTTCTAAAATTAGAGATTTAATACAACACAGTAACAAAGCACATTGTACCTCTAATCAACTTTTTGTATATATGGCATCTCATGCACTGGCAACCTCATGAATTTTTCGACAGACTACGTACGCTGTCTGGCAGTTTCCCAAACTAAACTGTTTATGACATTTAAAAAAATATATTTTTATAGTATATCAGCAGTAGGGTTAAGTTTAGAAAATGCACTTAAATAAAAATTTAAACTCTTTAGCGGCGTACGTGGGCTTTCTATACTAAATGTTTTTCACACATACAGCATAAAATATATTGTAAGTAAATATACATTTATTCGTACCCTCTGAATATAATTAAATAACATATTACCGTTCAGAATGTACATTTTAAAGAATCATATGAAGACAACAGTAATAAATATACTGTGAGAAAAAATCGAATTTTATTTTGAAATCATAATTTAGTAATAGAATGAATTTTCTTTGTGTACACATAAATTCCCGGAATATTCCCATTTTAGGGCATCTTGCCAGCAAATATTCCCAAAAAACTTTCACGGGAATTTGCACATCACTAGTGTGGACGTCAACGAGTATGGGAGGTCCTAGGTTCAAAACGCATTAAATAATTTTGTCCGAAGATTAACATTGTTTTAGGCACTGTCACCATATTAGGCTCTCATCGAGTGTGGGTTGTTCGTGTCGCAAATCGAAGGACATGGGTTTGATAAATGTTAATTAACACAGAAACTATGTCTCTTTATTGTCACCAACTTGTTTTTTTTCTAGCGAACCACTATGACAAGGACACGCCTAATGAGTACTCATTATTTCAAAAGCTAGAATTTTGGTGGAAGAAGAGTACCCACCGTAAAAGGTAATAAGCAATAAAAATAAACACTTTGGATATAGTATTGCAAATAATATTGGTAGTATAAATGAAATGCATAAAATGTAATTGAGTAATGAACTATATTGCAACTCCTGTTTCAACTAACAAACACATCAGATTTATACAACATGAAAAAGAATATTGACAACTTAATATATTAGTAATTCTTAAATACGCTTTATGAACTCATCTTGTAATTGCTACTCTTCTTTTTTTACACGATTTTTGTTCTTGTTTTTGAAATTGAAATTGTGCCCTCATATAACTCACGAGCTATAACGTATGCACAACCTTGCGATGATGTAATAATGTAACTAATTCGTACGTTGTCATTTGCGAGTTACGCGTTAGCACTTTCTTCAACACGATAGTTGCTTTCCTTTCTTCCTCTTACTGGTACTCTTCCAGGTCCTCGGCCACCACACTGAATTTATCAACTGCTGAATGCATACCTACTCATATCAAGCCATCGACTTTTCTTGAAGAACCATCACGAAATCTAACTTATTGGTATCGAGATACGAACTACTGGTAAACTGTCGCTAGTATTTAACTATTACTAGACTATTTTAACACAATGAGAATAGTTAAAACACTGGCTCTATAGCTTATAGTGACCTGAACTTGTGCACTAAAAACGAATTCTGACATGGTATGCTTAGGTAATAATAGCCTAGAACAGGACTACACAACTCGGTATACAGAAACTCGAGCGTCACGTGGTGTCTATGCTTGTGGCGGCGCTAGGCACGTAATAGTATGGAGCAACAGGGGAGGGAACCACGCTTGTAATCCAATTTATTTCTAACTGCACAGCTTTATGATTGTGGGTAGCAAATGAACATCGGCACGTTTCGGGACACACTTTATATAAGCACAACCAGGAGCATAAATTTACAACAAATGTTGAAAGAAGCATATCACAAATACAGTAGTGTGAATTATAAATGTTAGAAACACGTACGCTTACATGCTATGAAACTGCACAATCATATTCAAAAATGATTCCCACATGTCCATAAATATGTTACTGTAGGAATATAATTTGATAAAGATTTTGGCCGGTATATCTTATAATGTTAGTATGTGTATAATCGGCAAAGATATGCATGCGGTAAATTTCCTATCAAACGAGCAGTAAATTAGAATATAACGAGAAATCTTTTTTATTCATTGAGTAACATTTTGTTTTACTCGTTCTAATTTTCGTTGTTTTTGAGTTTAACGTCCGTTTCAGCAACGACGTTATATGAGAAAACCCACTCATTCACGTGGAATCCGAACCACATAAGCTCCCATCGGGAATCGAACACGTGTTTCCTGCGTCATCATTCTAATTTATGTATAATTCTTTTTCTATGAAATTTACCTCAAATATATATTTCCCATTATACACATAGTATTAAAAGTACACACAGCCATCACCAAGAAAAAGGTAAATCAAAAATCAATTTTTAAGGAGCAAATTGAATGTACCGACTATGAATATTGAACAAATAATAACAAAGAAACTAAATTCAAGTGAATAAATAAATAGGGGCCACAATAACAAGACAGAAGAATAATTCATTGATTCCAGAGAAAGCAATAAAAGAAGTTACGTTGAAAATAGCCGGAAAGATAAATAAGTTAACAATTTAAACCAAAGTAGAAAGAACGCGCTACAAGCGTCTACAAATCTCGTATTCTCTCAAAAGGAAACCAAGGAGTCACTTACTTATCAATGTAACAGAAGACCCACATAGAGAAATAACAAACACTTACAATTTACTTTTTGACCGAGGTCCTGTGCGTAAAGGATTTTTTCTCTATTTGTAAATTCCTTAAGTTCATTGACCTTGGACGTATTTCAAGGAATTGTAGAGCAGAGAAGCCCTATTCCTTTAGCGTGATTGTTACCCGGAGAGGAATAGAGCGGTATATGTCATTTAATTCATCTTCTTAATTGTATGAAAAGATAAGAAAATTTCTGAAGTAAAACAGTCACTGGCGTTAAACATCAAATTTTCTGTTTTGTTTAGTAGGAAGATATTGCTTTTTCTTAAGTATGTTTAGCAAAGAAGTTTTTCTTCTTCATTGCGCTTATATGTATGCCTTCGTATATCCTACATTATGGTTGTCTCAGCTTACAGATATTGAAAACTGATTGAAGCAGCATTGCACATTAACAAGTGAGCAATGATTTCATTCTATCGGAACGGAAGTTAATAAAAAAGTAAGGAAGATGTATTTTACGCGAATCAGATTATAAATATCGTTGCTCAACTTTTGGTTTTTGTGTTAAAATCATAGTAAGGATGCGACTTATAAGCTAACAATGAAGAACTAATTAAATTCATTACAGATGTCCATTCCCGTATTGTAATGTCTTCCTTTAATAATATTATGTAATGAAAAACGAACCTTGTTACGTCACACTATAAAAGGACATATTGCAAAAATTTAGTTTCAGATATTCCTAACTCTGAAGTTTAAAATAAAATCTTAAACCACTCATATAGTGTAATGCAAGTACACTTAATTAAGTATATCAATCTCAATATGTCACAACAAATGTAGACTAAGAAAATAAAAAGAAACGTGTTTACTTGGAAGAAAAAAATTATATATTACACGTTAAAAGTACAAAATCAAAGTAAAATTAGCGTTATTATTTTAATACAGTAGCTCTTTTACTTTTTGATACGATAAAATACAGAGCAATGTAAAAACGAATTCAGAGACAAAACTCTACCAAAAACTTAAATTATTCTGAACATTATACGCACATATTTCACGATGAACACTGTGAAAATCGCAATTTTTAAATAATAAAAGGATGCAGTATACAAACAGCACAATTAATTTGAAAAGTACAGTAAATGTTTATAAAATTCGTGATAGGTACGACAAAAAAAGACTGTCAAAAAATAGGCAAAAAGATGATCCCGTAATGACTTAACTCGTGAAAGAACGGTAGGTTCTTTAGAGTCCATCAGATACCGTGGTGTTAAAATACAGCAATATAATACGTAAATAAAAGGTTGAGAAATACCGAAAGAAACATGTAAAAAAATTTAAGACCGAGAAATCGTCATACTCTCAATTTCTTGTTCATATTCATTCGAAAGTCGTCAAATCAAAACGAAAGTAATATCCAGTATTAAAAAGGGAAAATACTGTGCGAATTGCGTGGTCTGTCTGAGTTGTGCTGTAGAACCCACCAAAATCTGGATGTTTGTATCAGTGTAACGTAGTTCCAACAATAAGTAATAAACGTAATATTGTAAGTTTTCCTTTAACATGTATTCTGAATTATGTATAAAAGTTAATGTATTTAAAAATAAAACTTTGTTAAGTTGGCAGCACAGTTTACGATGTATTCAATACCGGACCTTCGCCCCCTTCCCCATGCAAGAGAATTTGAAAAGGCATTTCCGCACTAAATACTTTTTTTATTTAGTGAAATATTCCGTGTTTTACTTACTATAGAATAGAGATTAAAATCCTTCCTCCTCGACCTTATCTCCACAAACTAGCGTATAAAATCTCTCTTTTCAAAGGTCGAAGCCCTCTCATGGTTGATTGGTGACATTCTCAAGTCGCTCATTCTCTTGTGTGTCATGGAGCACCTTAAATAGCTCTTGATACTCCTTAAGACATGAGAATGACTTTTTAGCTGAAGCGACAGTACAGGTAAAGTTAGGAATGAAGCAAGAACTGTCAAAACTTCAGGATAATTGGGGCAGTAGTATTAAATTTGACATAGAGTAATACGCCAATTGAAGAACAGTGTTATCTTTGAAATATGATTTTAGTGTCTACTACGAAGCGCAATTAATTTCATTGGTAGCGACGGTCAAATGTCTTGTTGGTACTTCTTTTGTTGTTTTCCAACCTTAAGGTTCACAAGTACTTTCGGCAATATGATTGAAATTTCATTAAGAATTGTATCAATCTAAAAATGATTCAAATTTTATCGGAAATTGTATGTAACAATGTAAAACGGTTCTCGATTTCATTGTACGCGATATCCAGAAGAATATTATAAACATTAACCCTGAAGCAATCCTCTATGTCCGAAAATCGATGATCTACCAGTTCATCGAAGTTTATTTCCATCTTGGATTGCCTTTCTTCTACGAACACAGGCTTGATTTTCCACTTCGCAGAAACAGCTATGGCTTCTTGTTTTATTTTATCGTGTGGTTCTCTCATTTTCTTAACTTCCTCTCGACTCTCTTTCGAAGTCAATATATTTAGTTTGTGAATATTATTCCTTTTCAAGTGTTATAAGCATTAGTATTTACAGGAAGGTTGCAGGGGACCTACAATATCCTTTAGGATCCGGTCCACCACCGCAGGGTCTAACGGTTTATAGATCCAGCACTGATGTATCACAGAACATGCTAAAAAACATATCTTCTGCCGTCGTTTGTATAATACAAATTTTCGTGGTTCCTTTGTGTATCGGTTTGAAAGGTGCAAGTTCACATCGAGATAAACGGTCAAATCTGTATATGGCTTTTAACCTTTAGCGTTTACGAAATCTGTTCTTATCGTTGCTTTAAAAATGAATCTTGTCATACTCAATAATTCATATGCTAATTCTAATACTGTACACATGTAACATGTAAGAATTTAAGTTCATACTTAATGTAAAAAACGCCAAATACAATTTTCGCTACTACTAATTGAAAATCTTACTGGGTTTGTTAACAATATTTCTCAGCTGTACCTTAAAATGAGTTGATCGTAAACTACCTTAAAAATTTTCCGTTAAAAAGTGAAAAAAACGTTAGTTTCTACTTTTCCACCCCAGCTGAAAAGAAAGATATGTTTAAATGTCTACGTGTCAGCGTTATAACTCAGAAATTCGATTTTCAAGTGTTTTTCAACAATTTCAGAACTACGCATGTAAATAATAGAATGAGTTCATATATGGTTCGATAAAGTTATCATATGAGAACTTTTTTGTTTTTTTGAAGCTAAAGGGATTTAGTTTCGGAATCGTTATAAATTTTGTACTGACCACTAGACTTGTTCATCATTGTATTGTAGGAATTTGGTCATCTGTATATGTATTTCCTTTCATAAAGATGTTTTCTGAGCGAAACCCTTTCCACACACTTCTCCTCTATATGATTTCTCACCAGTATGCGTAGATACATACCTATAAGAATATGAATTTCGACGACAAAACTACGCACACTGCAACCGGGAATAGGTCATCACATCCATCTGCATTAACAAGTGACTGGCTGTTCTTGGTTTTCAGATGAATTCCTTGAGACACTAGTGGCATGTAGAAGACTTTTCACGTACGTGTGTTAATATATATTTGATTAACTTAAATATTTTGGAGTACGACTTTTTAAAATCTCTAAACTTTGAGGTTAATCCGATATATACTAGTATATGATGTGCTACAATAGAAGTGCCTAATCTCCTCTTGCAAAGCACGCAATGATAAAGGTTTTGACGTGAATATGTCAAAATGTGCTTTTTCACATTGTTCTTTGGATGAAACATCACACCCAAAACTCGCAAATGCGAGAATTTTCTGCTGCAAATTTGTTGCACTTTAACGATGCTGTGTTGGTTAAACACTTTGCAAAAAAAAAAAAAAAAAAAAAATATATATATATATTTTGCAACCGTATGGTTTACCATATAGTTTCTCATGACTGACAGTTTACAAACTCTCTTCACACACACCTGAAATTAATGAAGCTTTTGACTTTTGTGAACTTGTGTGTGCTGTCTCAAGATTCATCTGTCTGAGACTTTTACTATGAAATTTAAAGCTTTCCTGGAGTATTTGTTATTATATCGTCGAGTGAGAACCCGATGAACGTAACTCTACTTTCATAGGCGAGAGGACAAAAATATTGTTGAAACATGTGGTTTTAATAATATGGTAGGATGGCTACATTACAACATGACAAACAAGGAGAAATTGCGTTACGTTCCATTTACATAAAGTAGGGCTTTCAAAATTGCGCAAACACGAAACCGACAACCGCATTTTTGGAGTTACATTTTTTTCGTTCTCATGCGACGATATGGTAATTTGAATTTAGTTTAAAAGCAAACGCTCTTTTACATTTTTGACAAAATTGATGCTTCGATACGTATGGGTTAAGATGTGCTTATCCAAAAATGATTTATTGTTAAACTGGTTCCCACAAAGTAGGCACGTTCGTAGCTTTTCATCGGAATGGAAGAAAATATAAGGGCCCAAAGAATTTTTCTTGCTCAAGTTTCTTCCACACTGGCGAAATGTATAATAATTTTCCATGTGCCGTTTGAAGTTATTTTCATGAATGAATCCAATACCACATTGCTGACAAGTGTAAGGCCTTTCACCTGTATGAGTTATTAAGTGCCTTTCGAAGACACAATGTAGACTAAACCTCATTCCACATTCTTGACAAACATAAGGTCTTTCTCTTGTATGTATAAATATATGACTCTTTAAATGTGATTTTCCTTTGAACCTTTTTCCACACTCGGTGCAAGTAAAAGGCCTATCAGCTGAATGAGTTAACATGTGATTTCTCAAAATAGATTTTCGATGAAATCTTTTTCCACACTGTTTGCAGCTATAAGGCTTTTCACCTGTATGAATTCGCACATGCACTCGCAAATCATGTTTTTTATTGAAACTCTTTCCACATTTGTCGCAAGCGAAAGGTCTTTCGCAATTCCTACCTGCCTCTTCGTTTCCCAAAACTGATACTTTAGGAAAACCTTTGGTACATTGATATCTGTAAACTGCACTGCAATCTTCTTTTCTGAAAATAAAATATTTTTTAAGTCTGAAACGGGAGGCAAACTAAATACATTGAAAAAAAAGAAGAAAAAACAAAAAAAACCTCAAACGTTTGTATGTAATTTACTTGAATACAGTCTGTTATTCTATTTTCTATATAAGTTACTCGTATGTCTATTGAGAGTAACTCCATGCAGTAACTGATCAGATATTACATAAAACACGTATTAAATATGGAAGTGAATGTTGTCGCTTTGTGTTTCTATCTTCTAACTTATATTCTAAAACCTACTTCAGAAGATTACGAAGATTAAGATTTTTTTAGAGTACTTAGAAAGCTATTTCACCTTTTACTTTAAATAAATATTTCATATGTGAATTTAGTATTATTATTTACGGTACTTTAAATGAATTTTTGATATGCGAATTTAAGATATTCTTTTTTCCACATAAATAAAAAGATGATGATGTGTTTCAAAGAAAATGAATAGTTGAAATAATAAGATTAATGCTAAATACTGAAACGAATTATTGCTGTCCACTTGTCATAAAGGTATAACCATAAATTTACACCTTCCCGTAGGGAGTTTCAGTGGTCCTTTCCTTTCTTATGTTTTCCATATATCAACTCTATGATTATTTTCAGTCTCTGCTAGCTGAGTTTTCTGGAGAAGCTGCTAGAAATTTGGTAGATTGTAAACTTTAAATAGTTCGACTAAAATGAATATAATGCTAAAAAGTGTTTAAAGAACTAGTTTGTATGTAACAATATTTAATTCTAATAGATCGGTACGTTTACATTTTCTGAAAGATTTACGCGAAGTTCATTGGATATCAGATAAAACAGAAAGCTAAACAGTTCGACATTCGGGAAGCTAAACAAATCTAGTACGGAAAACATATTCCTAAACATGATACTGGTTCCTGAAAAATAACTAAGCTAAAATAAATAATTAATTTGGTATATTTTCTGACACCGTTAAAGATAAATTGATTTTCTTTTCTAATATTACTAATTTATTCGAAATATATAAAACTTAATAAGTTTGGGCTAAATTCAAGCAGTATTAATCTAATCCTAAAAATCTAATAAAGACATTGAAATTCTGAAAAACTCTCACTTATATATTTAGTATACTACACATTGGGATAGGCTGAGAAATGTTTTCCTTCCAATTACGATGACAAGTAATGTGGATATGTCGCGATTAGTGCCACTAAGTTCACACACACACACACAAAAGAGATATTTAGGAGATTTCTTTGTTTCGTTGAAAATGCTTCAAAAATTTTGTTTATACACTTATTTTTGGATTTTTTTACTTCTCTATTACTTTATCTTATTTATTCTCTTGAGTTGCGGTGACTCAGTGGTAGAACGATAACTTCTGGTTCATAGGGTCTTTTGTTTGATCCCAGCTTGCGCAGAGTGCGCTCGTCATTTTCATTCCATAAGTAAAGTGGAATCCGTTCATGTTATAAATGATGAAACCCGAACTAACACACCTCCAGCTTCAGAATAAGGTAACTTGCTCTGTTATTGCATTATGTCACTTTCGCTGTTTTTTGGCTCTATCGTTATCTTCACTATAACGGTGGTACTGTCTGCTACTGTTCTTTATGCACCAGTGGCCGCTAGTATCGCGCGTATAATAAATAAAAGCCAGTTTTACGCACCTTATTGGGATGTTTTAACTGCCTTACAGTCAATGTTAGCCTACTTCAAGTACCTCTTGTTAAGCATCGTTCAACTTTCTGCATTAAATCTTTTTTTTAAGGGTTTAGGGTCTTGATTGAAAGACATAAGCTTGTTCGCTGTTACATAAAATCATAGTGCTGAACATTTCACTCTGTAGGTGTATTTTATTTTCGTAACATCCACCTTAAGTTTACACGGACAATACTAGTTACAGCTAAATCAGCCAAAACTTCGCCTAATCCTGCAAGTTTCTTCATAACACGCGAAAAGTATTTGGTTGATATCAATGTTAGCATTGCGTCATCCTTCTATATGAATGACCATTATAGGTGTGGTTGTGCTCGGTTCAAGCGACATTTAAAGCTATATACCTGTTTCCTCTCTCGCCAAACGTTCAATCTCGTACCTGGCGCATAAAAATATACCTGGGTATGTAGACTTCACATAGAAACTTGTTTATGATTTAATTAACCAGGTCCCTTTGTATTGTTTTCAGAATTTTGGAGGTAAAATGTTTATGTTTTCATAATAAGGTGAGCCTTTTGTCTCTGATTATAAAATAGTGAGATGTGAGGTGATCATATGTATGATGCTTGCATTATCGATTTTGAAGTTAAAGTTATCAGCTGTATCTTCACCAGGAACACGTAGTAGACAACAAAATAACTTATATCCGTCATCAATTCATATAAGCTGCCTTGGTAACAAAATGTAGCTCATAACTCTAGTGATGCTAGTCCCATTTTCAACCAAACATCGAATAAGTTTAACATGGGTACGACATTTGTCACTGGGCGAAGACTAAATGGAATTGTACGTAGTCATTTTAGGACTTGATGTTATTATTAGTGTAAATAGGTTGAACTATGTTCTTTTCGACTACGAAATTGGGTGTATCTCTTGAGCGAGCTACTCCGAACCCAACGAGTATCGTTGAATATAATGATGCCTTCCTTGTCGAAAGTTACATTCAGCGATTAAATGTTCAATTCCACTGGTTTCAACATATACTAAACATAGTAGAAACCATAAATGGCATAAATGTTACATAGAACAAAACTTCGCACCAATACTCTCTTATAACTTTAACAAGTTACAACGCTCATTTGTTTGTGAAGCTACTTGCTAACACGCCGAATAAATCTAATTTAAACACAAAGTGAAGAGTATTATATTTTGGTCTGAATGTAGTTCACTGATTACATACATATTATTGAGCATTGTGATACCTAGGTACAGACATCTACTGAGAAACTGTGGGTTCAGTGTTGGAACGCAAAAAGAATCAACTACTAAATAATTGTTACGTGCAAGTATGGAAGTTAATACCGAAGTTGTTGAGCATCAATGCGTTGAACATCAACTTAAATATATCGCGTAAATTAATGAAAGATGATTATTAAAAATGTAATTGAAGATATATTAATGCTACGTTTAAGCTACATAGTGAATTCTTAGAGGAATTTGCATATGCTTCTAGGTTTGTAGCTTTTTGTATGCAACAAATGAACTAAAACGAAATATTGAATTATACATTCAAGATCAAACGACTCCGCAGTTGCTTCTGATGAAGCTGTATCCACTATACTTTTTACTGTAATGAAGAAATGTTACGTACTTCGATTACTGACCTACCCACACTCAACAGGTGGAATGTATTAGCCACTTATGGTGGCAGTGTCATCTTTCGAACACGAAGATTCATTTCATTCTGTTATTGTATATTACACAATCCTTTGAATAGTCGATTTATTGTGTGTAGATGGCACTTTCTCATTCAAACTGTAGCACCATATGGATCAAAAGTTTAATGTCCTCATGATCAAGTATGGATGCCACTATGAGTGACAAAAATTTTGTTATCAAAAAGATCTTAGTCAACTATATTTACTTCTTCAGTTCATAGTGTGTTTCGTTGCTAAGTTATTTCAAACTATATAGCACTCTCTTGCTATGAATATTTCGCTAAAAGTTGTTAAGTAAAATGCTCCCTCAGCTTTTCAGCGTTACTTTTGTCGTTCTTAATACACTTGTAAAATTTCTTATGTCAAGACTTATAGACATACAATTTAGATCCTGAACCATAAACTTATACAGTAAGGCTTTCCTTTATTTAATATTTTTAATATTTTCTTATTATGTAACGGAATACCAAATCTTTTTGCCTTTTTCATAGTTGGACATATCCACGTGCCATAACATCTCAGACTTTATTAGACCATTATAAAATTTTTTACCTTTTATATAACACCAACGAATCAGTATATTTTCATTGTGCCGTGACTTACACACATCGAGTTTTGACAAATCTAGTAGAGCACTTCCAGACTAAGTCTGGTTATTTCACTTTACATGTTTTATTATTGATAAGAAACAAGGACAAGTCGGCATCATATATAACTTCTCTTTTAAAGCTTTGGTTTAGTGTAAGTTTATTACCATCGCAGACTTACACTCTCCATTGTCTTACTACATATTAAACACTGTTGGTCAGTAATTTATTAAAAAGAAATCTTCTTGAAGTCGCTTCGGGTATTTGCTTGTATCATGTTCGTGTTTTGCATCAATAGGATTGAAGTCATATATTTTGCCTAAACTGGAAATATGTTGAACCTCCATTAATTTTGTACTATTCATTAAATAGTACCTTGTTTTTACTTCCTGGCCTGCTAGTAATATTATCTTAGAAAGACAACTGTAGCTCTTGTAATGTATCCTGTGACGTCACATATTCATAAGGATAAATTCCAATTTTCATTAACAAATCCATATTTTCGCCAACATAACGTTCGATATAGCCAAAGTCAGGTGAACCAAGGTTACTTGTCATTTCAGTAAGACTGACTGGCAAAAATTGGTATAAATCGAGAAACCTGGATTTGATAGTGATTAGCGAATTCTCATTACAGTGTATCACAGTTCGATTGTCCAGATGTTATTTTAGTTTCATCATCCTCGAACTTATATGCATTGCTATCTTTATAATAATCTGCATTAGGCATATGATATAAAATTTCATTAAATCTACCGTAAATTGGCAATTACTATTGTCGATATGATAATACAGAAGAATTTTCACACTAGTGTCAAATCGCACTATTCATACACGCTTATGCTGTTATTATCTGGTGGAAGTAAGAGTAAATTGTTTCATTCGCTGTAATGTATCGTAAAACGAATTACCATTGGACTGAACCGAACTGAATCCTACTAGATCGATTGCTCCCAATTGAGCCTCGCATTAGAGTGTAATATGCTCTTCTATCGTTAAGTACAAAACACATTGCAAGTTCGCTGGGAACAAAGATCAGACTTAAATTTGCTCCTACTTGGAATCAGCACATCTTGAGGTCGACCTTGCCATAGGATGATAGTCTCAGTACAGCTAGACAATAGTAACAGCAAATCATTAAACTCCTGATTATGTTCAACATTGTATTCGATAGTTCTAGCAGGAGTATCACTTCGGTACAGGAATTTCTACTAATGTACCAAGAGAAGTACCACAGAATGAATCAAAACGAATAACAAGTTAGATATTTTCTAGTAGCATATCCAATGCATTCCATGGTTAGAAGAAGGATCTATATCGACACCATACTCAGTAAGCAATGGTTTACCGTCTGGAGGATGTCTGACAAAGTTGTAGGGTTGAAGTTGATCTGTTTCACTATAGATTCAATTTTGTAGTTAGTAAGCGCATTAATACCATGTGTTGTATGAATAGCCCCCGGGCACCTTAACAAGACGTGCTGATTTTATTTCTCATCATCATCGTCATCATTATGAGCCCAGTTGTACACGGAAGCCGAGCTCTTTCAACACCAGAGCCTCTACCCCAGAGTTCATCTTGATTTGGATTAATATTCCATGATGTCACGACAGGAATACGGAACAAATTCCTCTTTACCTTTGTTAGCAAAGCTCCTAACAACGCAACTACCCTCCTGTCATTAAAATCGAGAAGGAATTCGAATTGTAATTTACAATAATAAACCTTAGGACAGCAGCTATTCCCACTATTCAACAAATACCTTTGCTCTCCTTAATTGTAACTATTCGTTGCTTTATTTTAGTTACGTAAAATTTAGTTTGCTTGCATTAAATTCGGTTTCTGAATTAACTTTGTCTTCTCCAATAGTTTGTTCTTTATATGTGTGTTTCAGAAGTCAAGTAACGTTGTGTTTTCTAAAGAACCACCTATACAGTTGTAAAAAATATTCTGAAATCAAGCTTGTGAGATCTGCCAAGCTTGAAATTCTTGATCAGATTTTGTGGGGAGGTAAGTTTCTACCATCTTAAAAAAGATATAGATGTCATCTATTTTTTTCCTGTAAGGGATATGTGGACTTAGCAACGGGAGAACAAAGAGATCCTGAAATTGTTAAACTTTCTGCATTTAAGGCCTTCTCAGCAGTTCAGGGACTTGCTTAAAAGCGATGAACTTGTTCCCTGTTATGTAAAATGTTAGTGCTGAACATTTCACTCTGTGGTTGTATTCTGTCTTTGTAATCTCCACCCACATTTTAATTTTACGAGAGCTGATCAAGAAAGACTGAGAATGATTATTGTACCGCAGTTTCCCTTGTTGATGAATGCCAGCACCTTTAATAGTAGAAAGAGCTGTGTTTCATGTATACTCTCAGTAGGAGGCAGCATTATCGTATTGGGTAGGTTTGGAGTAATCCGTTGTTTTAGACACTGCTCCCGTTTCGCCTCACAACGTGCTATGTATATGCATACAATGGAGGTTACAGGAGAACAACAATATGGAGGAATACAGTTTTTGTTTTCGCTTGAACCAGACAGCTTCTGAAAGAATGTTTATGTTTCCAAAAGGTAACCAACGCCCTTTGTCTTTCGAACTTAAATTTATCAGCTGTATCTTCACCGGGAATAACTAGTAGACAACAAACTACCTTAATAACGTCATCAATCCATATAACCTGAATTGGTAACAAAATGTACTGTATAACTATAGTAATGTCAGTCCTATTCATAACCAAACATCAGATAGGTTTAACATGGGTACGACACTTCTCAGTGGACGAAGATAAATGCAATTCTGTGTTAGGTTTTTTCGAGTACGAAATTCGATGTATCTCTTGAACAAGGTACTATGAACCAAACTAATATGGTTGAATATAATGATGTCGTCCTTGTCAAAATAATGTTCAGTAATTAAATCTTCCATTCCACTGGTTTAAACATAGACGAAAAATAGTACAAAATAAATATCAGATTTTTATCACTTTGGTGGATACTCAGATGTCGTGTAGCAAGTGCCCCAAATTTAACGTCACTACTGCCAGAAGTTGAAATTGATTTGGCTTCAGGTGTAGGGAGTGATCATGTGAGAACAAACGCCTTTAAATGAATGTTCAATAAATGGTGGATAGTTAATGTGACTGTTTGCGATGGCTGAAAAAGTCTCCGTGACCGAGTCTTTGTTTTGCTGTGATAAACCATTGACTTAAAATCCCAGCCACGAAATAAGTCACATATGGGGATAATGTTCCTCGGTGATCATATTATCCGAGGAAACGGAAGGAAAAAAGCGGTCTGGTACTTGTATGTTAGGTACCACCCTAGCATTTACCATGTGTGAATGTGGAAAACCCAGTAAAACCATCTAGGATGGCTACCTTGAAAAAGCTATTACACTTTTTCGACCGACTGTTTTCACCGGGTCCATATTATTCACGGTATCAGTGGACTCTACGCAGTACATTGAGTTTCTCAACTGACTAACTGGCTCAACTGACCATAGGTAATGGCAGAATTTTTCGTGGGATGGTGGTGGGGTGATATGCTGGTGAATTACTCAGCGTGGCAAGGAATGTAGCTATACTTCAGGGGAGGTCCAGTGGATTGTTAATGTTTTAACCTTCCAAAGATATCGCACTGCTTAAAAAGCTAAGGAAATATTTATTTTCCATTACTTTCGAGGGATGATAGGAGGTGGGTTGGTGAAAACGAAATCATAATAATATTTTAACATATTTACAAGTTTCGTACTCTCGATATACCGACATAATGAGTTTTCGATGTAAATCAGCTTGTTCATCCTGATGCACACTCGCCTAGGGTTTATACCATTCAACGTATTAAGACCAAAATTTAAACTTAAAGTTATTGTACGATTATCCAAAGAGTTTATTCGAATTTTCTTCCTACATGCAAAAATAAAGGTAGTTAACTAAAAGGTGAAACTAAAATATGATGTTTCAGAAAACGGCTGGAATGATTTTGTTAATTTCCTTTAAATCCATATTTCATTAACAATCTTATGTTATTGTACAAGACGTTTCTTTGAGGAATAATCCACAATGGGTATTTTATTCATAGGTTGAACTTTCCAAGCTAATTTTCTCAAAAACGACTAAGTTTCTTTTTCTATTATTTCGTAAATTGATTCTTCACTAAGAAAGTTTCGATATGGTAAAATCATTTTTCTTTTGAAACAACACAATGAGTAATTTACTGTTGGGAAGGTTTATCTAGAATGATTTTCTTAGAAATGACTTCACCAATTTTGTTCATATTTCATGAATTCCTGATTAAAGAATCTACAAATGATATAAACTGGATTCCATTTAGAAAGGGCAGTTTACACTTGGGTTGCATCTTTCCCACACGAGTTTTCCAAAAATAACTACGGTAATTTTGTTCATATTTCAGAAAGACATATTTCTTTAAGATCTCTACAATTTGGTATAAACCATTTTTCATTTTAAAAACATATACGGGATAACTTTCCCCTGTGGCTGTTTTGCCCGGACGATTTCCTCAAAAACAACTAACGGAAATTTGTGCACATTTCGTAAATATGTTTTGTTAGAAAACCTAAAATTTGGTATAAATTAATTTTCATTCAAAATTCAGAAGGGACAGTTTACTCCTGGAGTAAGTCTTTTCTAATTTGTTCATATTTCAAAGAAATCTTCCATTGAGAGGTCTAGAATTTGATATAAATAGTTTTTCATTTAAAAAATTATAAATGATTGTCCACTCCTGGGAGTGTTTTGCAAAGACAGTTTTCTGGGAAAACGACTCAATCAAGATTGTTCACATTTCTTAAATGTATGTTCCATTACCTAGCTTACAATTTGGTATAAATCATTCCTCATTAAGGAATTCAGAAGTAGTTTACTCTAGGGGTGTCCTTTTGCTTAAAATTGAAAAAATCTTGTAAGTTTTAGGTCCCACGGTTATGCCGGTTAGGCTAAAGGAGACGGTGATGATTAGAGATGAGTGAAATGGTGGAATGAAGAAAGTAGGAGGAAAGGGAGAACCCCGAGAAAATCTACGAGCACGGTGTTTGTCCACTACAAAGTTCACTGGGCGGGGGCTGGGATCGAACCCGGGACGCCAAGCACCAGAGGTGAACGCTCTACCGCTGGGCCACCGCGCCCCCTTTGCTTAAAATTGTTTAATTGATTTGGTCTTGTTTCATTAATAAATATTTAATTTAGAATTGTATAACAGAAGTAAGTGATTTTGGACGAAAATGTCCACAACAGTACCTTACTCTTGGAGTTCTTTACAGATAATTTTCTTATGACATTATTCGTAGTTTATAAATAACATTTCTGTAACATATCTACAATATCACATGAATAACTTCCCAAAAAAATACTAACGAGAGATAGTTGTCTCTTCGATACAGTTTTCCATAAGCGTATATTATTTAATTCGTGATTCAAAAAGAAGCCGTTACATAATAACTAAAACACAACATGTCAAGAAAGCGAGAATTTTACGTGCAGTGGTCTTTATCTTTTATTTATTCGAATGATTACTTCATTAGGTTAGTATTAATTAAACGAAAAAAGTTAAAAATAATCAAGTACGGAAAATAATTATTTATATAAAAAGAATTGAACGCACGCAAACATACCTTAGTTCTTCAGCATTGCTACCTACTTCTCCACAGTCACTTTCTTTAACATTCTCTTCCGATTGATCTCCAGCACAGCCAGATATCTGATCGGTTAACTCTTCCTTAGTGTGTGTAAAATTACTCAATAAATCTTCTCTTACCATGACATTATCTCCCTCTATTCTACTTTCATCTTCCTCCTTTGGTTTTAAATGTGACATAGAATAAATTGAAAGTGGATCCTCACGTTCCAAATAATCGGGGGTATCATTGTATAATTCATAATCACAATGTTTAGTAGGCTCAATTTCTGTTTCTATTTGAAATGTATTAGGTATTTCATATGTGCTATCTCCAATACACAAATTTTCTGTTTTCACTTCAACTATATTACACAGTTCGTACTTCGAGTCTTGAACGGACTCATCTTCTGTTTGCGTTTCAGCTTTAATTGTAGCTAAGTTGAAACAACTGAAAGCCATTTCGTTAACTGAACAGTTCTTTATGTTTGATATTTGTGCCCTTCAACATTCAATGATTCTGACAAAAGAAGAAATCTGAAAGCAATAACAAACCATTATTTATAATCAGAGAATACATATTCATATATTATCCATTCTCTGACATAACACAAGATTAACATAGTTGCCAACCAAAGTTAATATTTTCAAATCACACTACGTCATTATTACATATATCAAATCAACATGTTAACCGAAAACTTACATTTATTATCCACTCTTAAAAATTAAGGATGATATAGCCTAACAAACATAAAAAGCAAGAAAAAACCGAAGTATTTTAGTGTGAAATTATATCACCTTGATATGACAGATTTGGAATAAGTAGGAAAAAAGTTTAAAAGAAAGAAAATTTGATTTTTCTGAAAAAAAGTATTTCGAAGAATTGCTTAGATTTGTGCCATATTCAATTACATAGATTATTTTCATTAGACACAAATATAACAATTCCGTTTACAGCAATTTGAAACTTTAAACCGTTTCAGAGATAAAGATTGACATACTGCTTAACATAGCAATTTTGTAGGAACTTTTTGAAATAAAAATTGATTTACTTAGCTTTTATAATATTGAAAACAATAATTCTGAAAGCTGTGATTACAACAAGTTCTCGGAATTACATAATTGTAAGCAGTGTTGCAAAGTTTACCAGTGTTTACTATATTTTCTCAATGGCTTGAAACATCATGTTTTTAAAAACGCCATTATGATCCCTACTTTACTGAAAACCCCTATGGAATTAGATGTTCTATTTATCTAAGCAGTTAATCGAAATAAGCCGTTTCAAACATGTCAGAATTTCATTCTTTTATAACATTTCTTTCATTGGAATATGCAGTATCATAATCAAAATACTGGATACTAAGATACATTCGGGTGCAATTGGTTGCTACAGATACGGTTTGTAACACTATAAGTTCTAATTTAACAGTTTACAAATTAGAACTATGTTGGGTTGACAACACTGCTTACTTCATGGTATCACAGAACGTGATAAAATATGTACTCTGTTGGTACTTGAATCGTAGAAAAATTAGACGTTTTGTATTTATTAGATTAAAAGTTACAACGGACAATCAAGACAAATAGTCCACCCTAAATACATATATATATATTTGAGTTGAGTTGAGTTGATTCTGAGTTTAACGTCCCGTTCAGCAGCGAGGCTATATGAGACGTGGATCTACTGATTAACGTGAAATCCGAACCACATGAGCTCCCGCCGGGAATCGAACCCGGGTCTCCTACGCCAAAGGCGCGTATGCTAACCGCTTAGCAACGCAGGAGCTCCCATATATATATTTGAATTGATAGCTCTCAGCTCACTTAATAGCCTTCTTGACCATAATAATTTTCCATATTTCCATCTGAAGAATCACGTGAGACACAATAATAGCGTTTGCAATGAAACAGTAAATACAGGGAGTCCACAAAATGTTGGAACTCGAAAATCTGCAATGAATGTTAATGGCTCGTGAAAGAATTATAAAGAAATACCCGAAGATATATATAAATAAACCTTCTTAGAATAGCCGGCATATCTGTGAGATGTAAAACTTTAAAATTTCATTTAATTTTATTTCCGAACAGATATACTTAAACTGTAGTTTAATGTAATATTTAGCCTCGATACTGAAGCAGGGCGCTAAACTTTCTCATATCTAAATGTTGCAACAAGATCCACTATAACTACTTCTATGACTCATAGTCAAAAATTTAGGTTGACAATTTAGATTTGAACTCTATTAATTATTGTTTTACATAAGACTTATTTCGTTATTACGAAAAGAAGTTTTACAACATTTGAATATTAAAAGTGTGAAGTTTGCTAAAGACACTTAATACAGAGATATCTCCTCTTATTAAACAGCTATGTATTAGAATAGTGGGATAAGCGTTGGTTTTATATGCCGTTGGTCCTGGGTTCGATTCCCCGTGATAATTAAAGGAAATTTTTACCATCTGTAAGATTGATATTTACAATGAAACATGGAAAGTATTTAGTTTTGCTCGGTCGTAGTGTTGACTTTCTTCAGCGCACTCGCAATAGAAAAGTGAACTGCGAAAGACAACTACAAGATGACATCAGCAGCATCAACCTTAATTCTTACTGTCTGTTAACGCAACATATTTAGCGAACAATTGATGAATACGTAAGGCACATCGTTAGTATGGGCCAAAAATACGACTGATAAAACATAAAGGTTATTTTCCCCACCAATTGCCTGTATGTTCCTACTACTATTTCTACTATTGATAGAAATATTAATGTTTTACGCAATTTACGATTTTAGATACGTTTCGTACCACAAAAACTTCAACTTCCATGAAAAACTTCATAAAATATAACATATCTAACCAAGTGTCGACTTTCCAATAATAATAATAATAATAATAATAATAATAATAATAAAGAAATAACAGACTTACAATAACAATTATGTAAACAATACCTTCCAATAAAGAAAACTAATTGCCTCGATGGGATTCCAATACTTTTCTCTGTCATACGAGTTTCATACCTTGCAAATCCTTTTTTAATGCGCCCTAACCGTGGTATTGTTCGCCAGCTGCAGCTCACGTGCTTCCGACTTATTCCAAACACGACAAAAACACGAACACAGAAATATTAAAACTGTTAACATTCCGACCTTAATCTTCAGACTGATTCGAACCCCAATAGGCTTCACCTTACAACCATCAGTAATCTGACACAAATTTCTCATACAAAGATAAGAAAATAATCAAGTAGTTACGGAAGATACAAATAGAATTTTCAGTTTCTACACATGTTGATACAATTCAAAGAATGAGAAAATGATGTCTGCCGTCTTTTCTTCGGGAATTAATTAGAAGTTACGACGAGGGAGAATAGTAATGTAAATTGAGACCATCGTTAAAAACGATGAGGCAGCCTCAACTTGAAGACGTTTTGTGATATTTTCCTCATTGACGAAGATCTATATAATTTGTTTTTGAGTTAAAGAAGGAAATCTCGAGTAAGTCATTGTGACTCTCATAAGGAATGTCTCCTTATACGAGCACTAGTATATTGTTGATAGATCTACATGCAACGATTTTAACTGGCTAATAGTTAGGGTGGAATTCGAACTAACGCGGTATTTATGTGATTAGCGCATTGAATTTCTATTCGGCAAACTAGGGTTCAAATCCTGGCCAGGTTTAAGCTTTATCAAATGTTTGAAATCAATTACAGTGCATACTCAATGTGACAAGCAAGATGCTTCTCCTCTCCAGAAAGAAAAAGATTTTGGAATGAGGAGAATTGGAAAAGGTCTGTCAATTGAGGCAATCATTTACAAACTTATTTCCAGCAGTTGTTCTAGATTTGATATTTTCATCTGCTTTGAAGCGTTTTCTGATTCATGCTTGTTGAGTATTTTTATTTCTCTGAACATACAATATATAACGAAATAATACATTACATACATAGCAATGTTGAGAATAATATATTGTGATCATGGAACAGCACGATTCGAACCATACATTCATCTCGGAATGGAGAAATGTTTCGTGCGTCATCTACTTACAATTTTACTTGCATAAAGACCTCACTCAGGTCTAAAACTGCAGTCAGTGCCGAGAAAATTTACGTGTAATTTGTGTTGCAATTGCCCAGTCGTTTTACAAACTGCAAATTATCTGGACCCCAAGTAATGGAATTAGAGCATTTAAAGGGGAGGGTTTTTTATTTTAGAAAATAGGTCAGCTGATTTATCAGTTTCATGGGCGTCTCTGGGATGCAAAAATTTAGGGGGTCGAATAAAAGAATTATTATAAATCACATCCAAACTTTTGTCAAAATCATGAAACTCATAGGAGTGAATTTAAGCGACTGGAATCAGGAGTACAAAGAAGCAAGGTAACTTAGCTTTGAACAGTTAATACGCAGATATATTATAGATAAGTGCAGTTGTGCAGGCGACATGAAAACCAGACTAAGTGAAGGCTAGGCAGCTCACTATAAGCCTAAAACCTGGATTTTTTCTTGAGTATTTTATTTTTTCATCTCTGACAATTAAGTCCCTTTATATTAGGAAACCAATCAATACCGCGAGTTGGGTTTTAGCAAACTGGGGGTTGTTCCTTGCTACTTGTGCAGTTTAACATAATCTGTATCTAATGACTCATACTGGAATTACTGTAATTTTCTTTCCCAGTTTATAATAAATTCAGTCTATTACTAATCAAATCAGGGTTTGACCTTGAAGTAATTTTTATAAAACAAACTTTGTGCGGGTGAACAATGATCAATCCTCATCTCCTCCTGAGATGTCCTCAAAAATCTGAAAACGGCTTTCGGAGTTATGGCATCATCAATATTGCCGCCGCCAGAAGTTGCAGCCTTATCTTTAAACGTGCTTTCTCAAAAAATAAACTCTCCGTTTTCGCACTAAAATGTGGAGAATTGATTGGAAAACACACAAAATAAAACATACTATATATACCTCACTAACGTTGGGTGAAATTAATGAGTGAAAAATGTGGTTATTCCACTCGTGTGGTAGCACAGATTCCGTTTAAATTAATAAATTACAAAGGAAAATCATGTAAAGTTGAAACTTTGTAGGGTTATTCACTGGTTTGTTCTCAACTTTCCACGAAAAGTCTCCAGCAATCGGGAGGCAGGTTTGGCCGTCATATTGGAAAATGTCATCTACATTTATTTCTATGCTAGTTACACTTTATACAGGGCAAAATGTAAACTACTCGGTGTAAATATGAAAATGCCATTTTGTCCGCAAATATATTATCTTTCATCACTTAATATTGTTTAGACTCCATCCTAAAAAATGGGTGTGGACATAGGAAAGTTAGTATCACTGATTGGATTCTGAACATTCGACGTAGACCACAACAGTCTTGCCATCATTATGTTTAATGTTTCATTCCCCCAGCCTCTCCACATACACACATACCACAAAGCCATATATGACCCATATTTGAATGTACTATAGTTAAATAATCAATATATTTTCTATCTGTGTAGGCGTCAAGATACGTTAATAACCATGCTATGATTTGTTGAACATGCATTGCATGCATTGTATCCACCATAATTTTCACTTCAGATTGCTTCTTCTTTCTCTCTTCTGACTTCGTGGTAAGAGAGTGATATCCATCTGAAGACACTGTAATTTTTAACAGATATCAGCGTCTTACCACGATCTCAGAAGACAGAAAGCGAAGAAATAATCTGAAGGGTTCTCAACACAATTAGGTCACACACATGGTGCATCTTAATATCTATCAAGAAGATTTTTTTTAACAACGAGGGAACAAATGTGACATAATAGGTTTTCTTTCTGACTGATTACAGAACGCAGGAGTAAAGATAATTGAAGCTGATGATCATGCAGATGAACTTATTTTGTCTGCAGCATTAAGTGCGTGTGAAAATGGCGCAAACACAAAAGTGACAGTTGTAGCAAATGATACAGATATATTGATCTTGCTTATTTCTAGATCGTGTCCTGGCGCATCCATAACCATGTTAATGCCTGGACATGCATCTAACGAAAATGTATTATTCATATAGCAAAATTGCGACTGATTTGGGAGAGATGGCTGATGTCTTACTTTTCTATTACGGTTTCTCCGGTTGCGATACCACCTCCGCTATATACAGAAAAGGGAAGAAAACAATTTACAGCTAGCCAGAAAAGAAAACAACAAATTAGTTCGAGACGAAGTGATTGTTTTCAAACATGCTAATGCAACCGCGGATGAGATTGCCGCTGCACCAGAGTCATTTTTCTGGGCAATGCGGTGAAGTAGAATAAAAAAACCTGAATGAATTAAGGCATTCTATTTTTACTAAAGTTGTAGCACTTCAGAGTCTTGGTGAGAAGTTAAAAATCGATTCTCTTCCGCCAACCAGAAATGCAGCACGCCAGCATACATTCAGAACTTATCATCAGATACAATAGTGGCTTGGTAAAAAGTTAAATCCTAGAGACTGGGGATGGGTAAATATTGGGAATATTATAGCCAAATGCTACGTCTGCATCCCCTGCTCCAGAGGATTTGCTTAGCCTAATTAGTTGCTGTTGGAAAAGTCGTTGTAGTAGAGGATATGGATGTAAGCAGCCAGGTCTCACATGTTCACTAGTGTGTCTTCGTTGCAAGGATACAGCATGCATGAATGTGCTATTCATTCCTGATGTTGATGAAGACCAAACTGTAAAAGACATCAGTAAATAGAGTGTTTCTGTTTATAAACACCATTACCATGATTGAAAAATACTATAATGAAAAACTACACATTTCTGCTAAAATCAACCTAATGTAACTTGTAACCTGCCAGCTTTTAGCATTACAGACAAATTACTTACTACTTGATTCTACCATAAATTTGGAATATTATCATGCTACCTGAAATATAAACAACTTAGATATACACAAATTCTAATTCAGGAAAGCCACAGGTCATAGAAAACAAAAAAAAAAAACTTAAATCTTTACTATATGTTAAATATTTGTCAACATTTTTTTCGCAATTCCGTCATATGAAATACAATACATACCAAGCATGACGAGAATATTTTTCGGGATAAAATCACACCTTATTTTCATATTTACACCGAATGGTTTACATTTTACCACCCTGTATAAAAAACTAGCGTAGAAATAAAGGTTGCTGCCATTTTCCAATATGGCGACCAAAAGTGCCTCCCGATTGCTGGAGACTTCACGGAGAGGCGAGGCCAAACCAATGAACAATCCCACAAACTTTCAACTTTATATAATTTTCTTTTGTGATTTATTAATTTAGCGGAACGGAACGGAATCATTGGTAACACACGAGTGTAATAATATAACCACATATTTCACTCAATAATTTCATCCAACATCAGTTAGGTACATACTACACCTTTTATTTTGTATTTTCCAATGAATTCTCCACATTTTAGAGCAAAAACAAAAAGTGTATCTCTATTGTTTGAGAATTTAAGCATGTTTAAAAATAAGACTGCAACTTCAAGCAGCGCCTATATTGATGACATCGTAACTCCGAAAGACATCATCTAATTTTTCGGAACTTTTCAGAGAGAAATTAGGATCGACCATTGAACCATACGAAGTTTCAGTTTTATATAAATCATTTCAAATTTGAGCTAATTTGACAGGGCTGTAAATGGCTTTATCACTTCCAGTCAAACTGCGGCATGGTGGCTCAGTGGTAGAACGTTTTCCTTTGGTGCGTGGCGTTTCTAGTTTGATCCACGGCTAAGTAAGTTTGTGGTGGACAACATCGTGCTCGTGTTTTTTCTCGGGGCACTCCCGTTTCCTCACTTTCTCATTCTAGCAATTCTTCCATCATCGTCTCCTTTAGCGTAAAGCGCATGATCGTTGGACCTTAAATTCAAAGATGTCATTGCATTTTTACTTACCGTGAATTCACATTGCACGCTGTAAGATCTTTAATAAATGGTGTTAAGACAGAGTAATGTACTGGTATAATTTTTTTTGGTAGGATTCACTTTCTGAAACACCTACCCGTCCTTCAGACCTTTTCCTTATTCGCAATACTAGTCAAATCCAAATCAGTAAGTTTATGAAAGCACTCTCGCTCGAGGCTAAATACGACTTTTATTCAAAGCCCGTCAGGTGGAAGGGGTAGAAAAAGAAAAGACCGCCGTAGTAGATTTCCAGTGACAAAAGTTCCAAGCCCATATAGGAAGGAGTTCCAAACCCAAAGTCCTTTCTAAGTACGATAGCTTGGGATTCCTAATAACGATTTATGCTGTGTGGTAAGCTCAAACATAACAGTACTGGATAGTGTATAATGGCCATAAAAGAGTGTACACCCACACACTTACAAACATCGTAACAATATTTAGTGCTTTGATCAGTTTTATTGTATTGATACATTTTAAACGTTTTCGAAGGTGTAAAGAGCAATGCAAAAGAAACTCATAAAATGTTTTGTGCGGAGAGCTGTACTCATATGGCAGAACATGGATAATAAGTTGGTGCGACTAAAACATATTTGAACTTTTTGAAATGGTGTTAGGAATAATACAGAGAATTTCCCAGGTCCAATTAAAACGAATTGGAAGTCATTAATGTGGGGAGAAAGAGCAACTTTAGATTAACTAGAAAAAGAAAAACTGACTTGGACATTGGCTGAGAAGGAATTGTTTCATAAGCGGCGTCCTAGACGGTATTGTCGATGGAAAAATAGGGACAGACGAAAGATATTCAAATTAGTTGAAATACTTATGTGAAGACATAGAGGTTAGGTGGAAACCATGGTGCATGAAAATCTAAGAGTTTGCCACAAGTGACTTCTTACTAATTGTGAAATGCTGGTGATGATGATAATGATTTTAACATGGTGACCACATGTTAAAGAACTGAATATAAAAAACCGGGAAATATAATTGAGAATATATATTTATTAAAATGTTTAGTGCCCAGATAAGTCATTTAATTCTTAGAATAATAATAAGATTAATGGTATGACATGTTAAAAGAAAAAAATCGAAAATGTGACTGAGCCAATCCCCAAATTTGATGGTCCACAACTCGGGAAAAAGAAGCATGAACCAACATAATATCTCACAAGCTTGTATGGAGGTCAAGATCTATTACTGCGCTGAGATTAATCCTCATCGGATTAGTTTGGTTGAACTTCGTAATTAATAAATTTCGTATTTAGCCTTGGGCGAGAATGCCTTCATTAGCTTCGTTATTTGGATTTTAGAATCAAACTTCGAATAAGGAAAGGGTGTCAAGGAGGGGTAGATGTGAGATAATTAATCCTACCAAAAAATCGGTATCACAATCTTACTCTATCTTAACACCATTTATTGAAGATCTTAGAGGCTGCAATATGAACTGCCACGAACTAAAAATGAAATGAAATTTTTCCGTTAAACGTTCAACGTATATGCCCTTTAGGCTAAAGGAGAACCTCAAATTCGATGGTACGTAAGTTAGGAACAAAGAGCATGCACACCATGATGTTTCAGTATTTAAAAGCACGTACAGCAGGGCAAGCTGTACAATATCAAGTTTAATCTATATCAGATGAGTTAGATTGACATACGATATATAGCGCCCTTGCGTTTTTTTCAGGAAAAGTCAATGGAGAATGACATAAAAGCTAAATACCATCGATGTAAATAATTAGACCTTTTACACTATGTTTCAAGTCAGTTAAAGTAATAATATTTCCATGCTACCAAACGAGTGCACGTGAATTTAATATAGAATAGTTCGGCTTATGTTGCCAGTTGCCTTAGAATGTCCAGAGTTAACGCTCTAGTTAGAGGTGTTTGAAGAATTCTCCTGTTAGAGCTAACGGACTTAATTCAGAAACCGCGATGGGGTGGATGTGCTGACCAAATATCACTCTAGTGAAAGCTGTTTGGAGGGGCATAAATTTTCTAGACTGTAATGTTGCCTTAAGACTTTTCTAGGCAGAGATGAATCTCACAACTATATGAGTGAAGGTAAAAACAGTGGTATCATAATAACTCGAGAATGAATGTTTTTATTAACCATATGTAAAGAAAAGATCAATAGGATAACAGTGAGATACCACTTCTGTCCAATAATAGGTTTCGTCTAATCATTTATGAGGTAACGAGACCCAGACTATTGAAACCCCTTAGTATTTCCCTACGTTACTTCACAACTAGACAAGCCGGTACATTAAGCCGTGCTGAAATTATAGTCGACTTCGGGAAGTAGTATCAAAGTCAACGAGTGTGTGGTAGTGTTGTCTTATTGAAGACATCTTTCTAAGTATTGACGCGTCAAAAAATGTCTGTGCAATACGTAACTTGAAACGGGTGTAATGAACCAATTTGATAAACGTTACAGTAAGAAACTTTTTTAACTCTTAAAGCATATGAACTACTACTAATGACCACTGTAATTTTAAAACAATTGGTGATTTAATGCTGTTGATCTTTATAATAATATTATTATTTCGGTTTTAATTTTGTTGTTTATGTTTACTTTCAGTTAAATTTGATAGATATTAGGATAAACGTATTTTAGATATACATTATTTATTCAATTAAAATTACAAAATATAAGCTATAGAACACATGTCAGAAGTAAGAAGAACGAAAATACTTCTCCATCTAGAAAGCTTGCATCGTACATGATTTTGTCGTGAAAATTATTTCGAAACAAAAGCACTGATAAAATAAAACTTTAAATTTGAAAATTACTCCGAAATAATGGTTAATATATATCACACAACGCAATTATTGCCATATTTTCTATTGAAAGAAATGTATAGTTATGACTAGGTGTGATTTTCATCATACGTCATATTAAATAGCTAAAGTTGAAGACATTTCGTCCTTCGGTATTTTTTACTTGTAAAATTCTAACGTTCTAATCCCCTCAAGTCAGTTAACATTGACAAATTCATTCTTATGTACTGTTACTGTATGTACTAAGTCCGGTCTTATTATTACCATTTTATAATGAGCCAATATCTTAGCATATTAATGAGATGTTACAATATTATGCATGTCTGATGTTTCGACGTTGATATAGGAAATTGTTAATGTCGTAAAATAAAAGGGAACAAGCGAACGAAAGATAATATGCTGCATTGAATCGAGTATTTTCTAATATATGTATAATTTCGAAAGCATCAATAATTTGTTTTTGTTCAAGGATAGTACGATTTATTTGTATAGAATGATGAGGTGTTTTTTGGAAAACGCCACGTAACTCGTCGATGTTGACTGTATTTCTTGTTCCGTGTATCCTATATTTGGAATGTCAACAGTTCCTACGACTTCGCAACACGTATCCTTTTCCTGTGATGGAATAAAAATTCTTACTCTTCTTGAAAAGCGACTTGCCCTTTGTTTTCTTCTCTTCCAGATAGTCTGCGATTCAGTTATAAGTTTTAGACAGGACAAATATATTTAATGTCGTCTCTTCTTATTAGTAGTGGGGACTCGTGGCTATATACCTTAAGTCTTTGGTAGCAAAACGAAGTGAAACTTGCGAGCGTTGAGTCAGCGGTGTGCGAGCGTACACAGGATTTATTTATCGATACCGATTCAACATCTACACCGCACAACCTCACGTATCATATTACGTAGAATATAAAAGTATTTCATTCTGCGCGTCAAGTCCATGTTGTGAGCCCGACGTGCTGTGTAAGTTGTACCCGGCACTGCTAACCTCTATTCAGGGGATTTCGAAGCTGTTATTAACATCCTTCCAGTATTGAAGGAGGAACAAACTAAAAGGGAAGATGCAGATGGCCATGACGTAGAGCGGGTAGTTACGCAGATTTCCCACATCGTTAAGGAAGCCAAATTCCCGGATGCGCACCACAAAAACCGGTTGTCTCAGCTACGGTTCAAGCACCAGGCCGTGTTTCAAGATCACAGAGGATCCTGTGCGAATTACCAATATAGTATAAAAGTGAATAGAAAAGAGCTAATCGTCAAGAAGCAATACCCCTATACCCCTCAAATACGGGCAATGGATCAGAGAGGAAATTGAAAAACTACATATGGCCAGCCTGATACATTTAACTCTATTGGAGCATAACTATCCCATCATGTTAGTGCCTAAGAAAAGGAGGAATAAGATCCATTTTGAGTAGATCACAGGGGCCTCAATAAGCACGCATTACTTAGGCAAGCTAGATCTAAACCTATTAATGACATTATACCGAAGATAACGAACAATACATACCAAAAATAAAAGGATGAAGTGCAAAGTTACCATGCTGTATTTTTACATCCGGATTTAGGACAGTATATTCGTTCATCTTTCAATGCAAAAAGTAGGATAGTCTGTAGAACCATACGGGTAAGCTAATGGAGCGGCTGCGTTATTTCTAGACTTGCAGAGTATTAGATACGTACACTACTAGATGATACATAGATAATGGACATTGATTCCAATGAACAGCTCACTAAACTGAGGATATTGCTGGAATCGTTGAGTGATGCAAACCTGAATACTAGCTTAAACACCTCATCTTTCTGCAAAACTGAAAGAGAATTCCTTGATTTCATGATCGGTGAGATAAGTATCACAAAAATCAAAGCAGTGCACTTTATATACTGTAAGTATATACCCGTGCTCGTATCATTAAGATTCTGCTAGAAAAATAATTCCAAGTGTGGAGCAACAATCAATCGCTAAATTGCCTACCGAACGAAGAACTTTGAAATCGATTGGTTCACTGGAGTGTTGAACTTAACCAGTAAGATTACAAGTGTACTGCATGTACAAATACAGGATTAAATGTGTCGCAGCCCCGCCTTACGCAGAAGAGAATAGATGAAACGCAATTCAGGTTTTAAGAGAAGACATCCTTAACAGTGAATCCAGTGACTGACAAAGTAAATTCTTTCTGAAAAACTCAACTTTTTGTAATTAGTAATGCGTGGAAAATTGAAGATTAAAGTAGAGATTTCTGTATTTCGAGAACTTTTTTCTTTTGTTTTTTGAAAAGAAAATAGAAGTTCAGGTTAGCTTCAACTGATTCGTTGGTTACTAAAGAATTTCTCTGGCACAAACATACCCTGAAACATGGAAAGTTAATAATAGAATGTTTCGTAAACTAATATGGAATATTTATAAAAAATACAAAAAAATATAACTTGAGAGACATGTGCTGATTTAATTTGTTCGACCATTTGAAAGCTTTAGTGCTCAACACGATGCTGCATTACTCCTGCGTACTACTGCATTCTATTTTTACGTTCACTTCTAGCAAGTTAAAAAAAAAATTAAAAAAAAGTAGCTTTCTCGTTAGTCTACAGATATAAATTTAACTACTTAAGCTTTTCGTGTAAAATGTAAAGAACTCTTAGCCAATACCATAATGAACGTTAAGTATAGTGACAAATAATTAAAGAAGCACTAGGTTCTTGTCTGAAAGACCAGAGTGAAGGACAATATCACTGGCAGAAACCTACTGGAAATAAGATCACTGCCGGTCTTATGTTACAAGTATGACAAATTCTCACAGATAGTGGACATAGACTCACTAATTATATATATATATATATATATATATATATATATATATATATATTTATTTATTTATTTATTTATTTATTTATTTGCTCAGGTCTACGGTTTGTTATCAAAATAAATCCTTTCGTTTCTATTTCGAGATTAAGTGTCTGTTGGCTGTAAACAGCCAATGATTGTTCAGATCTAGTTATTTTAAGACACGACATATTTTTAATGCACTACCTTCCTTTCACTTTTGACAAACACTATGAATGATAAGTGCCCTCTAAGGAAATGTGGAATTTATACGAAGTTATACTTCGGGAAGAGAAAGGGCAAATAATAAGTAAAGAGTGGAATCATGAGATGGAAAACAACGATCTTTCTTGAAGGCTCAGAGCAACAGTAGAAAGGATGAACCTGTATGCAGAATAATAATTCCGCAGCATCAATTAGGAACATTTCCTGCTAAACGTCATAAAAGGGAATATACAATACTAGGTTAAATGTTATTGCTCTTGTGTAGAGAAATCAGATGTTAAAAAAAAGGTATCCAGAGCTTTTTACAATCTATTGGACATACTATCAGGTTTTAACTTCTGAAGCTGCAAATTGTGTAATTCAAATTATATAATCTAATCTATCAAAATATGTAAAAAGTACTACTCTTACAAAATTATGCTGATTTAAAGTGTTTATGTAAGTAGTGTATTATGAACCGAAGTTGCAAACTGTGTAACTCTATGTATTGTATTTAAATTAGTGCATGAAAATTCTTTGCATTTAAAATTCCATATTATTTACTATTTCGACAAAGCTATGCTGTAATAATGTGAATTAAATTATGTTGATTGTAAATAGTGTTATGAACTGTGTATTTTTGATCATTGTGTAGTAAAAAAGAAAAATCCTTATATTTGTTTGACATGCTGTTGTATTGTGTGTATAATGAACAAGTACTCCTACAAATGTTCAAATGTATTAGAATTATCCACAAGAGTCATCTGACTACTTTATTCAGCTTCTACGGAGAAATTTCCCATCACGAGGGACTTTGTGGGGATTCTTGGGTCTCTCTGTAGCGCCATCACTGTTATTTACTGTATTTACCGTAATTATTGTTTGTTGTTAATGTAAATTATTAGTTTATAATACAATTGGGCATTACTGCTGTATTGCCGGACTACACGAAAATCGAAAAAAGTGAATATTACTTAGTTCCTTCCCCAAAATACTACGTTGTGGCCCTGGCTCACTTGGTAGTGATTATTGTTCGAGATACAGTGTGGATGGCAGTATAAAAAAAGTGAATAAAACAAGAACTAACCTTTGCTAGGTGACCACAAAAAGCACGAATGCTATCTAACCCGAGTCAGGGCTCAAGCGCAACAGTGGGGCCCGAGTGATAGCAAGAGGTGCATACGAAGGGAGCAGGCACGTCAGCGGCGGTAAGTATACGCATAAAAGAGGATAGTGGAGAAAACACTTTATATGGCATAAAATGCATGGCTTGTGTGTTTACAGCAGACAGACAGTTAATTTCGAAAGACAAGCAGAATGATTTTATTTGATAACTACAAAAACAGGAACTGAGCAAATATATACTTAAAACTAAAAATAATTATAAATATAATTAGTGGACTTATGACCACTACCGGTGAGCTTTGAGGGGAATACTAAATAGTATTCACAAAAGGTACCAAAATGTAATAAATTGTTAGATTAGACTACGTTTGGGTAGATGCTCTTCTTCTTTTCTGTAGTTTTAGTTTGTTTAAACACTGACGACAAACCTGTTTAGTAGACAATGCCATTCAATCAATTTCAACAAGTAACAGTTCCTATTTTTGTAGAACGCGATAAAACAGAAGTTTTTCCTTGTCTTGAGAGCATTATCGGTCGAATATGTAGGTACATCAGCATTAAAGACATGTGTGCTACATTTTCAAAATTGTCCTATGTGTATATCACACGGAGGATTTGTGATTCAGAAACAAAATTGAATAAAATACAGAACACAATTGGGAAGAAAGGATACAATCGGGAAAAGGCCAAAGTCAAGAAAAGATCAAAATCGAGAAAGAAGTTCAGACAGTTAAAGAGAGCTGAAAGCTTAGTTGAACAGGGCAAAAATTTAGAGAAAAGTGGGAAGCGTAAAATGAAAAAAGAAAGAGTATAAAAAAGAAGGGGATGTATGTATGTGTAAATGTAAAAGAAAGTGTAAGTGTAGTGTAGGTGTATAGGAAATTCCACTCAACTCTCTTCCTCAAAGAGCGTCACAGCACACGAGGCATTCGCCGAAATGGACACTGTCGAATCTTATATGTGTCTTTAAAAAATTAGAACAGTGTTCCCAACAAATTGGTACAAAAGATAGCTAAACTCGAGATGAAATGACTGCAAAATTGGGTGAGAAATTGTTAAAAAAAATTTAGTCGTGCAGTTCTATCCTTTTAATATATATCATACACCCTCTTTCATTGTAAATATGTAAACATACACTATGGAAAATGAGAAGTTAACTGTGAAAATAACAATAGTTTCCGAAACTTTCTCTAGTTATGTGTCCATTTGGGGCTTAAAAGAGGCGGAGTGCAGCGAAAGCAATAGCTTTACTTGATTTTATGAAGGTTGAAGGTAAAGGATTCACTAAGTAAACTAATATACGTCATTCACACCACAAATGCGTAAATTTTATTAAAATGTAGTGGTAGATATAAATACAATCCCGTCAAGAATTCCTGGATACCACCCCGGTTTTCCGGAACAGTCCTGGTTTTCAATGAAAGAATTAACTGACCCGAAAGGGGCTTTCGGGACGTCTGTTTGTCCAGGTTTTCGTTCTGCAGATTGAAAAAAAATCAACCTGCAAGAACTAGTACGTCTCACCTAAAAACGGAATGTTGTCGGATGATTTGTGTAGCCAATTAATTTTGCTATACAAACAACAAGCAGTTGGAAAATCACATCCATTCTTTCATTTTATGGGTTGTTTAGCTTCCAGCCAGAGCACAATAAAAGGATTCTGGCCTAAAGTAGATGTTTTAGCTGCTCTGAACGTATTGTTTTAAACTTCCATTCTGCTACATCAGACATTACTTATAATACATGCTTAAGAGAGGTGCCGTCTCGTGGTTTTAAATTTCCACTTATTATTATTTTAAAATCTATTGTTAGCTTCAGTATTTCTGTTTTAGGAATCATACTAACTGCGCCTGTATACACTTTACGAACTATAGGAAAAGAGTTCAAGAAGATTGCGAACATTACCGTAGTAAGGGGATAGAATTTAGAACACCTTAATAATAAAACTTAATTTTTGCCAGCAGAAATTTACACCAGTGGAAAAATATTGTGTAATAGCAAAACCCGTGTTCTTGCGAAGGGATATTTTAAGTCTTTGCTCGTTATATTATTTTCTCAAATTAATCTAAGAGTCCGAAAGATTTCTTACGTGCTTTATACATTTGCTTCATTTTTCGAGCACTTCACTGCTAGTATTGTAACAAAAATATGGAAGGTTCGCTGAGTGTCTGTCGCATTTAGAGCCGTAGTCTTACATGCAAGTATAATTTGATATCCTACTTCAACGATAACAAATATGAGTTCTTTTTAACATGCTTTCTCGTGTATGGATAAATACTTGTAGAAACGTTGTGCATGTATTCAATATTTTTTTATTTACATATTTTCCTTTATCTGATAAATTTTTCATTAATTCTCAGGTTACAATTTCGTAACAACTTACTCTAGCACAAGAAGTGGCAGTTAAATACATAAAGTTGTGTATCTGTAACGTTTTATTTCGTTTTCTTCCTTTCCTCAGAATTTGGCCTAGGTTGAATATTCTCCTGGGTACTGAAGGTACTCCAGGCTATCCAACCGTAACTTAAATTCTACTTGCACAACGAAAAAAAAAAAAACTTAAGTTAAAATATAAAAGAGAAATAAAATAACATCTGCAATAATGAAGAAAGGAAGATTTAAAAAAAAAATAAATAAAATTAAACTATACTTTGAATCAGGATCTTTTCTCCTGTTGAGACCACTGCGAGAAGCACTGTAACTGTTGATAATATCCATAAAGTTTAATTCTTTCGTTCCGAAGACCACTCGCCAATATTGTTAATCCAGCTTATAACTAAGGGATATTCAGATCTCATAACACAATGACGACTACTTCGGACAATACAAACTAAATTTATTGTTAGAACCGAAAGAAACAAAAAAACTACAATGACAGAGCTCTCCTTCCCGCACGGAGAGGAAAAAGACTGAAATACATTGCAAGTGGGGAAAAAAAAAGTATAATTAGGTTTGAAAATTTAGTCCCAAATTATGTTCTTAATTCCAAATTTTGTCTTCACCAAACCTGCCTTTACAACCATATCTACGCGAACAGAACATTTATTTTAATGCACCTCTTAAGTTTTCAAATAAAATTTAGTTCAGGTTATAGTTAGTTTCATACAATATAAACTCTGTTTCGTCAATCCGATTCTTAGTGCAAGTACATTTTTGCCTTTTGGAGATTTAGAATTACATAGTACAAAATTACAAGTTCTGTTTATATCGGTTGACCAAAAAAAAAAATAAATAAATAAATTGTTATGTTGCCTGAATTCAATTTCGTCACAATTTAGTATTAAATTTTACAATTGTTTTTAAACACTATTACATCATTCGAAAGGAAGGGGGGGGGGGTAACATTTCCTTCGCCTGCTGACATACATTAGGAGTACAAAAAAAAAACTATTACAAAGGTTTACGGCATACTTGTTAAATCGGTTCACAAACTGAATACAATTTTCACCCAACAGCTTTCCTAATGGCTGAACACCCTATGAAAGTGGCAGCGGTGGAGGTAGAGAATGGCCGGGCCTGCATAAACACACTGAAGAAATAAAATATTATCTGCCTTTGAGCGGGCAACCTGTCTATCTCAGGCGCAACACGTCTCTAAATACACACTTTCTTCGTATATTTAACTATTTCTTTGCCCATGGCTCATTAAATCGCAACTTCTCCAGTCTCGCTTTTGTGTAGCACAAAGTTTTAACCACTGATCGTATTTGCCAACTATTTCTTTAAGTTACAGGGTGAGCGGACAAGCTTCAGGTAATTTCATTATCACAAGCATTTATGTTAACAACATGCCAGCAGGATAGAGAGAGAAAGCAGTGAACGTTCTAAACATCACCCCCGGTTTATCATTCCATACTTAAAGTTTACTAGAAGGGTCCTATTAACCACAAACAACAGAGCCAATTTCAAATTTTGGTACACAATAGTTAACAGTACTAAAACTAACCTAACCAACTAACGAACAAGGAAATCAATGCACACAAAACGAAAGAGATTTGAACGAAGATTTGATATGGAGAGGTGCTAAGCTAAGCGTAGATTTTTGATATTGAAGTTCCAACTGAGACAAGTGGAAGTGGAAGTGAAGGGAGAGGAAGGACGAATTCTATCATCCAGGCGACTGGGGACCCATGCTTGACCGGAAAGATTTACTTTAAACAATCATGTTTCTAGATTCCATTACTCTAAAGAAACTCATATAATGTTATTTTTATCATCGTAGAAACAATTTACAATAAGCAGGTGTATATATTAATTTATCTTTGCTCCCCCCTTTTTATCTGATATATAAAAAAAATATAAATTTTCGAAAACCGAGAATTTAGTTCATAGTTCAAATTTCAAAGGTTTGTCACGGTTTATAAAACATCAGCCAATTCGTCCGAAACTAAATTTAGACGGCAGCAGTCACTTCCCCTACGCCTGGAATCTTCCGAGTCGCATGACCCTTCCGGATTTACAATTTATCTTCTAGATTTACTCCAGCCGCATCATAAATAAAAAAAACATTGATGTTACCTTGTAATCCTGGAAACTAACGTTCAAACCTTATCCACTGCGAACTAATCCATTATGGGTGAAGCACGTACATCATCATCAGGGAAGAAGAATTCTGTCTTAGTACGGATTATGACGGTCTCACTTCATAGTTGTCCTTTAGTCCTTCACCCCACCTTCCTAACTGTAATTTTCACTAATGACTCACATATTAAACGCAGTGGGTTTCTTCTATTTTCAAGGTTTCAGTCCACCGTAGCTACCCGGGGATGTTAACCCGCCATAATCAAAAACGAAAAAAGGACGCTATCCCCTCCTGGCGAGGATAGCTTCACTTCGCCCCCTTATTTTCCAATTGGTAGATTTAAATACCAGAAAATGTTGGGGATTTTAACATACTTATCCACCTATTAAATGTGGTAAAATAATTACGATTAAAATAAAAATATCTAAATGATAACTACTTACTTGGATGAGTCTAGTTTAAATTTTTAAATTTTCTTCTTAACAAAAACAAATACTTGATATTTTTTTGTTTTTATTTTAGCTTTTCTCACTTGGTGGCAGCACATTCGCGCACAGCGAGGACTATAAACGAACACTTGATGTGGCTTTGGATCGAACTCGAAACAGGGCGCCATTTTGGGTCCTCAGATCCCAACGATCTCATACTAATATAAACAGTTATACATGAGCGGAAAAAGGGACCGTCTCATATCTTTAATTTTGATACTGGATTTTTTCTGCCAAAATTTTGGAGAGACTGCGTAAGACTTTAAAGCAATTTACATTTTATTCACGTTCTGAATTTAGCGTAAATTATCCTTTCTTGGTAAATACTAAATGTGTATTCTTTTAGGATAGGATTTCTGACTCAGGTGATGGCGAAAGAAAGAAAAAAATATCTCTACGATCATAAATGGGAGGATGCATTGTAATTGGCACATTACTTAGTATCTACCTGTTAAACACAACAAATTGAAATTCGAAATAAAGAATACCAGGCAGTTCTTCTTATGTTGCCTTTTCGCATTCTTTATATATCTCTTGCGGAGCTTCATTTGTGTTAACTATGTAGGGGAGACCGGGGCTGGTTGGTAGCAGGAGCTGATTTGCGAACTGCATATAACTCCTTCATTAATTAACATAATGAGCTGTTGCTGCTTCATAAAAGAGGGGTCTATGGATGCAGCTGCCACCTTCATATGAAATTTGTAACTTGCGGATTATGGCGTCTATTAGATAAAGAGTGTTTTTGTCAGTCAGAAGTATTTTTTTTTCAGTTCTCCGTTACAACATCACAGAATCGTTACTACTTGGAGTACAAAGGTAAGTAATATAGCATTAATTAGATCTAAACTTTGTTTTTATGGATATTCAAACAATAAAACGTAAATGCCAAACAATTGCTGAGTAATTACGACTTTGAAATGAAAAAAATGAAATCTGTGAGTTTTACGTCCCACGGTTATGCCAATTAGGCTAAAGGAGACGGTGAAGATGAGAAATGAATGAAATGGTGGAATGAAGAAAGTGGGAGGAAACGGGAGAACCCCGAGAAAACCCACGCACACGGTGTTTGTCCACCACAAAGTTCACTTGGCGGGGGCTGGGATCGAACCCGGGACCCCAAGCACCAGAGGTGAACGCTCTACCACTGAGCCACCGCGGCCCCTAATTACGACTTTGTTGCACAATATGGGCTTGGGGTTGGTTGGTGTATAACATTTGGGGTTGGTTGGCAAGTGCGCCAGACAACCCCGTGGAATTTTATTTTATTTTACTTTTATTGTTACATTCCTTGTTTTATTGTTATGTTGTTTACAGTTCTACCAATCTTTTACTTCAATGTTATAGAATAGCATGCACGTATTGGATTACTGTCAAAATTTTCGAGATAAGACCGTATCCCTCACTATTAATTTTCTGAATAGGCCTAATTCTCAGGATCAAGAATATTTTGTATGTGCTCTTTTGTTACAAAAATAGAGGCCTAGCTATTGCTTTTTCTTTCTTTGTGGAAAGTAGGAAACAAACTGCATTTCTCGATAATTCAGTTAAACATATCTTAGTTTCTCTTAGCTACTTTGTAGCCAGTAGGAAATAAACTACGTTTCTTGATAGTTCAGTTATTTTAATTACATTTTGAAATAATGTGAAGAATTAACCTACACCAAATTATATTAAAACTGATGTGGTTTGACAATCTTGTAGCTTTCAATGTCATGACAACCAAGGTAGAATGAAAGAAAGAAGTTTTCATATTTCATAATGCTGATTCTTTTAAATGTTGTGAATAAAAATCATTTTAAACTTCAGATAGCCTACTTCATTGCAATATATATAATAGAATTTAGAAAAACAACGTTTATTTCTAATAAATCCAATTTTTGTTTGTGTTTTGTTATATTTAAATAGTATGCCAACTAGCCCCACAATATCAGCCAACCAGCTACTTACCTGGGGTCGGTTGGCATACTTCGTTTTAAGAGAAAGAAAAATTTATTTCTCGAAAACTGTAAGCAACAAAACAAAAACAAAAATTGAATTTATTAGAGGAAACATTGGTCTGTCCGTACACATCCATTCCTTTGCAATACAGTGCACCATCTACTCATAAAAAAAAAAATAAAGAATGAAAAGTTCGCCAACCAGCTCCGGTCTCCCCTATAGAATGAACTTGAAATTTGTGAGTAGTAACCTGGAAAAGACAAAATTGATTCTGACCAAATGAGTAGGAACCTTACACATAGTCTGAGGTGGGTGTCCCGGTTTTTCGTTTACAAAATCTGGCAACCTTATGCAGGGGAACGTGGGGGGACATCGTCCGCCACCTTCAAATAACATGTACGGCGTCCCCGCAGTTCCTAAAAAATACAATGGGCAAAAATTGGCAGGGGACGGCGTGACGGTATGCCGCTACCTACAGTCCCCCTTCTTTTTAGACCCACTTTTACCCCTGTATATATATATATATATATATATATATATATATATATATATATATATATATATATATATATATATATATAAAACTGGGTCACCTTCCGACTTTCAAAACTTTCTCCGGACCTTACTATTTAAGATATATCTATAGAGGACTGAAATTTTGCACACTTATTATGAACATAACAACATGATTTCCTTTATTCAGAGGAACAACAAACCCAACATGAAAATTCAGTTCCTATTCTTTATAACAAATTCAGATCCCTACGTGAAACCACCCGGGCCAGAGGGGCGCAAAAATGTCGATTTTTTTCGAAAAATCCGGTTTTGCCCGATTTTCCCGTTTCTAATGTGTAATACAGGCAAGCGAATGGTACCGTTGAAAAGTATGCTTACCTTTGCTTGTTCATCCCTTGCACCTTCCTGTATGTTATGAAACAAATATCCTTGCATAACATGTTTAAAGAAATGGCAGTCAACTAACAAAATAAATGCATTTAAAGCATCCAGATATTTCTTTTGCTCAAAATTACCACAATTTTACAGTCGTATTTTGTATGCTAGGCTACTCTTAACCTGTACGAAAAGATTAAATCCATTATATTATGTAAGGAATCAAGTACCGTAATAAAAGTTTTAAACACTGGTCAATATATATATATGAAGTTGCTCGGCATCAACGAGTGTAGCTTCATCATTTTTAAATTTTAAAGATTTTTAGAACTATTCTTATATACATTGGCCTCATAAAGTGTGTTTTAAAAGTTTTATTCCCACCTAGTTCCGGACTAGCGGCCATTCTTGTTGGCCACTGCGTGCCAGTAAGTGACTGCATACGTTAGCATAAACTTGAAGGTAGTGCTCTCAACGGGTCGGGTCGGGTCGGGTTGAAGACCGACCCGATCCAACCCGTGACCCGAATTGACTGACCCAACCCGACCCGACTAACCCGAACCGTGATCCGACCTGATTGACTTGACCCGACAACCCGACCCGAGCTGACCCGGTTGACCCGACCCGACAACCCGACACGAATAACCCGACCCGAGCTGACCTGATCTGACAACCCCACCCGAGCTGACCCAAACCGAGTCGGGTCGGGTCGGGTCAACCCGATCCGTTTGAGAGCACTATGGTCACGACACTGGGTGAACGCCAAAATGCACTCCCATTGGGAATTAAACCCGGACCACGTATACCGAAGTCTTACACGTTAACCACTAGCTAGATCAAGCGGGGGATTTGTATATGCATCTTAATGAATATTTGGCACTTTTGAGGTTTGGTTATTTCTTTTTATAACTGGTACCAATGTCCGACGTGGGGGAATTTTTTTTCTTGCTTTAGTTCTATGTGACGAAATTTTTCTTCAATGTCAGTGTTCTCACCTGCTCGGACGGCAGGGGGTCTTCTCGGAAGGCAGTAGCAAGAGTCTCTTGGCGGAGACAAAAGGAAATCGTTTAACTACAATGATAAGGGTTGAGGAAACAGGAGAACACCAGTGACTTTTTCCAACCCTTCAACTTTCATTCCAAAATAGGTTCTTATAATTCCGGGACCTGCCCCACTTTGATTTTTCTTTCTCGGTAATTAAAACGTATTTTACAGTATATATAGTTGCACGTAAGAAGATACATAATATGAATTTTGTAATTTAAAATTTAAAAATAGAGTATGATATTTAATTATAAAGTACTAGTTTTATTTCATCACTTTCAGCTCAACAAATGAAATTCAAACAATTCGCTCCCTGGGTCTTGGTCATCAATACTGCGTCTTATTCTTTGTCTTGGAGTCAAGTCTTGGTCCTGCATTTCGTAGTCTTGGTGGTCTTTCATTCTATACGAGAGTCAAGAATGCTCGCCTCATCGGTACAAATGAAGACCAAGTGTGATTTTGATTATGGTCTTTCATACTATACGGAAAACAAGAAAATACGCTCATCGCTACTTGGTGATAACCAAAACAAGACCAAGAGTAAGATTACTATGCAACTCGTCTTAAATATCCAATCTTTATCTTGTTCTTGTATCGATGTCCTTGGGCTTGATGAAATAAAATGAAATATTCAGTTTAAGATCCCTCGATTCTGCACCGAGGCTAAGGAATATAGTGACCATGAGAAATGAATGAAATTGTGGAATGAAGAAAGTGGGAGGAAACAGGAGAACCCCGAAAAACTCACTACACGGCGTGTCTCCACCACAAAGCCTACTTAGCACAACCTGGGATCGAACCATGGACACCATGCACCAGAGATAAATTCTCTACCACTCAGTGTTGGATAAGTTACTTGTAAAAATGTAACGCGTTACAAGTTACTTTACTTTCTCTTAAAATGTAACGCGTTACTTGCCTCAAAAAAGTAACTGTTACTTTACTTTGAAAGTAACGCGTTACTTTTAGGTCCGAAACTTTGAATATGTGAAAAATATCTTTTTACTTCAGTTTTCCGTACTACTATTATTATTATTATTATTATTATTATTATTATTATTATTATTATTATTATTATTATTATTATTATTATTGCAGGTTCTGAATCGATTTATGTAAATGCAAGGACAAATTTTTACTTGACAACTATATGAACATTTTAATGTAATGTAACATTGACTAAAATGCTATACTGCGTTACTCGCAGCGGTGGGCACAAGTGAATCGAGCAAGTTTTCTTTGAAACTCGATTCGACTAGAAACAGACATCTTTGAGCTCGACCCGAGAACTCGGCTTGAAAAATTTCCTCCAACTCGACTTGAATCGCGTCGAGTCGAGCCAAATCTGGTGTATAGTTTCGAGTACTCTCTTCAAGTATCTTACATAGACAATATAATTATTATCAATGGTACTACTACTACTATAACTTATTATTATTATTATTACCATTATTATTATTATTATTATTATTATTATTATTATTATTATTATTATTATAACAACACTGTGTATAAAGATGAAAGATAGGCGGTTTTTATTTCTATATGAATACTAAAAGAGTAGTTGATTTCCAACCTCGGTAGTCGTGAAGTCTAGGAGTCAAGGACATTGTTCACGAGCTTCTGAATTTGGGTTCAGGGTGCACTGGCCAAATATCTTTAAAACTGCTCGGCCCAGGTTTAGAATTATCAACGACTCGAGCAGATCGGCTCACAGCTCATTCATTCACTATCGACCCAAACCGAGAAGTGAGCTGAGCCAACAGCTCACCCAATCGAGTCGGCTAGAGCCCTTCGCTCAGTTGAGTCAAACCGAGCAGATCATCCCAGCCAAGCCAGCTCGAGCCGCTGGTTCACCCCAAACGAGCCGGCTCGAGCCATCCGAGCCGAGCCGAGCTAAGCTTGTTAAAAAAAATTTCTTGTAGTCTCGCTATCGACACGAGACGAGATGCGAGCAGTGTCCCCTCTCGTGAGCAACACTAAAGGTATTCCATATTACTGCTTAGCTTACATTTCTCATGGCTTTCGCTTTCCAGTGTACTCAGGCCATGATTTCAAAACGAGTTAAAACGAGCGAGCCATTTATCAAACTCGACTCGACTCGAAACTCGACGCCAAAATCAGTGAATCGGCTCGGAACTCAACTTGAGAATGTTACTTTTGACTCGACTCGAATTCATTCAACGAACCTTCTGATCCTCTTGTAAACATTGCAGAAATGTATTACTCCGCCAGTCATCGGATGATTGGCTATCGGTCAGCGCTTCTTTCGAGAAGTACGTTCTTGTACCCTGTCGATGTTTTACTTATTCCCCGCATGTGACCATATTGTTAACTGTGATTCGCGCTAAAGTTGGGTCTAAACCACTTTCAATGCATGCGTATTCTCTTTTATTGCATTAATTCAATCTAGTTCTTAGATAAAGTGTTGTTTCTGTTGTCTAATTCTAAGGAATTCTGGTAATGAGCCTTATAAGCAAGGACTATTTTCTTCTGCCGCATGGGTGTTCTAAGGCTCTCTAACCAATAAAATCAAACAATCACCACGTGTATTTGTTTACATGAGGTACTGAACGTTCCTTGAATAAGTTTAGACTTGGATTCGAGTCGAGTTTTAGCTTGACTTGTGCCCATCCCTATGCGTTAGAAAAAATGGTTGCTTATTCTTATTCTGCTAAACTAATTATATAATAATAACAATGTTGCTATGTAAAATTAAAAATACAGAATATAGAGAAACATTACACTACAACTGACAAAATGAGAACACATGAACTGGGGTTGAATCAAAATTTGCCCATAACTCTAAAATCGATACATGCTTTTTAAAGCTAGTTGTTCCAAACTCATAATCAACGGGACTTTAGGATATGCAAACTGATCTAAAAGAACTCTTATACCATCAGCATTACAAAATAAAGTAGGCCTGCTCATCAGAACACAGTTTATTCATATTAATCCCTTACTGAATGTCGTTAGTTATGGCACCCTAGTTGTTGATAAATATTTCCCGCCGGGACACCACTTTACTTTTAAATTCTGTTCACCATCATCTTCAGCTTTCAAGAAAAAGTATTCTTTCAAATGTTCGAACGATAAAATATTTTCGTTCTCCATCTTTATAAAAACAACACCAATGAAAGTAAAATAGACTACCAGTACCATTGCACTCGTAGTTTACTCACTGAATGTATTGATTTGGAGTTGTCAAAATCTAAGACAAAATCTTCCAGGTGCTTGCAATCAGTACACGTGATTTCCCTGAGGCTGTCCTCATTTTCCAAAAAGGGCAAGTGGCACTATATTTTGTTATGTAAATAAACAAATCAAATTGTATCTATGAATGTATTTGCAAGCCTACCAGCATAAAGTTCGTAAGGCGAAACGGGAAAATGCACATCGAGATTTCCCGTTCCGCCTTACATTAAGATGAAAAGTGATAACAGGTTTTACATGCAAATTTCATTGTTAGAGGTCATAAGGCGAAACGGGAAAAGGCGAACAGTGCAGGAATTGTCGGTCACTGACATCGTTCATGCTCCATTGTTCCATTCTGAGAAATTCACTTACAGGATACAAACATTTGTTTCCGAAAAAAATATACATATATTGTAGTTACTCATCCGAAATGTAACGCGAAAAAAGTAACGCAAACTAGGTACGTTACTTAAAAATTTGTAACGCGTTACCGTTACAGTTACTTTGGAAAAGATGTAACGCGTTACTAGGAAACGTTACTTAAAAAGTAACGCGTTACTTGCGTTACGTTACTTCCCAAGACTGCTACCACTGAACCAGCGCAGCCCTGCTTGAGCTTGGTCGTCCATATCCAATCTTTCTTTTGGCCTTACTTAAACAACTTCTCGTTTTGTTCTAAATCCAAACTCCATATTGGCGTACATATTAATATTACAGTCGATTGGTAAAATCAATCTTCCACATTTAAAAATTAAAGTACGGTACACACAATTACAAAAATGAGCATTTACCATAAAAGCACTAGCTGCAAGTGTTCAAAATAGATTTATGGTTTCTATAAAATCAATTGAAAATTGCTATTTTTAATTAGGCAGCTAGTGAAAAACTGCAGTTTTCGACTCCAGCCGAGTTTAAGCTCAACCTAAACTCAGTTGACCAAAGTGAACTGACCCGACCCGACAACCCGACCCGACTGACCCGACCCGAGTTGACCTGACCCGACCAACCTGTAACCCGACCCGTTTGAGAGCACTACTTGAAGATGTTAAGACAGGATTATTTTTAAAACACACACACACACAAAAATACATTGCAACAAACAATTCTCTTCAGCACTTTTTCCTCTTTAATTTTGCCACTTAACATAAAAAACTCTAATAATTGAACTCTAACAAGTAAAAATTACTCGCTAAGTTTACTATCGAAATTTAACAAATTCTATTTTTAGAGCTGAGACTTGTAATGAAGAGGTGAAATGTCAAAGGTGACTTTTTATTGTAATTTCATATGCTACTATAATTACTATAGCTAAAGTACACTGATAAAATTTATCCCACTGTTTATAACTTTTTAAATTTTTTTTTGAAAAAATTATTACTTTTTCTGCTGGGATATGGAATTAGGAGCACTATATATATATATATATATATATATATATATATATATATATATATATATATATAGATAGATAGATAGATAGATAGATAGATAGATATAGATATATATATCAGTAGCGGCTCGTGCTTTGAATTTTAGGTGTTTCACAATAGATGGCGTCTCCTTTTTCATTATTATTATTATTATTATTATTATTATTATTATTATTATTATTATTATTATTATTATTAGTATTATTAGTATTATTATTAATAATAGTATAAATAATAATAGCGATTTATTCATGGAGAAGCTCGTTTTGTATTATTTTTGACGTACTCTTGAAAATTGTTGCGCTTTCTAAATGACTCTTGAGAGCGCTGTCAAGTTCTGCACTGAAATTAATTAATCTACAAAATATGCCTCAAGTGAAAGAGAGGATGTTTTTTATCTGGTGGCCCAGAAGCTGTTAAGCTGGGGGGTTTGGCAACCTCTCAACCAAAAAGCAACTAGCCAGCCCCGTTTCAAACGCACTTGTTTAAGAAAAGATGATGATGACGATATAACGAAAAGTGATTTAGCACAAATAAAAATTGAAAATATTGGAAGGAGGTTTGTACAAACATGCAAACATTAAGAGAAACCGCCACTGATGCACACACACATAATATATATATATATATATATATATATATATATATATATATATATATATATATATATAGTGTGTGTGTGTGCGTGGTAACTTATTTTAAAAATTGAATAAAAGTAATCGCCAATAACAAATAAAAATAAACTATAGTATTAAATGAAGTAAGAAATTAATACAGCATTGGAAAATATGAAACGGACTATAATTGAATGAAGCATATGTACAGTAGTTAGGACCTTGTCTCTGTTCTCCCACTATTTACTTTTCGGATGGAAGTTTCATCCAATGTAAGAATACAAAAAAATCACATTTGCAAACAGAAAATGTGTATAAAAATATTATAAAGAATCTTTTTAATAGAGTATTTTTAATGTGGATTGTGATATATTGATGATAACTTCGATGTGATATATTGATCAGGTTTATTGTTCATTTTCTTTCTAGCCGCAATATCAATCTTCATAAAACCTTCACAGGTTTCTAAATAATAATTCGGAGAATTATTACTCATAGCATTAGTGTAAGGAATAGTTTAATGAATCATGTTTTAGCAATTTGCTAATAATTTGAAGGTAAGATAACTACAATAATAGACAGATGTTGGCATGACTGAGTCAACAAAAAATTATAGGTACCATGTCCTAGGCCAACGTACCCCTACATCCAAGAACGGCAATTCTGGTGTGCCCGGGCCCCCCAAAGTTCAATTGGGACTCCTGCATTGTACCTATGAATATGCAATATTTGGCATAATTTGAATGCAATTTGTCTTAAAATCCTCATATATGCTTTCTGCATCTGAATGCCTCCCCCACGCCAAATTCACACAGAAATCGGTGTCCTTGTCTACACCGTTCTAAATGTTTGGAGGGGTATCTAATTTTGGGCTTCAAAGATCAAGATCAAATTTTGCAAGACGGTCTTGTCTTCGGGTCTTGGTCCAGGAATAACTCCTTTTAAATTTCCTCATTTCGTCACTTTCCGTTCCCTTAGTTGGGTATAAAAATGCCAGAAATCCAAGTTTTGGGACCGTAGCTATTTATTCTGATTTTTAAAGTTGTTTGAATTTGGTTGGTTGAAGTATATTGAATCTTTTCTTTTTTGGTTGGATTGAAGGAGCTAATTGCCCAATAAATATGTAGAGTGTATCATTCACCTTAAGAGGAGACGTTGACACTTTGAGAAGGAGAGGGCAACTCCAGGATCTGGGTATTAAGTACTTACATCAGTTCATATCATTTTTGTTTGTGAATTATAATAGAAATGATTTAAAAAGTAGCCAAACCTTCTGTTTGTGCCACGTTATAATCATATGTTTATAAAGCAAAGTACTGCGGTCTCTCTCTCTCTCAAAAGAATGTTATATATTTATAACACTGTTTATTAGAGATATACGACATACTATGTTTTGGTCTTCTTTGTCCGTATCACTCGTTAGAGGAACATAGTAATTTATTTTACAAAATAACTGAAAATTGATATTTGTTTCTTATTACGAGCACTTACTTAAAACGGGTTGACTTTCTTCTAATCAAATCTTTGACTTTAACGTCCAACGATTATGGCCTTTAGGTTAAAGAAGACTGATGGTGATTGAAGAATTGATGGAATGAGAATGTTGAGGGAAACAGGAGTACACAAGAAGGCTCATGGGCACGACTATGTCCACCACAAATTTGATACGAGCGGTTCCTGGTTCGATTCCCGGTGAGGATAATCGGCTGAAGAACTGTAAACGCTTTTCCAGACCAGCAATTCTGAGTACAATTTTTCTTAAGCCTTCCTCGTTCACACCAAGCAAATGCCGGGATAGTACCTAAATTAATTTTCGCAGGCCGCTTCCTTCCTTCTTAATTCCTCGCGTAATGTGATCGCCGAGGAATATCGTGATGGGATTAGATAGTCATAGATGCCCAAAATAAAATTCCTAACCTAATGACATTTTCAGACCTATCTCCTAGTTATACCTACCGGTGGAGCGAACTATTTTACAGTGTAGCAGTCTATAGGCACAGAAGCTTAAACACAATCTTATATCCCATATAGGTGCCAGGAGTCTTCCTGGACACACAAGAAACCAAATTCCAAGCTATGACCTCAACTCGCCAGAGACCAATCCTGTTCTGGGATACATAGAAGTTTCGGAAGTAACTTGCTGATCTCAGCCCTGCCTACCTCGACTTTACGCTCTGAGCTACTACACTCACTATCGCCCAATGGCACGTGCTAGTGTCTCATTTCGGAGATGGAACAAAGACTCTATACTGAAAAGTGCAGGGCGTTTTGGTAGGAAGTCTTCGCTCAATATCATCATTAAGATGTTATCATAATAAGGCGGAACCACGGGTGAAAATGGGGCAACTCCCTCCTTTGTCAACATGAGCTTGGAAACGGATCTGTCGATACAATAACACTAACACTATCGAAATTTCAAGAACTGAAGTAGGGCAAGTAGACAGAACTTAAATTTGAGTTTCGACACAATGAAATATTTTAAGTTACATTGTAAGAAATGAAATGTATAATCTTAGGTCCCATGATTATGCCCTCTAGGCTAAAGAAAATGGATTATTCATGACTACTTCATGACATTCTACTTGAATAAAATCTCATTTACATTGAGTCAAAACTCAGATGGACATTTAGTCAGCAAATTCATTTTAATTGGAAAACAACTAATACAAAATAAGTATTTCAACTATTCGACGATTTTACTGAGCAGTTAAGCTGATGTCGCTATTTACTTACTATTATTTTCTTCTTTTATTTTGGTAACAGAAACGGAATTCTTTCATGTGCAATCCAGTGTATTGTCATTTAATCAGTATTTTAAAACCTTATTGAAGCAGTTGACAAATGTTTTTAGAATTAATTATTTCATCTTGACATACCCATGATTTCCCTTTATTTCCTTTCTTCTTATTATAGTTAGGAGATAAAAACATTTATAAGATACAAACCAATACAAGCTTCAACTCAATTGTTTCAAAGCTATTTCCAATACTTTACAATATTTTGTCGTCACTTTCTTCCTCTTATTACAAGCAGTATGTGTGTTACTGTTAATCAGGGGTAAAAGTGAAGTTGAAAAAGTAGGGGGATGCATGACATCACACTATGCCTGTGTCTATCTTTGCCCATTATAACTTTTTAGAAAGCGGGGAATTCTTTAGATATTTTTTAGAAGTGTGGTAACGTCCCGCGTTCCCCCTCATTTTTACCCCTGCTGTTAGTGCATGTGAAGTAGGGCAAGCATTAAAAGTTCAGCAATAGAAAAATTGGGACACGCGGAAATACGTAGGAACAAACCATGGTTCGACCAAGAATGCATTAAACTAGTAGAGAAGAGAAAACAGGAAAAATTACGGTGGCTACAAAATCCGAATGAAATAACTACACAAAATTTCGCAGATATCAGGCGGGAAACTTCCAAAACTTTTAGGACAAAGAAACGCGATTTTTTGAAAGCTAAAATTAAGGAATTTGAAGATAATAGTAAAAATAAAAATATTCGGGACATGTATAAGGGGATTAGCGAATTTAAGAAAGGCTATCAACCTCGTGCTTATATATTAAAGAAATCTGACGGAACAGTTCTCACTGATACGGATAGCATCTTAAATAGATGGAAAAATTTATTTGACGATTTGCTGAACACGCAGCCAAAAACTAATGTGCGTGGAGAAAAGGAGATACACACCGCAGAACCGTATATTCCAGAATCCAATCGAATAGAAGTGGAAGCCGGTATAAAGAAATTAAAGAAACACAAATCTCCGGGTGTAGATGAAATTCCGGCTGAGTTAATTTTAGCTGGAGGCGAACAATTGTGGAAAAAGATACACAAACTCATTCTCCTTATCTGGAACCAGGAAGAATTGCCACAAGAGTGGAAAGAGTCAATTATTGTTCCAATTCACAAGAAAGGCGACAAAACTGACTGTAATAATTATCGAGGCATTTCTCTTCTGTCAACATCCTATAAAATCCTTTCAAATATTCTGTTAGCAAGATTGACCCCATACGCAGATGAAATTATTGGAGATTATCAGTGCGGATTTAGACGAAATCGATCAACTATCGACCAAATATTTACCATTCGCCAAATACTCGAAAAGAAGTGGGAATACAATACCCCGGTACATCAACTATTTATTGATTTTAGAAAGGCTTACGACTCGGTTAGGAGAGAAACATTATACAACGTTCTTACAGAGCTTGGAATACCGAGAAAGCTAATTAGATTAACTAAGATATATTTAAGTGAATCCCAAAGTAAAGTCCGGGTAGGAAAATTTTTGTCCACGAGCTTCCACGTCGAAAATGGCCTGAAACAAGGAGATGCGTTGTCGCCATTATTATTTAACTTTGTGCTGGAATACGTCATAAGGAAAATCAAAGATAGCAACCAGGGCCTAGAGTTGAACGGCATTCACCAGGTTATGGCATATGCTGATGATGTAAATTTAATAGGGGATGATAGGAGAACAGTAGAAATAAATGCAGAGATATTATTAAACGCTTGCAGGGACATGGGTTTAGAAGTAAATGCAGAGAAAACTAAATACATGGAAGTGCGTCGGGACCGTAATACGGCAAATTATGGATGCGTTAAAATATTAAATAATACTTTTGATAAAGTGGATACTTTCAAATATTTAGGATCAGTATTAACAGACGAAAATCATATTCACGAAGAAATTAAATGTCGACTAAGAGCAGGGAATTCGTGTTACTATTCGGTTCAAAATCTCTTGTCGTCGCGAATTCTGTCGAGGAATTTGAAGCTTAAAATATACAAAACGATAATTATGCCTGTTGTTCTGTATGGCTGTGAAACATGGTCACTTACTCTGAGGGAAGAACATAGACTGAAAGTATTTGAGAACACGATCCTGAGAAGAATATTCGGACCCAAGAGGAACGAGAATGGGGAATGGCGGAAGCTTCATAACGAGGAACTACATAGTTTATACGGTTTACCCAACATTGTTAGGGTCGTCAAGTCTAGGAGGCTTAGGTGGGCAGGTCATGTAGCTAGAATGGAAGAAAGTAGAAACGCTTTCAAAGTCTTGACTGGTAGACCCATAGGAAAACGACCATTAGGAAGACCTAGGCGCAGATGGGAGGATAATATTAAGATGGATCTCGCAGAGATAGGAATACAAAGTAGAAACTGGATCCAATTAGCTAAGGATAGAAGTCAGTGGAGAGCTTTTGTGAACGCGGCACTGAACTTCCGGGTTCCATAGGCCATAGAGTTAGTTAGTTAGTTAGTTAGTTAGTGCAAGTGCGTATCTCTGTTAGGAGAAAGCAAAAGAAAAAAAATGCTAGTCATCAGTTTTTATTTTTCATATACAACAAGATATTGGACAGTTTTAATTATCCCCTTGAAATAATAGAGACAAAATGTTAAGATTTACGCCATTTCTCAAGACTTCTCTACATAGTATTCTTGCAGGGTTACATGTTTTTGTTGCCATTTCTTCACCTGTCGAAAGCTGTCATTGTAGAACTATGTAAATTGATAGGAAAACCATAGTCTCATTTCTACTATGACGTCATCTGTGTTGTCAGAATGGCAGTTCCGATGTGGATTTGTCATCTGTAGGAGCAGAAAAAAGTCACATGGTACTAGATTAGGAGAAAAGGGCGAGTCCGGCAATATTTCAAAACTAACTCAAGCAGCTTCCATAGACGTTGCTTGGGAAATATGGACTGGCATGTTCTCCTAAGGTCATGGATCCCTTTGTTACATATATATCACGACGTTTTTGCTGAATAGAATCTAATTTCCTCAGAAGTGAGTAGTAGTATGTGCCTGTAATAGTGCTGTCCTTCTGAAGATACTCTGTAAAAATGATCCCAAGAAAATTCCAAAGAAGTCGAGAGCATGGTCTTACTGTCACATTTTTGCCTTTTTGGAGGGAGTTAAGCGGGAATGCATCCATTTCTTACTCATCTCTTTTTCCTCGGGATCATATAGATCAGGATACCATCAGCAAAGGTGATAATTTGACTTAACACTACACTCACACCATCAATTCAACATCACGCTAACACGCCCACGCATTTACAATATCCTATCGACATCAATCTAGTCGACCTCACACTCACATCACTTCGATATCACCCTCATTCAACTTCACGCTTCTCATGTGGTTCGGATTCCACGTTAATCAGAAGGTCCCGTCTCATATAGCTTCGCAGCCGAAAGGGACGTTAAACTCAAAATTAACTCAACTTCACGCTTACAATAGACTTTCGACATCATGCTCACATTGGCTAGAGACTGACCAAAGACTCAAACCCAGGATCTTCAGCTGACAATATCCAAATATTAATCACTATGTCATCCAGTCCACTTTCAGTAGAGTCATACACATTCTCATTCTTGAAGTAGGCGTCAGAACTTTTTAACTTTTTGTGTAACATGATCTGCATTGTAATCACTTAACTATGAATGTGGCTACGTTCACAATTCCCACTCCTCCCTTCAAATTCCGGATAAATTTCTCTCTTGTAATAACAGCATAAATTTTGTCTTTATGATCATCAGTAAGCACAAATTTAGTACAAACATTATGAATGCATTTCATTTAATCCCTTAAGGTACCCAAACCAGCACAAATTTTAAAATATGTCAAAAACTACTTCCCAATTGGTACTGAATACCTAAGGTCAAAAATATACTTTCATACAAACGTCAGAAAATCACGTGAAGATAGCTCCTCCACCACCTTCAATAATACAGCACTAATTTTGTAAATTATTTAAAAAATTAGAGCAGATGACACAACATAGAAACAAAATTACTACTGTTTATCTCAACATAAAAATGATGCATCAATTATTTTCTTTGATGATACCGCCGTTAAACATTTTTGTGTATCTTCTGACTTTCTGATGAGAGCACTAATCTACTTTCCATGTGGTATCGTCAGCGCAAATTTAACACTAACTTCGTGTATAGGTTTAATCTCAAGCGGTTGAGTGAGTGGGTATTGTGAACCTAGCCCCACTCAGAATCTATTTTTGTTTGTTTGTTTGTTTTTTATCTTTGTGTAGCTAACAGCACACTTTTTTTTTAACTTCGTAGGTCTTCAACACTAATTACGTTCTAACGTTTAACATACATTTTAAAATTTGTGCCGGGGTGGGTTGGGTCAGGTTCACGTGAAGATAGTTCCACCAACTGTTATTAATGCATCACTTATTTTGTAAACTATGCCAAAAATTAGTGCTAAATTATTGCTAATGATACCGCATAGCAAGAAAATTAGTGCTATGCACCTTATGATAAGTGTGAAGGCCGATTGTTTTCTTTAATTATGCCGCCATTAAATATTTTCGAGTATGTTTACCCTTCTAATAATAGCACTAATTTTCTTTTTGGATCAAAGGATGCAATATATTTCAGGCAAAAAATTTCTTGTATGCCTTATATCTGGAGAACTACGTATAGTGTAGCCAAACCCAAACTATCACTTAACTCAGTATGGTGTGCATATTCCTTAAAAAATACGAAAAATCGATTTAGGGGCAATTCAAAAAATTTTGTGGTCCCTGATCCAAAAGCCAATTATTGGTCAAGATTACAGTCTTTTGATGCATTTATTTGGATCGTTCCTAAAATTCTTGGCCAAGATCGCAATCTTTTGATCAATTTTTAGGATCATTCCTAAAATTCTTGTTATGAGGTATCCTCACTACAAATTTAATAGTAAATTTGTGTGTAGGCTTAATCTTGATCAATTGAATGGGAGGGGCTAGCGTGAACCTAACCCCACCTACAATATATATATATATATATATATATATATATATATATATATATATATATATATATATATATATATATATATTGACGTTTGTGTGACGGCACAATTTTTTAACACTGCAGATAGTCAGCACTAAATTTTGACATGTTTTAAAATTAGTGTCGCTACTGGTGGGGCCAGGTTCATGGACATCGCTAACTTAATAATTTTAACCTTCGGCAAAGCCATTTATTTACTGATATTTATTATTTTACATCACTTACATTTCAATAACGTTTTGGTACCTTATTTTGCAGGTAAATTAGATACTGAACTTAATGCAATTAATTCACAATACAAGAAATGAAACTCAATATACTCTTACCCAATGGTGGTATTCAGCCTGTTCGCACCGGTTCGCTAGAACCGGTTGTTAAAATATTTCGAGTTCGCAGAACCGTTTGTTATATCATTCCGTAGACATAACAGTAAATTTTACCCAGTTATATACTATATAACGCTATATTATAGTTTAACTGTCTTTGTTTGTAGAGATTCTTGCAACTAAAGGGTTAAACATATGATTCCGCAGAACAAAATATAAGCAATTTACTTCTTAATCTCAAATGATTAGATATCAAGAATAAGAACTGGGATTATATGAGTGTAGTGATAAGGGTTATTTATATATGAAACACATACATATCATTATCAACAAACTGTCGATCCATTGCTGGATTAAAGTCTTTCCAATACTTTCTGGCAAACATCTATCTTTGGTAATTCGTTTCAATATATTCGCACTGCTACCTAATATGGTTACACCACATTGTATTAAGATGATGGTAGATCTCTACTTGTCACTTGTGGCATAAAGTAAAAAATTTGCTTTTGCCTACTTTGTATGTTTTCTTTCCTAAGAGAGTTATATCTATCCATCTTCTACTTTCTCTCTCTCGCTATATATATATATATATATATATATATATATATATATATATATATATATATATATATATATATAAACTGGTTCTTAAAAAAATTAGAATAGCACCGCTGCTCTTCAGAGCCGTAGCTAGAGGGGGGCCAGCGGGGCGCTTGCCCCGGGCGCTGGTAACAAGGGGGCGCCGAACGAGCAAAAAGAAAGGAAAAGTGTTGAAAGTGAATAAACGACGCGGCGCCCCATAAAAGTTCTGGCGCCCTATTAAATCAATATTGTCCGTTAGCAAAGAAGTGGATTTATTAAAAATTTTCTTGCTCGCTTCGCTCGCAACTCAAACGTTTCAATAATAGTCACAAGTTTTTCACTTATTAAAGAAAGTTGTTATATATGATTTGTTAATGACGATGTGATATCACGGTACAGAGATGTCTTATAGATTACGCAGGAGCATTTTCAAAATCAAACTGTCAGAATCTGAAATGTGTTTTGATGTTGATGAATTTGCTCAGTTAATCACGCCTTTCTACCCAATCGGGTTAATCGCGATGGTGAGAATGAAGGTATGAAAAGTAGAGGAGTGAAGAGAACATGGAAGCTGTTGTTTGCGCGAGAATATTAACAATGAAAGTAAACAAGAATAATAATATTTTCGAACTTGAAGAAGTTGTAAAATAGGGGCTTAGGAGGTCAGAACTTAACCAACGATTTTGTCTTTTCCAAAGACTGATCACTACCAGTGATTTTTAAAAATTCAATTAACATACGAACTGCTTCCAATGTTTTCATTGGAATCATTTCTCCATGGTATTTTTTCTGCGTATGTATCTAGTTGTGTGATATTTTTACCTATCTACATACATACAAAATATACACACATTATATATCCGTATGTATTCCGTTACATTTCACAAAAACATTTTTTACTGTAAAAGATTCGAAATTAAAATACTATTCAAATAGAGAATAAAATTACGAAAGTTTACAATTATTACTGGAAATCAATGCTGTCACCCATTTTGAACATTTTAAAAGAACATAGTTTCTAATGTATTAAAATTTTATTTCTTATGGATAGTTTGAAACGTTGTAATTAGTTATAAAGAGCCTGAAGAAAATTCCATTAAAATCCTCCTACAATAGGGAAGCCGTGTTATACATGGAGTTAGTAAATGCAGATGGTGGCGTTGGAAAAGTCCGGGTCTCCTGAGCACAGTGGTGATATCAGAAACCGGGCTCCAGCTATGAGGCTCCAGAAAAATGGGCTCCCGAAGTTTTGGGCACGGGCTCTTTCTATACGCCTATTAAACATGGGTGGTTTAAGTTGAAGTCCGGGTCGTCTGAGCACAGTGGTAACGTCAGAAATTAGGCCCTTGTCTCAAAGGACCAAAAGCGGTGTCCCGAAATTTTGAGCTCGGCTTCATTCTATTTTTCTTTTAAGCATGGAGTTATTGGATACAGATTGTGGTGTTGGAGAGCTCCAGGACCTGAGGCCCCAGAAATGAGGTCCCAAAAGTTTGGGGTCACGTCTGTTTTATTTGCCTATTTAAAATGGTGTTGTAGTAGGGTGTTGGCGTTTGAAAGGTCGGGGTCGATTAACGAAAGCGGTAATGTCAGAAATTGGGCCCTGGCCTCAAAGCCCCAGAAATGAGTTCCGAAATGTTGGGCTCGACTCCACTCTATTTCTCATTTAAGCATGGAGTTGTTGCATGCAGATGGTGACGTTGGAAAGATCCGGTTCCCCTAAGCACAGTGGTGGTCAGGAACCGGGGCCCCACCATGAGGTCCCAGAAATGGGGTCCCGATGTTTTGGGCATGAGCCCCTTCTATACGCCTATTAAACATGAATTGTTGTATGAGGGTGATGGCGTTGGAAAGGTTCGGATCATCTGTCAGAGGTAATGTCAGAAATTGGTCCCTGGATTCAAGGTCCCGGAAATGAGATGCCGAAATATGGCTTTCGGGTTTCTTACATTCGGCTATTAAACAATGTGCTTTTGGAGGCAGATGGTCGCGTTGGAAAGGTCTTGGCCCCTTGAGCAGTCCGGTGATGTCAGAAATTAGGTACGGGTCCCGAAGTTTGGGTTGTGTTGTAAACTTTTGCAATGGCTCAATCTCAATACTTGATTGCGAGAGATAAACCCATCAATTCAGCTATTAATATGCTTTTATCTTGCACAATCAGGTATTGAGATCAAATTAGACAAAAGGTTTACGACATAAATAAAAAAATTGGGGCCCGGAACCAATTTCTCATCAACGTTGTGTTCAAGGGACAAAGACTTCCAACGCCACCACTTTCATCCTACAATTCCATGTTTAATAGGCAAATAAAAGGAACCCGAGCCAAAGACTTCGGGACCCCATTTCTGAGGCTTCAGGGCCCGATGCCCGGTTTCTGACATCACCGCAATGCTCAGAAGATCCAGACCTTTCCTACTCAGAAGATCCAGATCCATTCTCGTCCAACAACTCCACGTTTAATAGGCAAATAGAATGGACCCGAATCCAAAATTTCGGGAACCCCACTTCTGAAGCTTTGAGACCAGGGCCCGATTTCTGATATTACACTGTACCCAGACGTCTAGGACCTTTCTAATGCCACCACCCATGTCCAACAACTCCATGTATAAATGAGGAATAGAAGAGACCTGGGTCCAAAACTTCTAGATCCCATTTCTGAGACTTCGAGGCCAGGGTCCGATTTCTGACGTCACAACTGTGTTCAAGGACCAAAACCTTTCCAACGCTACTACTCTCGTCCAACAACTCCATGTTTAATAGGCAAATAGAATTTACCCGAATCCAAAATTTCGGAACCTCATTTTTCGGGCTTCGGGTTCCATTTCTGACATCACCAATGTGCAAATGAAATCCAGACCTTTCCATCGGCACCATCCGCGCCCAAGGATCCCATGGGTTTTTTAGTCGAATAGAATGAACGCGAGCCCAAATTTTTAAGACCTATCTTTATGTATTCGGGATCCGGATTAGATTTCTGATATCACCACTATGCTCAAGGGACCAACACCTTTCGAACTCCGTCCAACAACTTCATGTTTAATAGGGAATAGAAGGGACCCAAGGCAAAAGCTTCAGGGGCCTTGAGTGCCTGATTCCATTTCTGATATAACAGATGTGCTAAGGGAACAGAGATCTTTCCAACGCCATTACCCGCGTCCAAGAACTCCGTGTTTAACATTCGAATAAAAGATACCCGAGCCCAAAACCTGGCCATTTCTGAGACCTCCAGGCCTGGGCTCGATTTGTGACATTGCTGCTATGTTCAGGGAAACAGGATATTTCCAACGCCACTACCCACATCCACCAGCTAAATGTCTAACACGGTTTCCCTGGCGTAGGAGAATTGGCTCCATGCTCTTTCCATAACTGTTCTATAAATGGATTTGTATACAACCAAAAGTAGTTTTGTCAAGTTAAACAGAAAGTACAAAATAAGCATCATGAAAGCAGCTCTTATTTCTAAAAGGATACATAATGATCGCTTTTGGCTGTTGCAATGGTCTGTCCAAGAAGCTTGATAAAAATTTAGCATAACAACAAAAGCTGCTTCTCTTACTTGTAAAAAAAAAAAAAAAAAAAAAAAAAAAAAAAAAAAAACTTTGTAAGGTGAGTGTAGAGGGGCGCCGAATTCTTTTTCGCCCCGGGCGCCGAAATCTCTAGCTACGGCTCTGCTGCTCTTACCCAATTACTGTATTTTCAGATAACTCAAAAAGTAAGGTATTTTGTTTTAATATATTTCAATAAATATTCAACACATATGTAGTAATGCCATATATATATACACACTTACAAACACACCTTAAATAGAAATTACAATTTTGATGCAACATTTGACAATCATAAATTCTTAAAGCATTCCATATGCCCTCAGGTTCTCCTTTATAACACTACAATATTCTAATTTCATACAAAATTACCTTTGGGACATGTTTATTGCAAGTATTGCTTTCTGTTATTACAACTGATTACTGAACATATGAGTCTATTAAAAGTTAATAAATATCTATACGTATATTTTATTAGCGATCTTCTCATATCAAGTGAATATTTACTTCTTCTCTTCTGCTAATCTACTATACGACCTATATTGTATATATCCTAATTAAAATATCTCTCGCCCGCTCGAATTGGCCATCTTTTTTATCTTTATACTTTTCTCAGGTTATTACTTGAATAAATCTGTTTGAATGATATTCAACAACAAAACAAATTAGAAACAAGGATTTCATTTGTTTCACTATCGTGAATTTCAACATTCGTAACTCGACTTTGGTCACACAAAAATATATCTAAACAGCCTAAAGGATTTTTTACAACGTTTGGGAAGAGATTTTTATCAGTTTCTTCTTCCCTGAAAGAGCTTACTGACTTGAATTGCAGGAAGTTGTTACGAAAATCTTTAGTCCATACTATGCCTCTGAAATCCATTTTTCTCAAAGACGTCCCTAAACGAGTTTTGTCAAAATAGAGACCAACTTAAATAATTTTCTTGGATCCGAAATTAAAAGATCTCTTAGTGAAAATTATTCATCAAAACTTTTATGAACAAGAAATGAATTTTTCAATGGTCAAAATTAAATAATATTCCCCTATCTTGAAACAGGCAAATCACCTTCTCTCATAAGATAATTATATTCTCTATATTACAACTATGTGTATATTATTCTGACTGTATATTGTTTCAAATAAAATTTGTAATAATAATGAAAAATAATATATAATCATTAATAATTCCGAACCCCATTCTTCGTAGTGGAATGTCTCCTTAACAAAATTTGTACAAAATGTGAAGTGTTTGCTCAAAACATTTTCCAATATCTGGTGAGTAACGATAGGAGGTTCAACCTCTTTCTACCTTTACGTGTCAAATTTCGCAAATCGTCACCATATTAAACCCTAGGAACTCCATGATATTTTAGGTAATAGATAACCCCAAGAGAGAGGAGTAGCTTCTCAATAGCAATATTTTAATATAATTCAAGATAAAGGAGGTATTTTAAATTTTCTTAGCCTTTAAACGTACATATAGTCCATATAGTCCTACCTAATTTATTTCATTTTCTATATGGAAAGCTACAGTATTGTTTGCTAACTTTTAAGACATAAAACAGACACAGCTCCCGTCAATAGGACAAAATTTTGCCTGGTTGGCCAATGTGTTCAGATACTGTACATGGGAGATAAAATTAGCGTTGATATTCTAGCCAGATAATAGTCTAGCACTTAGATAATTAAATTTGTTATGATTTTCAAATTAAATGGTTCGGGATAATTAAAATGGCTGACCCAGTATCTTATTTCGTAAGCTAGTTATAAGTTCTTTTTTTTTTTTTAAAAAAAAAAATCACTCCTGCGAATTGCTAAGGCTAGTTTTAGACGGAAGCATTTATCAAAGCAGATGTGCTACGAAAAATCTCTCATAACATTCCATGGCATCAAAAGTATATGGTGCTTTTACACGGTAGTATTTAGATAAGCATCTTGTCGTGACTAGCAAACAAATCACTGGAGAACAGCGCAATTATGGCTCCGAAACTAAAAACAAAGATTTCAGTCGCTATTTCTTCTAAAGCTCTTTGTTTCATATGCTTATTATGATACATAGAACTTTTAACTTTGTATCCTCGTCGCCAAAAGTGCCTTTACATCGCCGTGGCGGGTATGTGACCGCGCAGTACTCCAAGGAAGGGATGGTTGCATAAGAAATTGTGAATAATTTTGAAGAGTTTTTATTTTGACTAGGGAAATAACGTATGTATAAGAAGTAAAGGAACAGATTTAAAGCATCAGTACACTGTCATCTCTGAAAAGATTCGTATTTTCAGTTTTTCAGTTTATTATCTTCTATGTTCAGTTAATAACTGCTAACAATTGCTACTAGCGCTTTTCACTCTTCAGGAATTTACTACGACATGTTAGCAGGACACTTTTCTAAGTCCTAAATGTATGCGTCAATAATTTCTTTCGTCTCACTGTCCTTATTTCAGAATGGAAACTGATTACGCTGAACGTGAATATGTTTCGCTGACGTAAAGCAAGGTCCGTAATAAATGTAAATAAGGTTCTTCTTATTAAAAAAACACAGATGTATTTATTGTTTGTATAGCACAATATAATACAGTAACTAAGCAACATGATAATCCTTAACACCAGCAAGATTTTTGCAACAGGAGGGGGGAGCAAAAGGCCGATATAGAGTTTTTCGATTTATTGCGCTATATGTATTAAGTTAAAATTCATAACATTTGTAATTGATAACATATATCGTCTTACTTTTTAAAATCGCCACTGTAGCCTATTAGTCAGAACATTCATCTCCAGACATGATGTAGAGAGAAGAGAAAGAAAGAGATATGATCAGTAGCGTAACTAATTTTCCTGCGCCAGGGATCGATTAATAATCGATTTACTCATACCCGCCGCCTGCCCCACGCATTTCAGCTGCTGCGTTATATATATGGTTCTATGTCAGAAGGGCAAGACGAAAGGGCGAGGACAGAAAGGCCGGAGTCAAAACAGGAACGATCAAAAGGACCCGCGACATAAGAGCTCAAGACAAAACGGACCCGCATCAAACGGGCCTTGTTAAAAGGATCCTACGTCAAATGGACCGGTGTCAAAACGGGCCCCGCTACAAAAGGGCCTCAGTCAAAAGAAACCTTCTCAAAAAGTCTCCGAAACAAAAGTGCCCGAGTTAAAACGGCCCAGCGTCAAATGGGACCGGGTCAAAATGGCTCCGAGTTAAAAGAGCCCGGGTTAAAAGGGCCCTGGTAACTGCCTCCGCGACAAAACGCCCCGAGTAAAACCGGCCCCGGATCATAAGCTCTCTGCGCCAAAGGAGCCCTGTGCCAAAAGGGCCCGAGTCAATACAGCCACGCATCAAAGGAGCCGGGTCAAAAGGGCACGGGTCGAAACAACGCGTAACAAGAGGGCCCGAGTCAAAACGGACCCGAGTCTAAAGGGACTGGGTCAAAAGGTCTCCGCGACAAAAGACAGGAGTCGAATTTACCCCGCATCAGAAGTGTCCGGTTCAAAAGTGCCCTGCGTCAAAAGAACCCGGGTGAAAAGGACCCCGACCCAAAAGGTTCTGGGTCAAAAGAATTTCGTGACAAAAAGACTCGAATAAAAAGGTTCCTGCGTCAACGTGCCAGAGTAAAAACGCCCTCGCATTAAAAGAGCGTAGATTAAGATGTCTGCGAGTCAACAGGGCTCGGGTGAAAGAGCCCCGAGTAAAAATAGCCTGGGCCAAAAGATATCCGTGACAAAACGGCCCTGCGTCAAAGGGACCCGAGTCAAAACGGCCCCGCGTCAAAGGGTCCCGCAACAAAAGGGCCCTAGTTCAAAAAGGCCGGGTCAAAAGGACCCGCCTCAAAAGGGACCGATCTAAACAGCCCCGCTACAAAAGAGCCCGAGTGAAAAAGATCCCGCGTCAAACAGGCCTGGGTCAAAACTCTCCGCGAAAAAAGGGCCAGAGTCATAACGACCCCGCGTCAAAAGGTTCTTAGTCCAAAGGGCTTGCGAAAAAAGGGCCCTGTGTCAAAAGAGTAGGGGTCAAAACGACCCCGCCTCAAAAGAGCCCAGGTCAAACAAGTCCGGCGTGAAAAAGGCCCGAGACAAAATTATCCCGCGTCAAGAGAGCCAGGAATAAAACGACCCATCGTCAAAAAGATCTGCGTCAAACGGGTCCAAGAAAAGGCAGCCCCACGTCAAGAGAGCCCAGGTTATAATGTCTGAGTGTCAAAAGGGCTAGGGTAAATGACCACCGCGACAAAAGGCCCCAAGTTAAAACGGCCCAGGGTCATGAGATCTCAGTGACAAAAGGGAACTGAGCCAAAAGGGCCCGAGTCAATACGGGCCCTGGTCAAAAGGGCCCGGGACAAATTGGCCCTGGGTCAGAAAAGGCCGGGTCATAGGAGCGGCCTCTAAAGGGCACAAGTGAAAAGGACCCCGCAACAAAAGGGCCCGAGTCAAAAGGACCGGTTTCTAAAGGGCAAGGGTCAAAAGAGCGAAGCAACGAAAAGGCCTGAGTCAAAATGGCCCAGCGTCAAAATTGTACGGGTCAAAAGGGATAAAGTTAAAAGGCCCTGTGTCAAAAGAGCCTGGGTCGAAAGGAACCCTCCTCAAAAGGACCCGAATCAAAACGGCCCAGTGTGAAAAAGGTCTGGGTATAAAGGTATCCGCGACAAAAGGAAACGACTCAAAACGACCCCGCGTCAAAAGGGCTCGAGTTAAAAGGGGCCTGCGTAGAAAGAGCGCCGGTCAAAAGTATCCCGCCTCAAAAGGGCCTGGGTCAAATCGGAACAGCGTGAAAAAGTTCAGGTCAAAATCGTGCTGCGACAAAGAGACCGGAGTAAAAAAGAACCTTGTGTTAAGAGAGCTCGAGTCAAAAGGGCTCTATGCCAAACGGACTGTGCCAAAAGGAGCCCCGCTACAAAAATGCCCGAGTCGAAAAGGCCCGGGTCTAAAGCTCTTTGCAACAAACGTTCCCGGATCAAAACGGTCCCGCGTCAAAAGAGCTCGTGTCAAAAGTGTCCTGCGACAAAAAGACCCGAGTGAAAATGGACCTGCGTCAAACAGGCCCAAGTAAAAAGGGCTCCGCTTGAAAAGAGCCCAGGTCAATAGGGCTCGGATAAAAGAACCCCCCGACAAAAGGCTCGGGTTCAAAATATCTCTGCAACAAAAGGGCCCGAGTCAAAAGGACCTGTATGAAAGGGTCTCCGCACAAGAAGGACCCGAGTCTAAATGGCCCCACGTCTAAAGGGCCCAGGTTAAATGGGCTTGAATTAAAAGGGCCCTGCGTCAAAAGAGCTCGGCTTAAAAGGATCCCGCGAGAAAAAACCCGAGTCAAAAGGTTACTACGTCAAACGGACCAGAGAAGAAACGGCCCCGCGTTAAAAGGAGCTGAGTCAAAAGACCCCGCGACAAATGGTCCCTACTTCGAAAGAGGCCGGGTCAAAAGGATGCAACTCAAAAGGGCACGGTTCAAACCAGCCCCGCTAGAAAACAGCCCGCGTCAAAAGGTCTCCGCGACAAAAGTACCCGAGTCGAAACGATCCCGCGTGAAAAGGGCCCGGGTCAAAACAGCCCAGTGTGAAATGTTCAGGTCAAAAGTCTCCGCGAAAAAAGAGTCCAAGTCAAAATGACCACGCGTCAAAATGGCCCGGGTCGAAAAGGCTTGAGTTCAGAGTTTCCGGGATAAAACGATCAAGCGTGAAAAAGACCTGGGTCAAAATGGTCCCGCGAGAAAAAGAACCGAGTCAAAAGGGCCCTACGTCAAACGACCCCGAGTATAAACAGCCCCGCGTCAAGAGAGCCTAGAGAAAATAAAGAAACATTCGCAATAATGTTACCTCGCCGGTTTTGAATGCTTAAGGCACCGGCTGAGAGTTACGCGGCTGAGCGAATGTAAAAAAAGAGCACAGGTCAAAAGGTTTCCTGGTCAAAAGGCTCGCGAGAAAAGTCTCCGAGTCAAAAGATCTCCGCAACAAAAGGGCCAGAGTCACAACGGCCCCGCTACAAATGGATACGAGTCAAAACAGCCCGCGCCAAAAGGGCTTGGTGAAAGGGCCCCACGACAAACGGGCCCTACATTAAAAGAGCCCGGGTCAAAAGGACCCGCCTCTAAAGGACACGGGTGAAAATAGCCCCGCTACTAAAAGGCCAGAGTCAAAACGGCCCCCACGTCAAAATTGCCCGGGTCAAAAGGAATCGAGTTAAAAGAGTCCTGCGTCAAAGCAGACTGGGTCGAAAGAACCCTGCCTCAAAAGGGTCCGAGTCTTACGGCCCAGCATGAAAAACGTCTGGGCGTAAGTGCTCCGCGACAAAAATGCACGAGTCAAAATGGCCGCACGTCAAAATTGCCCGGGTCAAAAGGAATCGAGTTAAAAGAGTCCTGCGTCAAAGCAGACTGGGTCGAAAGAACTCTGCCTCAAAAGGGCCCGAGTCTTACGGCTCAGCATGGAAAAGGTCTGGGAGTAAGTGCTCCGTGACAAAAAAGCACGAGTCAAAATGCCCCCGCGTCAAAGTTACCCGGTAAATACGGTTTCACGTGCAAAAAGCCTGAGATCAAAGTTAGAGTGAAAATCAGGTATGCACGAGGGGATAATATCCCCTTCGTAAGTTGAAGTGATTGTGCAAAAGAAGGAGAAACATCTGTAGTTATTATTAACAAGTAATAAACTTGAATGGTATTAATTTTGTTAATTGTTCTGCAACAATCTCTATCGCTTCTCCATCAAAGTTCGCTTGCTCTTCCGACTTTCTGAATCAAACCTTATCTATTATTGACTTTCCCCTTAGGTCTAAAATTCCATTTCCACCCCTGGATCAAAGTATAGAATGAAAAGTATTCTATGGAAAAGATTAGTTTAATGTTGTTTTGAGAAGACATATGTGGATCTCTATACAGGGCATTGGGACAGAACAATAATATAGAATTTTTCGATTTATTGCCCTATATATATTAAAAGTCATAGTTTATCATTGATAGCGTATATCCTCCTACTTTTTAAAATTGCCACAGTAGCCTATTAGTCAGAACATACATCTCCAGATATAATGTAAAGAGAAGAGAAGGAAGGAGATATGCCCAGTGGCCTAACTAGTTTTACTGTGCCCTGGATCGATTCATTCCTTTGGTGATCGATTTGCTCATACCCTCCTGCCCCACGCATTTCAGCTGCTGCGTTATATAGATACAGTAAACCCTCGTTAACACGAATTCCAAGGGACTGAAAAATGAAGAGTTCGTGTTAAAAAAAATCGTGTTAACCGGGGACCCAAATTTTATTGTTCGAATACATTTTCTCCATACATACGCACTACAGTATACGGACTATACATACCACTACCGTATATTATGTATGTCATAGAAAACACTAGAGAGGGGGCGCGGCGGCTCAGTGGTAGAGCGTTTACCTCCGGTGCTTGGGGTCCCTGGTTCGATCCCAGCTCGCGCCGTGTGGACTTTGAGGTGGACAAACACCGTGCTTGTGGGTTTTCTCGGGGTTCTCCCACTTTCCTCATTCCACCATTTCACTCATTTCTCATAATCACCGCCTCCTTTAGCCTAACCGGCGTAACCATGGGACGTAAAACTCAAAGATTTCATTTCATTTTTTCAAAACACTAGAGAGTGTATCGACACGAAACTGAGTAGTCTCGGTCTCGTCTCGGTTCCAAATTCGAGACGAGACCAAGACTATTCTCCGTCGTGATACCATCCACAGAATTGTATCGAGACGAGACAGAAATTCGGTCTCGTCTCGATTTCGAAAAGCACGGCTCGGTCTCAAATTCGAGTTAAGATCGAGATCGAGACTAGTTTCGGTCTCGGTACCGTCCTCTGAAAAGTGAAAACACTACAGTAAGGTTATCCTATCTTCGAAAATTAAAAAAAAAAGTTTCCACGCAGAAAATCCAGGTCAAGTTATAAAATTGATAACAGCTAGCAGGTTGGGTACCACTAGTAACGGAAAGGTATTTATAACTGCTGTCACCAGTTTGGAGTTACAGGGGAGAGAAGAGGTTTTGTCTCGAGCTGTCGCCAGCAGCTCGTCTGCCAAGAACCTGCATATTCAGCGCTTGACGGAGGACAGAATCAACACCTCATAAGGGAGGAAAGATACCTGTTTCTGGTTTTTCTCTTATTTACAAGGCAATTTTCGTCTGTATAAATACTGTATGACAAAAACTGATCTGGAGGCAAATCTGAAATAAGAAAAATGATCTGAAAAAAACAACAAAGGATTGAAAGTTCGTGTTAAATGAAACCTTTACTGACTCAAGGGACTAAAAATTAGTTCGTAATTCGTGCTAACCGAAATTCGTGTTAACCGATAAAACTTCCTATAAGATAATGTACAGCGATGCCGGGACCGAAATTTTGTTCGTCCTAACCGAGTGTTCGGCTTAAGCGAGTTCGTGTTAACGAGGTTATACTGTATATATATATATATATATATATATATATATATATATATATATATATATATACAAGGTTTGTCCGGAAAGTAATAGGACTGAGTCGATTTTAAAAAAAATATTGAGCCAATCGTTACAATTCTCTGAAAACTTTCAAAATAGGCTCCTTCTGTGTCGATGCAGCGCTGCCAGCGCGATTTCCAAGCGTTGAAGGCGTCACGGAAGTCATTCTCTGAATAGCCTTGAGAGCCGCGGTGCAAGCTGCTTGGATCCCCTCTGTCGTCTCAAAATGCTTGCCTTTCATCGGGCGTTTCAGGCGAGGAATCAAAAAGAAATCCGGGGGCCACATCTGGGCTGTAGGGCGGCTGCGGAAGCGTTGGGTTGCCGGCCTTGGTCAAGTAGCTGTCCACAAGAAAGGCGGTGTGAGCCGGAGCGTTGTCATGGTGCAGCTTCCAGTCAGCTCCGATGTCTGGCCGAACCCGATTGACCCTTTGTTTGAGTCTCTTGAGCACTTCCACGTAAAATTTGGCGTTGACGGTTTGTCCAGGAGGAACAAATTCATATGGGACGAAGCCTTTGATGTCAAAAAAGACAATGAGCATCGTTTTCACTTTGGATTTGCTCATTTCTCTTTTTGGGCGAGGAGACGCCGGCGTGTGCCACTCGGAAGATTGCCTCTTTGTCTCAGGAACATACTCAAAGATCCATGATTCGTCACCTGTGATTAGTTTTTTCAAAAATTGGGGGTCACTTTCACATATGTTCAAATTTTCTTGGCACAATTCCACTCGTCGCAATTTCTGGTCGTCAGTGAGCATTTTTGGGACAAACTTCGCGAACACCTTCCGCATGTTCAAATGCTCCGTCACAATTTCATGAACCACAGTTTTTGGTAAATTTAACATCTGGGCAATTAAACGAATACTTAGTCGACGGTCTGAGTTCAAAACTTCGCGCACACGAGTCACATTGTCGGTGTTTGTCGAAGTCGAAGGTTTTCCAGCACGATCTTCATCGGCGACCTCTTCCCGGCCCTCCGAAAAGGCCTTGTGCCACCGAAACACACCACTTCTTGTTAAAGCATCATCTGGGTAAGCCCGCTTGATCATATCAAACGTCTCTGTCGCAGATTTACCGAGTTTAACACAGAATTTAATCGCGTACCTCTGCTCTAACGAACGCTGCATTTTCGGCTTGCACCACTCACAGAAACACGTAGCGCGAAAAAGCCTGTCCTGACTCTCCGTGTGCTCGGAGACAACTGACCAGCCGATCGTTCGTTAGCTAGAAACGCCCTTTAGTGGATTCAGTCAGTGCGCGCACGCTCCGAAGTACAGTCATGGCGGAATAAAATCAGTCCTATTACTTCCCGGACAAACCCTATATATATATATATTGTTTCACTGAGGCTTCAGTCGTCTATTCTCAGTTGATCTTGCTAGGGGGCCGCGGTGGCTCAGTGATAGAGTATTCACCTCTGGTGCATGGGGTCCTAGGTTTGATCCCAGCCCGCGCAAAGTGAACCTTGTGCTGGATAAACACTGTGTGCGTGGGTTTTCTCGGGGTTCTCCAATTTCGTCCCACTTTCTTCATTCCGCCATTTCATTCATTTCTCATTATCCTCCTTTAGCCTAGCCGGCATAATCGTGGGTCGTAAAACTTAACGGTTGCATTTTTTCAGTTGATCTTGATATTTCGTAGCGACTTGTTGTTCGTGTCCATGCACTTTGTTGTTTCGATAGTTTCGGACCTTTGGGGTCGAAATTTTCCCCAGGATAGTACTTGCGCTATACGTTTCCTGCATTACATTTTTTCTGTGGTTTTCTTGGGGAGTGTTACGGAGATGTGTGCAGAACTCGGAACTGGCAGATTTTGCAGAAGGTGGTTTCTTGCAATTTTCTATAGAATACTGGACGTTGCATGCTTAAATAGCCTTGTTTTTTTTTTTTTACCATCTTTCCAACGAACCAAGACTTCAGAGACGAGACTTCATGAGGAGTATTACGATGACTCTCACTCAAGATCACCTAAAAGTAAGGGGCGAATGCGGGACACTTTCTCGTAGGCTTCGGCAGTCATTGTTACGACTAACTGATAGGAACATCAATGAAGACTGTCCGGAAACAGATTCTCCAGCTAAAAGAAGGAGATGTGCTATTTGTCCTCGAATTGATGACATAAAACGTTCTTGGATTTGTTCTATGTGCAACCGAAATGTGCATAAGGGTCAATAAAGAAAAATCACTATATGTACTGAATGTCAGTAGAAGAACTAAAGTGTCTATATTTGTTCTGTGTCTAATGGATATGTGATTAAGACACATTTAGGGGTCTTCCACATATTACGTAACGCGGCAAGGAGGGAAGGGGGTTCGGCCTTGCGTTATGAAGAGTGATAAGGGGGAGGAGGGGCTTTAGGTCTTCGCTACGTAACAGTTTTTCTGCTGTATTTTTTATTTTTATTCTCAGATTTATATGCAATCTTTTAAACAAATAATTTTATTGTTTTTTTCTTTTTTATAAATTAGCTAGAATACCCGTTTTTCATACGGGGAGAATACGTTTCATTTTGGATATATAGGGCACCAAAACTGTCACCATCAACTTACGGACTCCAAAAACTATGGATTCGACACAAATATCGGTCATATTCGATCACTTTTATATATATCTCCCCTTCCCCAAGTTGCATGGCCAAATTTTAATTAAAACGGCATCGAAAGTGTTACTGTTCATCTCAGCGACCCCTAACACCATGGTCTCGACTCTAATATCAGTCATTTTCGAACATTTTGTATATGTCATCCTTCACTTTACCCAAGTTGCGGGGTGAATTTGGATTTAAACTGCATCGAAAGAGTCATTGTTTATCTCAGCGACGCCGAAATTTATGCATTTGACACTAACATCGTTCATTTTCAATCATTTTTTATATATTCCCCCTCCCCCAAGTTGCACCTTCAAAGTAAAATGATAAAAAACATCCCAGGTCAGAACTTCATCTATGTTGAAAATTTGAACGAGATCGGTCGGGTGGTTAAGAGTTATTAAGTTACAAACATAGTCACTTTCATATATATATATATATATATATATATATATATATATATATATATATATATACGGGGGTTGGAACTTAAATAGTGGCAACACTGCTGTGGAGACACCATGCAATCAAATGTATTAGTGGCGCTGATAGCGCACGTTGTTGACATATCTACCTAACCTCAGAGCAAATAGACTCGCCCCTCCCATGTCACTGGCAGGCGCACAAGCGAGGGAAGCACAAATCACTTATGAGCAAGCGGTCTAACGTAAAGGTGTCAAATTCGCTAGTGGACAGTGGACAGTGATCCACACCTGACGATTAGTGAGCTCGTCCACGAAACCGGATTAGCGCGTAAGACTGTGCTTCGCATTCTGAAGGAACGCCTGGGCATGCGCAAAACTGCATCACAATGGGTTCCGCATGAGTTGATGGAAATGCAAAAATGGATGCGTTACGACGCTGCTCAGACGCGCTTGGAGCGGTATGAGCGCGAAGGCGAGGCTTTCTTACGCCGTATCATAACATTGGATGAGACATGGGCCAGATCTTACGAGCCAACACTGAAACGCCAATCCAACGAATGGCGTCATTATGGGTCGCCGCGAAAGTCGAAAGTGCGTCAGAGCCCCAGTGTGGTGAAAGTTATGGTTATGTTATCCTAACGCATTACGTTCCTCCAGGGCAGACCGTCAATGCCCTAATCCGGTTTCGTGGGCGAGCTCACGAATCGTCAGGCGTCGATCACTGTTCACTAACGCCGCAACAGCTTGCACTTCTTCTTCAGAGACGCTAGGACGACCTGCCCGATGCATGTCCGCCACAGTTTGCCGACCTTCGTTAAAGGTTTTTACCCACCGTGCCACTGTTCTGTACGGCAATTCCGATTCCCCACACGCCTCTTGAAGCCCTTGATGACACTTTCGTGCTGTACGACCTCTGGCACATTCAATCTTGATCCAACTCCGTTGTTCCTGTTTCGAAAACATAGTGACACCTTTACGTTAGACCACTCGCTCACAAGTGACTGTGCTTCCCTCGCTTGTGAGCCTACCGGTGACGTGGGACGGGCAAGTCTACTTGCTCAGAGGTTAGTTAGGTATGTTAACAACGTGCGCTATCAGCACCACTAGTACATTTCATTGCATAGTGTCTCCACAGCAGTGTTGCCACTATTTAAGTTCCAACCCTCGTATATATATATATATATATATATATATATATATATATATATATATATATATATATATATATATATATATATATATATATATATTCCTATTGTTTTGGAAAATTGCGAACTATAGCCTATATAAATTGAATCATACAGAAGAGATTCGAAGACGCACTAGACACTAGCGTAAATGGTGGCGAATCCTGCATGTATTACAATACAATAAAACTCCGTTTTGTGGCTATCGCGGCATTGGATTTAGGGAACAGCTTTTCCGGAGTTAGTTGTTAGTGATCGTAACCACCGCCTGAAAATACCCTCATGTTCCCACTAGTATTGCTATTTCTGAGAATGTTATCTGAAACCTTTGATTTGAATCATTACTCACTCTATTCTTCTAAGAGGTTTTGTATAGGAAACAGAAGAAATTCTTTTTCGTGAAATTATATTTTCCGCGATGGAACGATCCAGGATTTGTAGATCAAAATAAGATATTAAAAAACCTAATTCGTCGGATATTATCTCGTACTAAATTTTTGATTTTTGAATTTGAATATTTCTGAAGTAATTGAGTTTATTCGCATTCTCGCACTGATTTAGGACAAGAAGAATATGAAAAGAGGTAAACTGAAGTCCTAAGTCCAAAAAAGATGCTCGAGAGCTTCTTCACAAACGAGATGTCCCTGCTTCTTCACATGGGCAGCCACTTTGAATCTGTGGTCGACGAGGAAGGCAACTTTGCATCGTCGAAACTGGCGAATTTCAAATGCACGAAGCATCCTGGATCCCTGAAAAAGAGATCGATGTTAGTTCTTCAGATCCTGTTCCACCTTCATCTTCCTTGTCAGTACGAGGGTCACTACGAAAGTTTTCAGATGTGAAATAACTTACTTAAAATCAATTTAACACTTACATTTTCTCAAAGTATTCACCATTACACTGTACACACTTTTGCATCCTCGAAAGCTACTTTTGGAAGCAGTGTTGGCAGCCTTTTTCTTCAAGTGTTGAAAGTTCGTTCTCGTAAGCCACTACAGCTTCTTCAGGGCTGCAAAATCTCTTCCTTGATCCTGGGGAACAGAAAAAAATCACACGGGGTCAGGGCTATACGGCGAATGAGACATAAGTTTGACCTCCATAGCTTCTAAAATCTGAATTGTGATATTGACAGTGTGTGCGGACGCGTTGTCATGATGAAGCAGGATCCCACGCAATCCAGTTCTTGGACGCCGTTCCCGAAGCTTCTGGAACACTTTTGTTAGGCAAACAGTAGTGTACCATTGAGCAGTAACAGTCCTTTGTTCTTCAAGTGGAACAGTTGCAACATGGCCAGATTTGGAGAAGAAAGTTGCGACCATATTCTTCCCCACACTTCGCGGTCGTTTCACTTTCGTGGGTGGATTTTCGTCTGGAAAGACCCAAACTGTAGACTGGCGTTTATTTTCAGAGTCAAATTGATAGATCCAAGTCTCATCACCAGTAACAATGTCAGAGACGCGTCGAGAATTGCCTCCATCAAATCTTGCAAGCATTTCTTCACACCATTACACACGCATGCGCTTCTGCTGTTCAGTCAAAGTGTGCGGCACCCAACGAGATGAAACCTTCATGAATCGAAGATGAACATGAAGAATTTTTGTTACTGCTGGCGATCCAATGTTCACTGTAGATTCAATGTCGTTGAAAGTTGTTCAAGGATTTTCTCGAATCATTTGTTCCACAGCGGCAATGTTTTCATCTGACACAGCTTTTACAGGACGTTCAGCTCTCTCTCCATCTTTAAGCGATGTCCGGTCTCTTCTGAATTCACCAAACCACAGAAAAATTGTAGCACGGGAATTAGCAAGGACCCCAAATGCCCCCTGCAAACGGTCAAGACTTTGTGTCTCGTTCAAACCACTTTTGAAATCGTAAAGGATCATTGCCCGAAAAGGTTCCCTTTCGAGCTCCATTCTAGACAGCCGAATACTGCTCAAATCAACAAACAAGTGAAGGCGATACGCCGTTGAAACCTGCTTCGCATCTTTGCTCTGGATACCACTACCGAACGCAATTGTTGGAATTCAAATACTGTGCCACAACAATGCGTATCTCAAAACTTTCGTAGTGACCCTCGTTGTCATCATCTGACCGAAAAGGATAGATGTGATCTCCTTGGGAAACGACAGTATGCAGTTTTGAAGAATTAGGACTGTTAATTAAGCAATCTTATGGGGTTAAAATATTATTACCATCCTACCATTTTCTAATACGTACCGGTACTTTGATTTATTAGTGAAAAATACTACAGATATATTCAGAAAAAGAGCATTTTGTAATAAAATTTCTGCTATTAAAAATAGTTTTTATTATAATAACTCCCAAAATAAAGAAAATTGGTGAGAAAACAAAAATCCAAAAGTGTTACGTAACGAACGGGGGAGGGGTTCAGCCTTGCATTACGAAGTGTGACAAGGGGGAGGGAGAGGATAAAAATTGGTCAAAAGTAGCGTTACGTAATATGTGGACGGCCCCTTAAGACTAATCATTGTGTGTATTGGTAAGTAGCCGTAGCCAGCCCAAAAATATGAGGGGGCGGTAGAAGTTAGGGGGCCGACCCAACCATATTATAGTTCATCATTATAGTATAGCAGTTCATTTGCAAGCCTACGGTGAATATTTTAGGGGGCATACGCAGGGTGGGTCCTGGAGGTCCGCCCCCCGAAATCCCAACTTTAAAAAAATGTAATCTACTTTTAGGGGCAATTTTAGAAATTTTCATATAATTTAGCCTTAAATTGTATTTAAACCCCCCCAAAACGCTTTACGCCCCTCCCGAAATAAATTTCTGGGTACGTCCCTGTTAGGGGGAACAACAAAACTTTAGGGGGGCCCGGCACCCTAGTTCCCCTGTGGATACGGGCCTGCAGCCAAGCAACTAATCAAACACAAAAGCATCAATTGTCAGCTTTTTGAATGACAAGTTACAATTTCTCAGCACTAATAATTGGATGCTTTTTTTACATAAAAATAAGTTTATTTTCATACTTTATTTTCGGATAACAAAAAACTTTATTTCATTTAAGTATGTTCTTTCGCTTCGTAATAATCTATTACCAAAAGACAATTAGTCAAAAATATTTTGAAAATATCTTTAGTCCCCAAAACTAGTTAAGTCCATTAAAGTATAGCACTAGTAAACGGTCCACAATCAACTGCCAATGGTAACACGTATTAACATATTTTAATTTCAAAACAAATAATGGTGTTAAATCTGACCTCACGATAGTACTTATGCAGTATAAAAATAAGGATATTAGTAAAGAGTTAATATGAATTATGTTAATAGGAAATAAAATTAAAAATAGTTTACTCTACATAATCTAATTTAAGAAAAATAATGATAATAATAAAATAAAATAATGCAATAATAAAAAGATAGTTCTCTCGTGTTGAACAACATTGCTTTCCTCAATGCAGCCTCCAGAAGGGCGATAAATACGTATTATGAAGCACTCCAGTTCACATTTTTGGTTAGCCAACCACATATTAAGAAATGTCTCAAATTTATTTTTCAGACCTGCCCCCCCCCCCCCTCAAAACTTCCTGGATCTGTCCGTGATATCGGTTGTTGCCAATTAACTGATAATAGTCATAGCGTACCTTTTAAAATGTTTTCAAACGCTCTTTGCATAAGGAACAGTTTCCGTATTCTTTATTTTTTCTTTTCTCTTCTTTTCTTTTAATCGCCCTTTTACTCTGCTGGAAAGGGACTCCATGTGCAGTGTTTGGCACACGACCCACTCGGGAGAGTAATACTCCCAGAAGTACGTTTTTTTCGCGCCCTAATCTAGACAGCTGTTCTAAACGCTATCCTAGCCAGTTGTTTTAAGTTGGTCACAAAATTTATATCATGTAGTAGAAGGGGAACAAAACGAGCCCTGCGGGGTTTCTAACCCATTCCTACTACTACTACTACTTATCTGCACAAAAGTAAGTAAATCACTTTTTTGAATATTATTTTCATATTATTTTAATTTAAAAAGTGTTATAAAAATATTTTTAAAATGTTAAAAAAAATCCTCGAGCCGGGTTTGAACTCACGCCAAAAGGGACTTTCAGTAGTAGCATATACCGCTAGCCCACTCGGCCACGAAGACTGACAACAACAATTATTTGTTTTCTGCTATTTAAATGCAACGTGGCAAGAAATTGATAACACCAACCAATCAAACTGTGTTTCTCGTTCGTACTTCCGAGAGCATTACTCTCCTGATCTAGTCCTTTTGGCACAAGCTATGTGCGAGCAGCTCTGAAGTTGAATGTTTTCAAGGCCACCAACACATTTTGATAAGTACACTGTCGCGTGATTCACCCTTAGGGAGTGAGTATGCCACAGCAGTTGCATTGTGTGTTTCCGTATGATACTGAGATATTTCTTTGGCAGGAAAATAGTTTTGTATGGAACCAAAGACGACTGAATATAAAAACATTTAAAAGGTATACTCGGCCTGCAAGACTTACATGGCGGGCTTTACTTTGATGAATAAGGACAACCACTACCACAGTGCATGTTGTGGCACGAAAGTTGTAGTCTACGTGTCTGCCATGAGTTGGTCAGCTGTGTTTGCACACATCAGGCTTGACTTTCGTTTGTTGAGTACAGCACCTGAAATCCATTCATAATTCGATATGAAGGTTTCAACAAGTGACAGTTCTTGTGGATTGTTAATATGTTTTAGCTACTAAATGAGTGTCTTCATTATTCGATATAAAAAGAACAAATAAAGCTTTTTCTTTGGGTTTTCTGTTTTCCAAGCCTAGAAGTATTGTAGAACACGTTAAGTATGGTTTCACGCCTTTCTGCGTTGAGACATAGGAGGTGATGACGTCAAAACTTTAAAAAATATTTTTTTACTAGGCCGATATTTATTTCTTTTTTACTTTTTGGCGGATTTACTTTTGCAACTAGAAGATTGAAATTTTGCACAAACATGCAGTCCACCGAACAAAATTTATCAGATTTTTTCAGGTGATCTCTGCGTTAACACTGGGGGTCCATAGGGGCAAAAAGGTAAAAAAAATATTTTTAACCAAAGAATCTCTTTTTTTCCCGCGATTTTCACGTCTTAGATACACGATGGAGACATGTGAATGGTATCGTTTGAAAGCCAGTTCTGAAGAGAATTATGTACGACCCACGATTCTAGGATAAATAGGGATGTCTCAAGGAAACTTCTACACAAGATCCTGTTTTATACGGGAATCTGGGGTATTATGGATATATATATATATATATATATATATATATATATATATATATATATATATATATATATATATGGCAGGCTTAGTTTTGCACTTAGAAGATTGAAATTTGGACAAATATTCACTCCACCGAATAGTATATATCAGATTTCTTTCAGATCTCTGCGTTAAAACAGAGGGGTCCAGAGGGGCAAAAATTTAAAAGGATGTTTTGATGAAAAATTTCTTTCTTCGTGATTTTCCCGCGTTAGATACATGATAGAGACATGTGAATAATACCGCTTGAAAGGTAGTTCTATTCTCAAGAGAATGATGGCAAACCATGATCCTAGAATAAACACGGATGTCTCAGGAAATTTTTTTACCTGCCATCAGGGTCTTTTGCGGTAGTCTGGGGCACTGTGGGGATTACTGATAAATTCAATACTTTTCCTGCCCTTACTATTCAAGATAGAAACTTGAAATTTTGTACACACATATAGTATTTTGCAGTTGATTTTAAGATGTCTACGTTTACACGGGGCTCCAAAGACTAAAAAAATTTAAAAATCAGAAAAAATTCTGATTTCTCTCAAAATTTCTCACTTCAGGGACAAAATAGGGAAGTGTAAATGGTACACTCCGATTCAAAAACATTGCGACAGCTAACGCCGTGCAAACTTTGTTTAACAAATGGTGTAGTGTTTCTTTCTGAGAACGACAACACGAAAAGTTCATACTGCAGATCAATGATGTCTTTGAAATGTCCTGGTAATTCCCTTGCCCTTTCCCAACCAACATACGTAAATCGTCTCTATCATGATACAGGTGTTTGCTTTCATATTCTTACGTAATGCTTGTCCAGTATGATAAGTCGATTCTTCACAATCACATTGTAAAAATATTAACTTTGACGTGAATAAGATTTGAACCTATGTTAGATAGCTGTATTATGCATAAAGCCACTGCGTTACCCGAACACTTTCATGACACCTGAAATTAGAAGCCAAATTACTTACTTTAGGTGTGATCTTTGGAACGAATCAAAGTGCACAACGAAATTGATTTATTCGACGGCCTAGAGAGAAATTAGTGCCCACTAATAAATGAAGGAAATGCATACAATCCAGGAAAAATTACAGAAATAAAACATATTTTCAGTAATTTCGTCGTGCAAGTTCAAAAGTAGGGGAATAATAATAATAATAATAATAATAATAATAATAATAATAATAATAATAATAATAATAATAATAATAATAATAAATGTGTACATTCACACTATAGTAGTCTATTATTATTATTATTATTATTATTATTATTATTATTATATTGTTATTATTAGCTTCAATTACCCGCTTCATTGGGTTAAATTGAGAAAAAATATTAATATGGTCCGTTACTCAGTCACTGTTTCGTGTTACTAAAGCCTTCTTTGATATCGGCCATTTTCGTTGTATTTTTTATATCCTCTCCCATCCCTATGTTGTGGGGCATGGCATCTGCAGTGTCATTGTTGATCTCAGCGAGCCGGAAAACTGTGAATTCGACACTGATATTGGTTATTTCGATCATTTTTATATGTCTCTCCCTCCTCCCACTAGAGGGACTGAATTTGGGTTTAAACAGCATCAGATGTGTCACTATGAATCTCAGCGAATCCAAAAATTACAGATACACCACTTATACCAGTAATTTTTCGTTCTTTGTTAAATGTCGCTCCTCCTCTTCATCTCTTTAGTTCCAACGTCCAAGTGATACGACAGAAACCATCTCAGGTTCGAACTTCATCTAGGTTGAAAATTTGATCGTGATGGATCATTTGTTTCGCGAGTTACCAACTTTTATTTACACTTTTTAACTTCTCCCTCTCCTCAACCCTAAGCTATATCGTCAAAGTAAATAGATAAATGCTATCTTAGGCCCGAACCTGATCTGTGTTGAAAATTTAATTGAGATCGGTCGGGTGGTTCAAGAGTGATGAAGTCACAAAGACAGCCACTTTCATTTTCAGTTTTTTTTTTTACATGTTCCTCCCTCTCACCGGCCCCTACGTTGCACCGTCAAACTGAAATGACAAAAGTAGTCCCAGATCCGAACCTTATCTATGTTGAAAGCTTTATAGAGATCAGTTAGGTGGTTCAAGAGATTAGGAGCCACACACATAGTTACTTTCAATTTTATAATATAGGTTATTATTATTATTATTATTATTATTATTATTATTATTATTATTATTATTATTATTATTATTATTATTATTTGCTCACTTTTGAACTTGCACGGAGAACTTACTGCAAAATATGTTTTAATTTCACATTCTTTCCTCGATTGCTCGATTGTAAGTTTTTTTTGTCAGTGGGCACTTATTTCTCTCTAGGCCGTCGAACAAATCAATTTTGTTGTGCACTTTGTTGCAAATAACGTTACAGGAAGAAGCCGATTCGTTCCAAAGATCAGGGCTAAAGAAAGTAATATTCGGCTTGAAATTTTAGATGGCATGATAGTGTAGGGGTAACGCAATGGCCTTATGAATAATATTGATATCTACGAGAGCCATCCAGAAAGTGATACCCGTTTGCGCCGCTTGAAGCGCTGACGACTCGGAAAGCCGCTGGGCAAGGTCATAACGCGTCAGTGGCTTGTCTGCCTGCTCTGGGCGAGGTTGCGTGATGCTAGCAGTGCCTGTGTTATGTTTGTGCTCATTTATAATGATTAAACGAATTGAGAACCCCGCCAGTTGTGAAGTGAGGGCCGTGATTAAATTTCTCTATGAACGAAACGTTCGACCTTGTGAAATTCATTGCCAATTAAAGGAGGTGTATGGAGACAATGCGATGGACGAGTCGTCTGTTCGGCGCTGGTGTCGCAACTTCAACCTGGGGAGGGGGAGTACACACGACGAGGAGCGTTCAGGGAGACCATCTGTCATTACAGACGAACTGCTGAGGTCAGTAGACGAATGAGTGAGGAACGATCGGCGCGTCACAATTGATGAACTCTGTGAACATTTTCCTAATGTGTCTCGACTTTCTGGTGGGAAAAAGATTTGACAGTGATGACGAACTTAAAGGAGGCGTGACTACGTATCTCAATACGCTGGTGGCGGAGGACTATGACGCTGGAATACAAAAACTCGTCACACGGTATGACAAATACCTAAATTTGCTTGGTGATTATGTGGAGAAGTAATGTAAAGTATGTTCTTTCCAATTAAAATCTGTATATTTGTTAATATGTACTGATGTGTCTTTATTGCACAAACGGGTACCAATTTCCGGATGACCCTCGTAGCATAGTGATTGTGAAGAATCGACTTATCATACTGGACAAGCAATACATAACAATGTGAAAGCAAACACCTGTATCATGATAGAGACGATTTACGAATGTTGGATGGGAAAGAGGACAGGAATTACCAGGACATTCCAAAGACATCATTGATCTGCAGTATGCAATTTTCGTGTTATCGTTCTCAGAAAGAAACATTTCACCATTTGTTAAACAAAGATTGGCTAAAGCAATCGGTGATGTAGTGGTAACGTGTCAGACTTCCAAATGAAAAATCTTGGTTCGATACTCCATCAGTAGTATGATTTTTTCGCATAAAATAATGGCTGCAAATAGAGACTCATCTCCTGATGGAGAACTTACAAGGCATCACTAGCGATAGTTCGAGTAAATAGTGTGTGCGTTCTATATCATACACTGCAATAGTAAGTATGCTTCATATTTATATTCGTCCCTCTCTCTTTCTTTCTTGACGTTTCCCTATCTGTCTTTGCATCTTTCACTTCTCTAGCTCTCTCCCTCTCACACATACATGCAGTTCATATTCCAAAGTTAAAAAGGAGCAGAAGCCTGGTCCGGGGAATCTAATTAACTGTTAACTTCGGCGTCGTGTTTTTCGTGCTCTGGGGATAACATCAACGGCCTTAGTCATATCTGACAGAAATACTGTTTAAACGCAAGGAAATAAGTAAAATCTCTTTTTTATCCTCTGGGTTACCGAATCTCAGTCGAATTACTGGTTCACTACGGATTTAAATTCCTCGATCCAGTGGTGGTCTATAACCTAACCAACATCATACGACTGACACGATGATGCGTATGAGCTCTTAGTGTGTTCTTTCTCTCTGTGCAAATTACGCTATATTCGGAGGAGATGAATTCAATGCTGGATGTTCGGAACAGATAACTCTTCGGAAAAGACTAGAAAACAAAATTTTATTTTACTAGTTCGACACAATATTTGTTCCCGTCCTATAATTCAATGTGTTTTATTAACGTTGAAATTTGAAAGATGCTACATCTATGAGAAACATGAACTTTTCCTTTCCAACATTTGTAGCTTTCCATTACGATACAGTTTGGACTTTTAATATAGGTTATATCTGATAGATATTTAGCAATAAAATAGCACTCTTCAATTTTCTCTTTTTTCTTTCTTTCTCTTTTCTTTTCGTTTCGTTTTTCTCGTTCAGTTCGCATTAGTAGTCTGAAATGGAAGATATGACCAACGCTCTCTACTGGGTATATTAGAATGTATTTTGGATCATTACGTCCAACGAACACTACCGAATTTGCAGTCGAATCACGCGGAAACAAAGCATGTGTGTTAAACCTTTGACATTATCCTAGATGTGTCTCGGAGATCTACAGTTCTACTTGAAATTGAGTATGCTATCCATTATGAAAGTAACATAATAAATATTTAAAGGATCGTCTATATATCCGAATAGTTCTGAAAAACTATGTAAAAACAAACATTATTTCTATATTAGTGTTGGATTTCTGGAAACGGAACTTTATAATGTTAGGTTATTTTCTTACTACGTTTGAATTCCACAGTTTTATCTGTTCTCCCGTTACTTTTTCTTCTTCTCCTCTCCTTTCCTCTTCTCTCTCTCTTTCTCTGCTCATTTGTGAATCTCTGTGTAATAGACATTCATTGGTTTCAATTTTTCATTGTGGGTGTTTCAGTTTCTCCGTACATCAACCTATGAATCTTGTTTCGTCTCTTTTTTGTTATTTCTTTATATCTATACTAATACATGTATAGTTTGAAATAAGAATTGCGCTCATGTTGTTAGCTAATTTTAGTATGGAAGAGAAGAAAGGAGGTGAGAGAGGGGTCTCTTTACCTGACACGACTATGTGATAAGAAGATGTATATTTGGTGACCTAACTGCACGGCGTTAGCTGTCGCAATGTTTTATGCGGAGTTTGCCATTTAAAAGGCTGCTGTATTGTGATAAAACGAGACCTGAAGTATGATCATACGATAAATAGGGATGATGCTGATGTCACTTTACTGAATGTCTGTAATTTACTTTTAAACATCGGACACCCTGTAAAACAGAGCATACTCTGTCCCAAACAGATGATGTGTCACAAACGAGTTCACATTCTCATTTGTAGGAATATTAAGGTATAAGTTAGTCTAAAAACATAACTTTTTATATTTAATAATATTGTGTAATATGCAATATGGCGGAATTCAAGATCGGTTCGAAGGTGACCCCACTCCAAGTCAATGCAATAATGCCAATTGTAACATTTTTGCCTCCATCCACGCACGTCGTTATTATTGTTCTGTCCCAATACTTTTCACTAACCCCTGTATACAGCTCCACATGTGCCTTCTGACTGCAAAGTTAAACTAATCGCTTTCACAGAATATTTTTCATACTATACTTTGATCTAGGGCTAGAAATCGAATTTTAGAACTAAGGGGAAAATGAATAATATATAAAGTAACGAGAATACAGACTCCAAAAGACGGGAGTGCAACTTTACTTTAATGGAGAATGACTTAAGTAATAGCATTTGTTGCAGAACAATCAACAACCAAACAAAACTTATATCACCATTCAAATTTCCTATTTGCTACTAATAACTACAGATATTTTTCCTTCTTTTGCACAAAACCATCAACTTACCAAAGGGACAATATACACTTGTGCATGCTCGATTTCCTCTCGTGCTTTGATCTCAGGCTTTTTAGCCGTGGAACCGGGCCCTTTTGACGCGGGGCCTTTTTCAGTCGGGACTATTTTACGCGTGGCACTTTCGACTCGAACGGTATTGGTGCGCGGCCGTTTTGATTCCGGACCTTTTGACCAGGGCACTTTTGAAACAGCGCACTTTTGACGCGGTCTCATTTGTCGCCGACTCCTTACCCGGGCTCTTTCTACTCGGGGCCGTTTTGACTTGGACCCTTTTGACTCGGCCCCTTTGGTCGCCGAGCCCTTTAGACGCGGGACCGTTTTTGACTAGGGCAGTTTTGTCATAGGGCCCTTTCGCCCGGGGCTCTTTTGACTCGGGCATTTCGATCCTCGCCCTTCTGGCATAGAATATATATTCACCAGCTGAAATGCGTTGGGCAGGGGGAAGTTATGAGTAAATAGATGTTCAACGATCCAGGGCACAGTAAAAATACTTACGTAAGTGGTCATATATCTTTCTTTCTCCTGATTTCCACTCTTGATCTCAGGTTCTTTAGCCGTGGAATGGTATTTACCGGGCCTTTTATCCCGGGGTCTTTTTGACGCGAGGCTTCTTTGACACGGCCTCTTTTAACGCGGGGCCTCTTTTGACTCGGGAACTTTTGACACAGGACAGTCTTCACCCGTGCCCTTTTGATGCGGTGTCCTTTTTCACCGGGCATTTTTAGATAGGACCCTTTTGTCGCGACGACCTTTTGACTTGGGTACTTTTGACAGCGGGGCCCTTTTGACTTGGACCATTTTGTCGCCGGTCCCTTTTGACCGAGGTCCAGTTTACTTGGGCATTTCTGTCTTCGCCTTTTTGTCCGTGTCCTTCTGACAGAACTATATATATATATACATCAACTCTGTGTGGGGCAGGGCAGGGGTAGGTATGATTAAATACATGATCAATGACCAGGGCGCAGTAAAATTTGTTACACCACTGATCATATCTCTTTCTTTCTCCTGATTTCCAGTCCTGATCTCAGGCTTTTTCGCCGTGAAATTATATTGCCGGGCCCTTTTGACGCGGAGCCTTTTGAGTCGGTCCTTTTTGACGCAGGGGTCTTTTGACTTGTCCCGTTTTAACGGAGGCCTTTTTGACTCGGGCTTCCTTTCGCGGTGCCCTTTCGCCTGTAACCCTTCTGACCCGGGACCGTTTTGACCCGTGTCCTTTTTGAGGTGAGGTCCCTTTGACTCGGACATTTTTGATAGGGGCTTTTTGTCGCGACGTCCTTTTGATTCCGGCCCTTTTGACAGCGGGCCTGTTTTGATTCGGATCCTTTTGTCGCAGGGCCCTTTCGACCCTTTTTATTCGGGCATTTCTATTCTTGTCTTTTGTCCGTGCCCTTCTGACATAGAAATATATATATATATATATATATATATATATATATATATATATATATATATATATATATATATATATATATATATATATATATATATATATATATACCAGCTGAAATGCGGGCGTCAGAGGGAAGGTATGAGTTGAATGAACGATCAGGGCACAATAAAATTAGTTACGCCACTGGTCATATGTATCTTTCCCCTGGTTTTCACTCCTGATCTCAGGTTTTTTAGCCGTGGAATTGTATTTGCCGACCCCTTTGACGCGGGGCTCTTTTGACTTGGCTCCTTTTGACGCGGGGCCTTTTTGACTCGGGGCCTTTTGCCGCGGGGTCATTTTGACTCGGGTCATTTTCACGCGGGACCGTCTTGATCTGTCCCCTTTTGAAATGGGGTCCTTTTTGACCCGGCGTTTTTGACATAAGGCCTTTTTGACTCGGCCTCTTTACTCGCAAGGATCTTTTGACCCGTGTCTTTTTGAGGCGGTGTCCACTTTGTCCGTTTTTTTTTTACATAGGGCCCTTTTGTCTCGGACTCTCTTCTCGCGATGATCTTTGATCCGGGCCCCTTTGACGAGGGGAACATTTTCACGCTGTGCATTTTCGACTCGGGCATTTTTGTCGCGGGGCCACTTTTGAACTTGCTCTTTTGACGCGGGGCCTTTTAAAACCGAGCCCCGTTTTGACTCGGGCCTTTCTATCCTAGCCCTTTTTCGGGCCCTTCTGACATGGAACCATATATATATATAACGCAGCAGTTGAAATGCGTGGGACAGGGGGGGTATGAGTAATGGATTATCCAGGGTGCAGTAAAATTACTTACACCACTTTTCATATCTCTTTCCTTCTTTTCCCTCTACATTATATCTGGAGATGTATGTTCTGACTAATAGGTTAAACTGGCGATTTTAAAAAGTAAGAGGAAAATACGCTATCAATGATAAACTCTGACTTTTAATATATATAGGGCAATAAATCAAAAAACTCTATATCGGTCTTTTGCCCCTCCCCCCGTTCGAAAAAATCCTGCGGGCGTTAGTGATTATCGTGTTGGTTAATTACTGTATTATATTGTGCTATACATGGAATAGATACTTCTGTGTTTTATTTAATAAGAAGAACCTTATTTACATTTATTACAACCCTTGCTTGACGACAGCGAAACATACGTTCAGCATAAGGACAGTGAGACGAATGAAATAATTCACGCATACATTTAGGACTTAGAAAAGTGTCCTGCGAACATGTCGTGTTAAATTCCTGAAGAGTGAAAAGCGCTAGTAGCAGTTGTCAGCAGTTATTAACTTAACATATAAGAGAATAAAATGAAAAACTGAGAATACGAATCTTTTCAGAGATGATAGTGTACTGATGCTTCAAATCTTTTCCTTTGCTCCCTATATCTACGTTATTTCCCTAGTCAAAATAAAAACTGTTCAAAATTAATCACAATTTCTTATGCAACCATCCCTTCCTTGGAGTACTGCGCGGTCACATACCCGTCACGGCGATGTAAAGGCACTTTTGGCGACGAGGATACAAACAAGGATGCTTCTTATATTTTTTCAATCAGCATAATAATAGCATCCCCACTCGAACTCGTTTTTCTTTACGACAATTCAATTTCCCACACAAAACACAGAACATGGATATTTAGCACAAAATCTTTCGCTTCCTTTTAACACAGAACGGCGCTGCAATCATACCAGAATTGCTGGGAAAAAATGCTATAAAATAGAGCAGGTTTTATCGACAACAAATGCTATAGCATGGGAAATGATATAGCATTTCTAACTTTACACGGTAGGATATCGATGATACGATTTTTGCTACGATAAATGTTTACGTCTAAAAATAGCCTAAGTAACCGTAACTAACAACCAACCAAAAAAGAATAACTGGTTGATAACATCTTATTGGATTTTTTAAAAACTACTTTGTGGGTTAAAGAACCTTGGGAGCTCCTTGTATTCCTAGTATTAACTATCTTCGTTTGAAGAACATTTGTATGGATTTCTTGTTCCTACGTTCAGTTTCCAATATAACGTTCGATCGCCTTTTCTCCATTAGAGATTACATTTATTAAAATCCTATCGTATCTACTGTCTCGAGATTTAGTACAATATTTATACAAACTTCTGAATTTTTACGACCAATGATTACAGAGATCTGATAAATGACAAGTATATATTCCACACTCTCCCCATCTCCTAGGAATATATTTTTGTAAAACCCAGTCTTGGCTACACATGAACCAAGAATGACATTTGTATGAATTTCCACTTTCTTATGAACATACGTTTTGAAGATCTAATGATTGGTGTTAAAATGTTCAACTCTCATTTTTCTTCTTAGGGACAACTTTCACCTAATCTAATTTAACCATAGTCTTGAGATCAAGAGTAATATTTACACAAACTGTCAAATTTCTACGTCAAACAGCCCTGGAGGTCTGATGATCAATGAAACAGATAGTGTTCATTCCTTTACATTATATAGGAATTGAATTGATAAGACATTCCCGCAATTAAACTATTTACAGATCTGAATAATTCTACACTTTTCAAAAGCGCTAGAGTTAAAAGTCATAAAAGTATCTGCCATCACTCTTAATAAGTAGACTAAAGTCTTTATAAAATGTAAAACCACAAACAGCATAAACCTTTATAAAGCACATTAACAAAATAATTTTCTTCGCGGTTTATTAAATATTAATTTTTAAATTATTTTATCTTCATATTGCATCATTTGCAGTACTCAACACTCTAAAGGTCATGGCTTGCTGCTGATATACACAAAGCTAAAGTTTCAAAGTATTTTTATTTCTTTGAGCAAGAAAATATGATTCAGATGCTCTCAACTAATGGAATTGTTAAATGTTTGTACGAAGGAACAATGATCTTTAACAGGAAGGAAATACTGTCGAAGAAATATATGAAATACGTACATTATGAAATGTACGTAAGCTAAACGAGACAGAGTTCTCTAAGCGAGCCGGCAACTAAAAAATTCACTTAACCGGTTTATTCTGTTAAAAAATTCCTTAAATATATGGTTTCTGTTGGAACTCTCAACTTGCTTCCAACATACAATTATAATCTTTCACTTTTGTTGACAAACGATGCATCACAACTACTTGGAAAAGTCCATACGAAAATAAACCTAAAGCTGAATGTCATTTATCATAATGTATTGCATTGCTGTGGAGAACGTTCTCAACGTTTAAATTTCACAAAGTGCCATAAGCGCAAGGGAATGAAGCGCCCAATCTTCAACTCTTTCTATCGGAGCATTTTTCACAACAAAAGGTTCAAAACATCTTAAATTGTCAGCTTCAAATTTTGCTACATTTCGTTCCTCGGATGATAAATACACGTCCCTGTATAGCAAACGTAAGAAGTCAAAAACGTGACAAGAACAGCAGTAAGGATTGTTACTTACATTAAAGAGAACAGTAGAATTTGATTCTTCAAAGCCTGAGTTTATTTTCCTCATGTTCAAATCAATAGATTTAATTTGATTATTCTGAACATCAACAGTTATATTAAAGGATTTGAATCTCAATTCACTTGACGGAATAGCTCTGATGATATTATGACTGAGATTGAGGTAATTTAAAAACGTTAAATCTTCCCTGAACTCGGAACTAATTGACGAAATTGAATTATTGGAAAGATCTACGTATCGCAAATTTGGAAATTTAAGGTAAAAATTTAATATGTTGTTGTTTGCTAAATCCAAGAACACAAGATTGGGGAAAGTTTCAATGGCGGGAAAAGTATTGAATTCAATAAAGTTATTTCTTGCAGATAGTTTTTGTAATGGTAGCTCTGCAGAGATTGCAGTACCCAATTTGTATAGTTTATTATACGACACATCGAGATTTACTATGGTGCTATCTTTTTGTAATATTTCTTCAGTGGTTGTAAGTTCGTTACGACTTAAGTCAAGGTTTTTCAAATATCGTAGATGTAAAAGTGATGTCGAAATAGTTGTCAGTCTGTTACCGCTTAGGTAGAGATTAACTATTCTATTGGTTCCAGAAAACATAAATTTGTCCAATTTCGTTAATTTGTTATAACTTAAGTTTAATGTTCGTAATTCTGTGAGATTTTGGAAAGTCCATGAATGGATTTCTTCCAATACATTATCGCTTAAATCCAGCACAGTAAGAGCAGAATTATAGCCTTCAAATGACGTATTTTGATGCGCATTAGGAATATATGTAGTTTTAAATGCTGAGGGATGAATATCTGATATTGTGTTATGTCCTAGATAAAGATTCTCGAGATCTGTAAGATTGGAAAAATCGTCATATTGAATATTCGTCAATAAGTTGTTATTTAAAAACAATGATTCCAAATATTTATGTTGTCTAATGTCCTTTGAAATGATATGCAAATTGTTATTGCTTAGGTCAAGTTTGAATAAGTAAGATGGTATGTTTAAAAAATTAGAAGCAATTTCGCGTATTCCACAATTGCTTAATTCTAAATATTTAAGGTTAGGATTTTGTCTAAACACATTCTTACTGAGAACACCTGAAGGAAATATAAGGGGGTTATTAGATAAAACAAGTACTTCGAGATTATGCATTTTGTGAAACGTACTTTCATCAATATTTGTCAAATTGCATGACTCAATGTACAAATTCGCTACGTTTATAAGTGGCGAGAGAAATTCACTAACAGTTGTAAAATAGTTATTACTGATGTCCAAATAAGTAAGATTCACCATATGAAAAATGTTTGCAGGAAGCGTTTGAAAACGATTATTGCTAAGATATAACGTTTCTACATTCCGTGAACCATTAAATGTTAGCTCGTCAAGGGACTGGAGTTCATTTCCTGCTAAATCTACGTGCGTCAAGTACCGTAAATTATAGAAGACTAATGGAGATAAATAACGTAATTTATTATTTGCTAGACTTAAATATTCTAAATTACGTATATTGCTAAATATCTCTTCCGGAATTGTTGAGAGATTTGTATATTCTATACGGAGTTCCTTCAGGTTTTTCGAAAACAATGACTCAGGCAGCTGTTTAATGTGAATATTCACTATGTTTACTTCAAAAATATTGAACTCAGCAAGTTCTTCATCTCCTAATTCTAACACTACATTGTTCGATCCTGTACCTTCAATACTAACATATTGGACGTAACGAAAAGAAAATTGAAAGCGGATGAATTTAGAGAATACATCCTTTACTCTCGAACAGTTGACAAATTTTAGATAGTTAATGTTAGTTACTGTTATATTATAATAGGAACCAAGTGGTAAGGTGTCGTAATTACAAATGAAATCAACATTGGTGGCAGGATTCTTAGCATCAATGAAAACCGTGACAAAGTTTGGGCAATATATCTCCTTTTGTTTTCGTGTCTGATACTCTCGGCACTTGGAAGTTGATACTGTTATTCTTCTAATATCAGAGTAACATGAAAATATATAGAAAAGAACAATACAAAATGTAAATCGCATGATTAGAAAAATTCACTACTAACTATTTCCAGTTAGTTTTCTTTAACTGTATTTTTTTTTTTTAAATATTTTCTTTTCCTTGTAATAAACCACAAATCACTGGGTGGTGAATTTTCACATTTAGATTATGTCTGAATTATTGGGCAACTTCAGCTAACGTCGAAGATCCATTAACAAAGTACTGGCATCGATGGAAGTGATTATCTGAAATAAGAGAAAGCATATTAATCAAACTCTATTATTTTTTGTAGACATTGGAAATTTTATAACTTTAACTATTACAACGGAAAACCTAGAAATTCATTGGTAGAACGTCTTATACGTCACTTACGTTGATGTACAAGTTTGATGCAAAGAAGATTAGAGGCTGCAAGGGAAAGAGGAATGGGAAGACGAAGAACTACCTTCATGGGAGAGGTGAAGAACGGATGTTCATAGGTGGAAAGCGTATAGCTATCATTGCGAAGGATATCTCTGAACCACATGAGAAGACAAATGTTTGCCAACCATAATGTTAGGGAGATCAAAAAGAAGACTATAATTATTTTCGTAATAGAAGTCTCAAAACTTGAAGCCTAATCAGTGATCAATCTCTTAAACCTGAAATGCTTTGAAACAAACTATTGATGTGTTTAAAATATTAATTTCAGCTGTGTTAACTACTTAGTTAATTAATATGCTAGAGCTTAAAAGCACTAATTTCCTTTTGATAAACAATACGTGTATAATAATAAAAATGTGCACTGTACAAGCGACAGAACTTTCACTCCCTTACCTTTCACCAGTATTAAACCAACCGAAAGCAAGAAATTTAAATCTTGCAAGAGAACACTTTGTTTCATTTAAGAAAGAAAGTTAGACTTCTTTCTCCCTGTTTCCTTCTTTTCTTCGTGTTGCAACAGATATCCTGGAACACGATCAAGATTTGGAGAGCCATTTGCCCCACTTGTATGTCAATCATAAAGAGCAAGAGACTCCAAATACAGTAGCTTACACAAGGAACGGGGTTTTTGTCTTTTTCTTTTTACTCTCATCGTATAACATACTATGAAAAAAGATAAATTATCAAATTAATAAATATATACAATAATCATAAAATATGAACTTGGAATTTCGAATTCCTCCTGGATGAAATTCTGCGTACACCACTGCCTCAATGAATAAATAAAATATGAATACAATAGTTCCGTGTTTTAACTTCTATATCGTAAAAAAGAAACGGTAATGATATATGGGGCATATTTTTGTTACGCTTGCCAATCATCCCCACTGCATTGGTTTAAAATTAGTTTGAAATGAGGGAATGCATTTTATTCTTGGATGTGTTCCACCATAAACTTCGTTAAGCAAGTGTTCGGGTTTGGTGCAATATGGTGTATATATTTTTAGGTTTCCCAGGCATCACCACTGCTTGCAGTGGTAATAGGAGATTAATAGGGAGTAACCATGGATTTATATATATATATATATATATATATATATATATATATATATATATATATATATATGCACCTAGGTATTCTGTCATAAATTTTGATAATAAAATTTTCTTGTTTTAAGAATCATTAGCTGAAATACTCATTTTTTGCCTAAGGAGAATAAGGTTTGTGCTAAGTATTTGAAAGTATAAAAAAAGTGGAATAAATAGCGAAGAGCAGCATATTTGACATTGTCGTAGGCGTCGATGACTTCGAAAGCTGTGCATTTCACAGTAATATCGGTCGTTTTCGATTACTGTACTCACGACACAGGAGTGTCGTTTCAGATTTTGATAAAGAAAATGACGCAGGGGCAACATGCTCCACCGATATAAGGGTTTGATGTTTTTCATTAATATAAGAAGTGATCAAATGAAACCTGCTCAGTATCTCTAGTAGTAATAGTTGATGACTAAAATTATGTTTTGTTGTAGTATGTAGTTGCATGTATATTTGCGGCACTATTGTGATAATCATTGTGAAACTTTCTCTGTCTGCTGCAGTAAGATTTTAACCATGGCATTCACCATGCCAAATCCGTCTAAGTGCGATCAATGAGCCATCTGTTTGTTAAGAGGTTTCACACAGTCGAAGTGTTTCGTCAGATGAAAAACGTCTGTGGAAATTCATGTCCATCAAGGTCCATTGTCATGGATTTATCACGAACGTTTCTCTTATCTCCAACCACAACAAGCAATCTTCCCAGTCCCGGTCGGGGGTATGTTGTTGTTCGCCCTGTGTAAAATATCACTTACTCTTCCATGAATTTACACCATATACAGCTTTGGCCCGTCCTCGTTAAAAATTTCGTATTGTTATTAGTCGAGTGTGTATGTGTGTTTCGTTTCAATATTAAGAGTTCATTTATCTTTATGTGTCTTTGTACTTTTTTAAGCAATGAACAAAAACCGCTTAAATTTTACATTATGCAAAAGTCGGCAGAGGGACATTGATTGTCATAATACGTTACACCAAATGGTTAACAGTATTGCCAACTCAACACAAAGTTGTATTTGTTTTAATGACTACGTCAGGTTTAACATATTTCAAATCTACATCATCTACATCATCATTAAACGAAAACTTATAATGTTATACATTTTATTCAGTGTTCCTAACTAAAGACGCTACACTATCACAAACACCTTAATTTTGGTAGCCTCTACAGCACTAACAACGCAAAAGAAGTAGGTGAGGCAGAGCACGTCCGAAATATCTAGTGTCCAATACTATGAGGACACTAGTTTAAGTGTTTTCGATTACACTAGTCTACAAGATTTTCGCACAGAAATGAAAATACCTGATTCTAATAGAACTTTTTGCGTAGAATTCGAATCTGCAATCAGTTTTTCTCAATCACCCTCAGATTCTCCTGACAAAGGGATTTTCGGGGAATTTCCCCTCAAATTTCCCTTTCTTAAAAACATTTTCATACCTATAGCTCGGGTACCCTTAGGTATATAAACACACAAATTATATTGTATGTTAGCTTGATTTATACTTAGTAAGCCCTCTAAGTTTCATAAGAATCGCATTATTCTTTCTAGAGAAATAAACATATTTATATAAAAATATGCTATGTGTACTATTCATTTTACCATATTCATTAGTGCAAATAAAATCATATAACTTCCACGAAAATTACAATATAATCACGGTTTATACCTCAACATATCTTCAATGATGTATACACCATGTCGCCATTTTTGTATGAGGGAATTTCTAGAGGAATTTTGTGGGAAATTCCCTCTAAAAGTAGTTTATAAGATTGTTTGTTTCTACTTGTTATTTATACATCGTGATACAGAACCAGGAACTGTACTAAAACATAGTTTTATGTCTACTTAATAAATAATGTTAATTTCATGTGAATCGCATTATTCTGTCTAGAGAAATAAATTATTGTGTTTATTTATAGGTAATAAAGAATATACTATGCAAGACTTTTACCTAAGACAAAAATCTAATGTCGACGTATTATTGTCGGCACATAGATGGATACTCAAATACAAGCACAAATAAATGCATGCTTTCTGTGGAAAATAAGTCTCTTTTTAATATTTTGATTTGGCAACAATGCATAAAAAAATTGATGACTCACGTAGCCTGATGACTGTTAGTAGCGTTGAGTGACGGTCCAAGCTGGACATGTTTTATATGTGGCCGCGTGTAAGTTGGTGTTTGTGCATTGTGGAGTTCGAATAGATTGTGTTGTGCGGTGATGCAATGAGTTAGATTACGTTTGTGCTGCTTCATGATTGATGGAGTGTAGATTTGTGTGTGTATGTGTAAGTGATACCTTACAGGATACAAGATGCGGAGGAAGTGTGTAAATCACCCGGACAATTTCTGTTATGTATGTGGGGAGCTGACATTTAAATCGCAGCGTCGATGTTTTACTCCACTTGTGTGGAAGTGTTATCAGTTATATTTTGGTTGCTGTGTAGGAGACAAAGATAAGAATTGGGCTTCTCACTACATTTGTTGTACTTGCGTGAAACGTCTGACTGGGTGGGAAAATGGTGAACGAAACATGGACTTCACAGTATCGATGATCTGGAGGGAACCAAAAGATCATTCTTCAGACTGCTACTTTTGTATGACACAGATAAAAGGAATAACCAGTAAATCTAAGCACACAGTGCAGTACCCTAATTTGCCATCAGCAATTAGGCCAGTTCCACAAAGTGCAGTATTACCTGTACCAGTACTTCCTGCTCATCTTATGGTAAATGAGAATTACGTACTTGAGGCAACTACTGAAGTTTCAAATGAAGAAGATGATCCTACCTATGTAGGAGCACATCTACATTGGATCCCCATCTGATAACTCAGGGTGAACTAAATGACCTCGTACGGGATTTAAAACTCTCCAAGATACAGGCAGAACTTCTTGCTTCTAGACTTAAAGGCTGGAATCTGCTCCATTGTGACACTAAAGTGTGTATTTTTCGAAACCGTCATACAGAGTTTCAAAACTACTATTCTTAAGAAAATTATTTAGTGCATTGTAATAATGTTTGTGCTGTGGTGGATACACTCGGACATGCACATATAAGTACAGAGTGGAGATTGTTTATTGACTCTTCCAAAACTAGTTTGAAGGCTGTCCTTTTGCACAATGGCAACAAATTTCCTTCAGTGCCTTTGGCTTATGCAACTAATATGAAGGAAACCTATGAAAGTGGAAGTTAGATTCTAAAAACTGATTGCAGATTCGAATTCTACACAAAAAGTTCTATTAGAATCAGGTATTTTCATTTCTATGCCAAAATCTTATAGACTAGTGTAATCGAAAACACTTAAACTAGTGTCCTCATAGTATTGGACACTAGATACTTCGGACGTGCTCTGCCTTATCTACTTCTTTTGCGTTGTTAGTGCTGTAGAGGCTACCAAAATTAAGGTGTTTGTGATAGTGTAGCGTCTTTAGTTAGGAACACTGAATAATATGTATAACATTATAAGTTTTCGTTTGATGATGATGTAGATTTGAAATATGATAAACCTGACGTAGTCCATTAAAACAAATACAACTTTGTGTTGAGTTGGCAATACTGTTAACCATTTGGTGTAACGTATTATGACAATTAATGTCCCTCTGCCAACTTTTGCATAATGTAAAATTTCAGCAGTTTTCGTGGAAGTTATATGTGATTTTATCTGCATTAAAACATCAAAATAGTGTTAGAAAGAATTCAGTATGGGAAATGCAAGTGGACTGTTTGCTGTGATTTAAAAGTTATTTCTGTGTTAATGGGTTTGCAGCTTGGTTATACGAAATATTGTTGTTTCCACTGTGAATGGGACAGCAGGAACAAAGCGGAACATTACATCAAGAAGGAATGGCCAAAGCGTGTATTAACTCCTGGACAGAAGAATGTTGTTTATTCCTCACTGGTGAGTCCTGATAAGATAATTCTACCTCCTCTTCACATAAAGTCGGGACTCTTCAAAAACTTTGTTAAGGCAATGGACAAAAGTAATGCAGGATTTTGTAACCTCAAGGAAAAATTTCCTGGGGTTAGTGACGCTAAAATCAAGGAAGGGATTTTTGTAGGCCCCCAAATAAGATGTTTGATTCGTGATCAAAAATTTGAGGATCTCTCAACTCCGGTTGAGAAAGCAAGTTGGTGTTCATTTAAATGTTTGACAGAGATTTTTTAGGAAACCAGAAAGCCCCAAATTACCGTGAAATTGTGAGTGATTTCTTGCAATCATTCTATGTCCCTTAAAGTTCACTTTTTAGACTCCTACCTGGATTTCTTTCCTGAAAACCTTGGTGCTGTTAGTGATGAGCATGGGGAACGTTTTCATCAAGACATTCCCTCCATGGAGAAGAGATACCAGGGACAGTGGAATTCACAAATGCTAGCTGATTACTGTTGGACACTCAAAAGAGATGTTCCAGAAGCCAAACACAGACGAAAGTCGACAACTAAAACATTTTAGTTAAGGTAAGTAAGTGTTAATTTATTAACAAGATACCACTCAATTCTTTTGTATTATTTATTAACTAGACAAAAAATGGTGACACGGTGTATACATCATTGAAAATATGTTTTATTTCAAATCCAATAAGGTATAAACCATGCTTATATTGTAATTTTCGTGGAAGTTGTATGTGATTTTATCTGCATTAATGAATATGGTAAAATGAACAGTACACATAGCATATTTTTATGTAAATATGTTTATTTCTCTAGAAAGAATAACGCGATTCTTATGAAACTTAGAGGGCTTACTAAGTATAAATCGAGCTAACATACAGTATTTGTGTGTTTATATACCTAAGGGTACCCGAGCTACAGGTATGAAAATGGTTTTAAAAAAGTTAAGAAAATTTGAGGAGAAATTTCCCAAAAATTCCTCTGTTACGGCAAAACTGAGGGTGATGTAGATAACTGATTGCAGATTCGAATTCTACGCGAAAAGTTCTATTAGAATCAGGTATTTTCTTCCGTTTGCCAGAGAAAAAGTATTTTTTTGTCGACTAGTGTTGTTAAAATACATAAAATTATATTACCTTGTGTTCCATAATTGCACCTAAGTTACAACCTTCATCGTATTTATGAAAGTGTCTTTTGTTTTCAGTATCATACCGTAATAAATAGGTTGTATTTATTTGCATGTATTAAATCTTAAATTATTGAAATTTTGTAACTAATCTAAAATACTAGTACGTCACGTGTATCACTAATGAACATTATCACTAACGGTTAATCACTCACAGGTGTAGCGTCCATATCATCATTCGTACAATGGCTACAACCATTCTCACATGAACTGTTGCTACTCTTTCTATAAAGGTAACCAAGGAACGGTGGCGGATCCAGGGGGCGATCGGGGCGGAAACTTTCTTATTTTATATATAAAACTAAAACCAATCCCAGAGTTGGCAGCTCTTAAAAGTAGCTCTATGTAGCAATATTACAACCCACCGCCCCCAGAACTCCGTTCTGGATCCGCCCCTGCCAAGCAAGTTCTGTTGCTTTTTCACCCACCACCTTCGAACCTAGATATGTCACCTAACACGTATCTAGAATATCAAAAATAGTCCCTATCACCATTGACGACCTTCTGCTAACGTTCTGGAAGACCTTGCATTCAATCTCGGTAGAACTTGGTGAGCCGTGAAGCGAAGAAAGTATCAACTGCATTTTCCACCTCTACTAGGGATTTGAACTGCCGTCCTCTAAGATGATTGTCCAAGGAATAGAACAGACGATCATCGGACGGTGCAATGCCCGCAGAGTATGGCGGATGCAAAAGTGTTTCCCATCCAAGGCGTAGAATGGTGTCTCTGGTCATTCTAACCACTTGGGTCTTAGCTTTGTCCTGTAACAGGAGTACCACTTTGTGATTCAGAAGTGTTGGGTCCAGAGTTTTGAGTTTTTCTTGAACACAGCTCAACTGCTGACAGTACACAGTTGTATTGATGCTCAAACTAGCTGGTAGCAGTTCCTGATCCACGATGTCGCGAGCATTTCACCAAAAACACAGGAGGACAATCTCCTGGTGCAGTGCTGGTTTCGGCTGTTCTGGAGCCGGTTCGTTAGATGCTAACCAATGATGACGGCGCCGTGGAACTTTGCACAGGACCCACTTCTCATCACTTGTCAACACTCTATCCAGAAATGGCTCCTTCCTCAGACGAGAATGCAAAGAAGCATAGGTGTATGCTCCCGTTGCCTTCTAGCCCGGAGTCAAATCATGTGGGACACATCGACCCAAGTTGTAGTTCTTCTCAAGTCAATGGAGGTGCTGCCGAATAGTTTCTCCACTCACACTGAATTGTAGTCCCAGTTTCTCACATATTTGGAAAATGTTCGCCTCAGTTGCTGCCTGAAGATCTACATTTGTACATGTTGGTATTCCGACACATTGTGCATCTTCGAGTGTTTCGTCACCGTCCTTAAACTTGTTAAACGACCGCTGCACTGTCCACGCAGTCACGACCAGAGTTGGCGTGGATCAATGAAAACTTGACCCACGACCCACTGACCCACCACCCACCGTGACCCACTGACCCACCACCCACCGTGACCCACTGACCCACCACCCACCATGATCCACTCTGACCCACGACCCACCATGACCCACCACCCACCGTGACCCACTCTGACCCATCACCCACCATGACCCACTGTGACCCACCATGACCCACCACCCACGGTGACCCACTCTGACCCATCACCCACCATGAACTACTCTCATCCACTTTGACCTACTCTCACTCACCAAAATCCATCGTCACCAACTCTGAACACGATCCACGGCCTCTTCTGAACTGACTAAAGAGTTTACACTTGTAATAAAACAAGAGTGCGAAATTATCACTAATCGGAGTTTGAATTTCTAGTCAATCGCTCAAGCACAACTCTGTTACAATAACGGTGGATCTGACCTTTACGATATAAAATGGTAAAGTGTTTGTCAGTGAGGAAATTGAAGCAGTTCGAGGTGGGGGGAAATTAATGTGTGCCTAAAATATACTTGTACTAAGAGAGTATTCTTGCAAGTGTTAATTTCTGAACGCAATCCAAAAGAAACTTCTATTCGCAAGAAAATATCCCTGTACAATATGGAAAAGGTTATGGTTTCTCAGTTCACAGTATTTTTCTCACAAAAAAACTTGAAAAATCAGTTTTTCATAGTGTATAAAGGTGGTCTGGTACCTTATGTGAGAGCATTTCCATAAAGCATGCTCATAATTGTAATTTGTGTAATCACTAAAACACCACGTTAAATATAAGTTACAAATATGCATAATTGCAATTATTATGAATATTTATTCAAAGTAGTTTGCCTAAAGCAAAGAAGAGACTTACTAAAAATTAGGTACAAAGTTGAATAACATAAGTAATTAGCCATTAGTAATACAAGTATACATTTTCCGTAATTCGTAATTTTCCACCTTAAAACAAATCTGAAATCGGATTTATTTCCTATTGGTAACTTTTTCGTGGTAAATCGTCCGCAGCGGAATGATGTCCATCCTTCAGCCAAGAAATAACTAGCTCGTCTATTTCGAGCTTGTCTAGCGGTGGGTCATTAACATTGATGAGCAACAAGTTAGACAATGTTTGAGCACTTAGTCTATTTCTAATATGTCACCTGTAAATTCATAAGGAGAAATCCCCGTTTGCACTCTGTCGTGGAAATTGATAATACTTCTACCCGATTTCTGCAACTTCTCATCGACAATCTACTTGTTAGACTCAAGTCTGATAACGATTTTTCTTGGTCAGGTTTGAAATACTCAGCAAGAAGTATCATCTCTCCATCACCATACAACATCTTTTCCATATCGACCATGTCAGTTGGCAATGTCGACCCAGGTAGAACAGAAACTTCATCTACCACACCTTTGATAGGGAATCTTGTGAATAAATTATCAATTAAAGCCTGATAAACTGATGATTTCTTATTTGCTTATAAATTTAATTTTTGTAGTTACACATGAAGGTTTGATACCATTACCAAGTTTCCTCCCCCGTCTAGAAAGCGAAAGGGAACGAGGTTCCTGGAAAGTGTTCAGAGGTGAATGGGAATTTCCCTCCTTCTTCCCCTTCAATTACCACACTGCTGTTTGCCATGTGCCAAATTACGATGAATTTCAATTAAATTATCATAATATAATTATTTCCTTGTTGAATTATCAATACTTTTCAGTGGAAAAAAGGATGAAATTTCAAAGTTCCAAATCAAAGTAAGTAGACCAACATAAAGGAAAAAAAGTGTAAAATTTTCCATACAATTGTGCGTACAATCCAACCTTAAAAGTTCCGTGTAATTAAGCTTACAGTGCAAATTTTATGCCTATTTTTCTTACAACTTTATGGGTTGATTGCCCTGTGCTGTAAGCGCTCCATATAATAAACATAAGCTTCAGCAATTATTATAACAGAAAGCAATGGATATATGAAGGCAAGCACTGTATTTTTTGTTTCTGATTTTTTTTCTTAAATACCATCGATCGTTTTCTATCATTTTTACTAGAGGTGGGCACGAGTCGAGCTGAAACTCGACTCGAATTCGAGTCGAGTTTCGAGCCGTGTGAAAGGTTGTTTTCTCGAGTCGAGTTTCGAGCTGAGTTATTGTTTTTGAGATCGAGTTTCGAGTCGAGTCAAGTTTGGTACATGCCTCGCTCGTTTAGCTCGTTTTAGCTCGATTTGAAATCATGGCCTGATTAAACTGTAAAGCGAAAGCCATGAGAAATGTAAGCTGTACTGTCGAATACTTTTAGTGTTGCTCACGAGAGGGAACACTGCTTGCATCTCATCTCGTCTCAATAACGAGAGCACAATAGATTTTTTTTAAATAAAAGGACAGCCTCAAATGTCGTGAGCACCAATATATGTATATACTGTAGTTTTTACCATCAAGGATGAGACCTGCACGGTCGTATTTCTGAACCCAAGCAGAAGCCCAACCTGGGTAGTGATGTCAACGGGCTCGGCTCGGTTCAACTGAGCAAACAGCTCGAGCCGGCTCGGTTGGAATGAACCATCGGCTCGGCTCAATTGAGCCGATGGCCTGAGCCGACTCGTTCGGGATGAGCCACCGAATCGGTTCGGTTCGGCCCTGGTGAGCCATCGGTTTTACAGGTGAGGTGTTGACTCGGTTCATTTCTCGGTTCGGCTCGATAGCAGATGAGCTGTGAGCCGTGCCACTCGATCCGTTGACAACCCTAAATACGGGCGGAGCACCGCGGTGATTCAGATAACTGCTAACTCCAGAACAGAAAAAAAAAAAAACAGGGTTGCCGGGATATTCCAAGATGGATATAGGCCTATACATGATGGGTATCATGTAACCCCTCTTTAATCAAATTGATGTGGGCATCAATTTATCTCCTGGTATACACCTTTATGCTATAGCCGTGTTGAAGCAACTGTCACGTTATGAATACTCGTAATTAATTAATTAATACATAAAATTTACCATATTTTCCAATATTTTATCATATATATCTCGAATACCCCTCCAACCACAATTATCAACATTAATTCTCCTTGCCTTTATATATGTAACTGTGTATAGCTGTGTTGAAATGGCTCCCATTATGAATGATTAATAAAAGGGATAATTCAAAATTGATCACTTTTCTGGATATCTTATCATAGGCTATGTGGAGAAATTACTAATTTTTCAGTATTAACATATTGGTTTATTAGTCTGTTTTTCTGTTAGTATCAATCATTATAAAGAATTCTAGTGACAAAAGAAATCATACTTAACTTTAAATTATCTTCATAATACTCTTTAGTAATATTCCTATATTGTCTTTAGCTTTATAATTTTCCTATGGTATTTTTAAATTCCTCATATTTAGAATTTCTTGCGAGAAGAATAATCGTCATCTAGTTTCTACATATTATTATTATTATTATTATTATTATTATTATTATTATTATTATTATTATTATTATTATTATTATTGTTAACAATATTATAAAAAGCCTATTCCGGATAACAATGTTATTATTTGTATATTATGGGCAGCTCGTGGAAACATAATTGTATGCCACATTTTCTGACTTTCGAGTAAGTATGAAAAGAAAGTTCATCATTCCTATGCAATTCGATACAATGACACATACCAAACAAGTTTCCCTTGTGGTTCAATACCAATCCGGTCCACCTAATAACTTAATTTTACCAGAAGTGACAATTATCATGATGCTCGCTTAAGTTTTATGTCCCACGGTTTTGCCGGTTAGGCTAAAGGAGACGGTGATGATGAGAGATGAATGAAATGGTGGAATGAAGAAAGTGTGAGGAAACGGGAGAATCCCGAGAAAACCCACGAGCACGGTGTTTGTCCACCACAAAGTCCACACGGCGCGAGCTGTGATCGAACTAGGGACCCCAAGCACCGGAGGTGAACGCTCTACTACTAAGCTACAGCGCCCCCCCCCCCCCACACACACACATCATGGTAAATAAAGTGATGACTTCGCTTCTTCATATTTTGTATGGCCGGAAATTCTCTTTTATCTTATTCATTGGAGGCAAACGTTCTTACAGATTTAGACTGGACTGCAACTGAACACGTGTGGTTTATTGTTCAACAGCCCTGCAACTCTGCAAGTAAACAAGTTACCACGAAACGGAATCTGTAATCAGAGGTCCCTCCCTACAGAGGTTCAGACTTTTCTTTACTGAATAGTTTTAAGCTCTTTCCTTTTTTATAGGAGGCAATAAAAATAGGAGAAGAACAATATTACTTTTCTGCGGCAGTGTGTCATTTATTTGAGCAAAGCTATGGTAGTCAAAATTTGCAGACACTCCTCAAATAACAGGAAGAATCGCACAGCTATTTACAAAGGCAATCGGGAAAACAAGTTCATTTCTCTGCTTTCACGAAAATATTTACGTGTGTGACACTTTGCGTGCTGAAATTAATAATAATAATAATAATAATAATAATAATAATAATAATAATAATAATAATAATAATAATAATAAGAAGAAGAAGAAGAAGAAGAAGAAGAAGAAGAGGAATAAGAAGAAGTAATAGTGTCATTGATAATAATTGTATTGTGTATGTATAATACTTGAAGAGAGTACTTGAACTACACACACGATTAGGCTCGATTTGGCTCAACTCGAAACTCGAACCAAATTCGAGTCGAGTTTCGAATCGAGTTGGAGGAAATTTTTCGTGCCGAGTTCTCGAGTCGAGTTCAAACATGTCTGTTTCGAGTCGAGTCGAGTTTCAAAGAAAACTCGCTCGAACTCGCTCGTGCCCATCCCTAATTTTTACAAACCAACTCACTACCAATTTTCCATATATAGAAAAGTGCCCCTCCCCCACATAAAGGAGAATTTTAAAAATGCTAGGACACATTCTGTTTATTTTCAATAAAGAGTTAATACACTGAATTTCAGCTCCGTAAGTTTAACGGGTTGCGAGATACTCATTTTTTTCCGCAAAAATTTGAATCCTCACTACCTCCTTAGGATATTATGCATTATAATAAAAGCAATATAACATCCCAATTTGGATTAAGGCCGAACTATATACCAAAAGTAATTTCATTTGACTTGGCAATTTGACCGTGATGATCAGGCACACATAGTTACATGCATTTTTTTTATATATTACAGTGATTCAAAAATGTATTTTTTTCCAGTAGTTAGCTCTAAAAACTCACAGGTCTCGAAAGCCAAGTTGTAGGGTAAGTCCTATTGCTATTATTGCAATTAAAAATATCAATATCCAAAAGTGCCTGAAGTTCTTTTTTCACTTGGTTAGATATACTCACCTCAGGTAAGTAGACAGAAACAAGTGGAAAAGGAAGGGAAATGAAGGTCTTGAAAGTAAAACAGAGACAAATTTACCAGTCTTCAGAAGATACTCTCTACAATGCAGTGAGCAGAGAGGGTCGGTAGACCATACTGAGTCGGTGGGTCGCAGTGGGTCACGGTGGGTGGTGGGTCGCAGTGGGTCATGGTGGGTAGTGGGTCGCAGTGGGTCACGGTGGGTGGTGGGTCACAGTGGGTCACGGTGGGTGGTGGGTCACAGTGGGTCATGGTGGGTGGTGGGTCACATTGGGTCATGGTGGGTGGTGGGTCGCAGTGGGTCACGGTGGGTGGTGGGTCACAGTGGGTCACATGCTGTTGACCCACGACCCACTGACCCACTCAGAAAACTTGACCCACTTGACCCACTGACCCACCGACCCACTGACCCACTCCAACTCTGGTCACGACACCCTCACCAAAGGCCTAGCATATCTTCCGCCTCGCTGCAACGGCGTTTACCTGAGTCTAAACTCGTATAGCATGCACGTCCATATGATACTCTGTAGAGGTCCCAGTTCACTGTCCTTACACAAGTTCACGGCGTAACTGAACTGCCCCAACCGGTTATGGTATGTTGGATATGCCCAGACCTACAAGTTACCCTCGCATGATTTCTATTCGCATTCAACTCATAGTGTGAGGGCCAATTGAACACAGACCTTCATAAAAAGCGACAGAACTTTCTTGTTTATCTTTATAAATCATTTTTAAACATGGATTGTAATGATATAGACTGAAATAGTGATATGATCAATTACTATCCGTAAGTATGCTGATTGCTTTTTTTTTTTTTTTTTTTTGTATAACCACATAAAGTGAAATGTGTATTGTGAAGTCTAGTACAAACAAGATCAATGACCTGAAAATTATTCGTAATTATAGAATATTTTGAGTATGAAATAAAATTAGTGGAATAACACAGATTAAGGACATAGTGACAGCTATTTGGATAATTTACAATTAAAATCTAGTAATTTACAGGAAAAGAGTATTTGTAAAATCTAAGCAACGTAATTTTAGATACGTTACAACTCGAGTTAAAGCGTTATCATAGAAATCGCATAATTAATATATATACCCTATATATATTAACATGAACAACATTAGGCTGTAGTCATGTATAGTGGGAATTTTCGAACAGGACTATGGTACACGAATCGGATCTTTCTTTGCATTTCCTGTTAAGTTAAAAATATATATTAATAGTATAACAACAAACCATCTAATTATGAGTGCTTTAGCTTAGAGTTCAAGCAACTACTAAACAGTAACTCTGTTTACGTTTGCAATATTATATACCATATTAAAATTACTGAATCAAAATTTTCCCGGTTTTATTTAAATTTAATATCCGAAGAAGAGGGTGAGTACGCCTTAAGACTTGATACACTCTCGATATGTACGATACCAGAGAAAATTCGACGATTCATGTGAAATTACTGTTGAATGTATATCATACATATAATAATATTTAACATGTCATTTATCTAATTACTTTTCTATCTTTATCCAGTTTACTTTTGTTTCAATACAAATATTTGTTTTACTGTGATGTTGAGAATTATGTTTGCTTTGCACTTAGGTTCTTAGCTTATGTTGTTTGGGAAAGATACGGGCGATCAGAATGGCAGCTACAAAGTTGCGACGTCACATTATTTCAGTTCATTGGTCGTGATCAACTACGAGTTGCTTCAAAATACTACGAGGAAAGCCGAGGGACAACGACCGTCAAGCCGCAATTGGGGCCGCTTTTTTCAAGGCGTCACTCCCGGAGCATTGCAGGGATATGGTACGTCATGTGAAAATTAAAAAGGACAACCGAATAAATTTACGGTCGGATGGAGCACGCCATGGCCATGATACCCTATGTATGAATTAACACGTTGGCCGCCATGTACATAAATCTGATGCACAAATAGTTAAACAATGGTTTACAGTTCACATCCTCCAGTATTAATATATTCAACTAGAGCGCTCTGTTTGTGTTAATCGATCGACAAGTACCGCTTGAAGAGTACACAGAAACACACCAGTCAGAGCCAAACAGAGCGCTCTGATGATAATTCGAGCGCTCTGATTCGCGCTGTTTGATGATAATTAGAGTGCAAATTATGAAAGGGGGGAAAGGAGATCTTCCCCTTCAATGAAATTTTAATTCTCGCGAAAAACTAACTTCAGTATCCCTCGCGGGATATTTGTTACCCCCAAACCATGTTAAGTGATAAAAAAAAAGTATAAGTAAAATTATACTTATAGGCTATTTTTTAATTTTTATTTTATTTATTTATTTTGTCCTCTCATGTGATTTTAATCTGAGTACATTCTGAAACGTAAGGTGCGAACAAAATTCACTCTTGACTTTTAGTTTTATACTCACAGCTAGCACAATGCATTCTTTTCCCTTGTTTTTACTGTCGCACAGTTCAACTATTTTCTTGTGCCTATAGGTCTAGTTGTCATTTGTAATCGTATCTTCATACCTTTCAGTTCGTCGTCAGAGGTAAATTTGGACGACAATATTGTATTACTTGCGTATAATTAAATCATATATGGATTGGCAAACGCGCTAGCGCAAATCCCGGGTGGGGATAAGAGGGACATGTCCACTCCAATCTTGGAACTGGGGGGACTGTCTCCCCAAATATTTCGATTTGAAATGTGTTCTCTGGAGAGACATGTGATGATTTTTGTCCGATTGTTACAAAGGAAAGTGAGATGAAATTGATGTCCTCCAAGAATAAGCTTCAAATCTGCCCGCTTTCCAATGTTGAAGGCAACTCTGCTCGCCTGATCCTCCACAGCATTGTTCTTCAACTTCATAAATATTTTGAACATCGCTTTAAAAAATATGGGAACTGTCTTATCCGTCCCCTCAATGTTGAAGACAGATTTGCTCCGCTGGGCAAACATCTTATGTTGTACATATACAATGTAACATACTTTCAATCTTATGCTTATGCTTATTCGGAAAAGTTACCTACGGTTGAATCAGGGAGTGTATAGTTCATATAGTTATTGTTGCTAAATTGGTCGTTTTAGTAAGTTTCTTGTTAATGATTGTCGTCAAATATTCATATAGTGTAGAGGACGTCATTGTCTCATTTTTAATTACTCTATCTTCAGCCGGGGGAACGCAGGCACACCTCCTTCCCCCACTTCCAAAATGATCTATGGTATCCATCACTTTCTAAAAAATTACATTGGATAAAGATAAGGGCGCCGATTTCTCTGTAAATTTGGGGCGACCCACTCAGACGCAGAAGGTGTATATATGAGGATGTTAAGACAAATTGCATTCAAATTATGCCAAATATTGGATATTCATAAATACACAAGGGGGGCCACATGAGCTTTTTGGGGGGACCGGTCCCCCAGGATCGGAGCCCTTGGGCAAAGATAGGCACGGTGGACTGCGTTATGTCATGCGTCTCCCTATTTTTCCAAATCCACTTTTACCTCTGATCTTCAGACCTACTGAGCTTCATTTTATCCTCCCTTTCAATATCAATAGCTTAATTCGCACACTGGATGACATTATCAGGCGGGTTTCATTTTCGTTTTTTATCACTCGAACGTCAAGAATTTTCAGTAACCTTGAACGACTACGATGGACAGACAATAGTTGTCAAAAATCTTTTATTTCTTAACTTTTGTGAACGTTGAGGATGGTCCTAATTGAAGGGCGTAGGGGAAAACAATGAACACCCTCATTTCAAAAACAAGGAGATGAGTATAGAAGAATGATGATAATATTCATAAGAGCTGAACTGTGGAAAGATTTCAAGTTTGAAACAACAGCTTATTTAGCATAAAGAACGTTACTACTGCTTAATTAATGCCATCACTCACGTTAATTCAGTCAAGACAGCTAAAATTTCAAAATTTAATAATTTGACTACGCAAATCGTTTCTAGTACGTGCCTACTCTAAACTGCTCAAAACTGAACGTTACTGTTAGCTACATAACGTTGTTATTTAGGTTCTAATCGACTCGGCCCGAACATGTTCAAAATGGAATAATAGGATTAGAAACATCGTTTCTAATACGTCACTACTGAAAACTGCTAACTAAATAATGTCGCTATCTGTGTTCCAAATGCCTCAGCCAAATTTTAACTATGTGTTCCGGCCAACTTGATGTGAAATTTCTGACATTTCAAATCTAAATAACGGCATTATTTACATAGCTGAAACGTTGAAATTCGAGCAGACTCGAACAGGAACGTAGCAACAACGATTGACTTAGTCAGAGTATGAAATGCTGAAGTTTTTCTGGCCAACTTGATACATATCATAATAGAATGCATGCAATGGTATGTCGTTATAGCTAGAAGACGTGTACTGTCATGAAACATTCCTCTCTATCTATCGAAATCGTGACCAAATTTGGGCAATATATTTCTCTTTCTCCCACTGATTGATATCCCTGACATTTAGAATTTTTTGGTATTGTGCTTGAAATATCAGCATACATGCAAATATGGAGAACGCTATGACACATAATGTTCATATAGTAAGGAACTAAATTATTTTCTTGGAAGTACCTTGTACGTAGATAGATTTCTGAACTGTGTTGTTGTGTTGGTAATAAATTAGAACGTATGAAGTAGTAATGGTAGATCTTCAAAATATGTTGTAGACAAAATTTTTGACAAACGCAAGTCCTTCTCGGAGATTTTATATCGGGTATTGTCAGTAGCGACCTACACATACAAATAGTGTGACGAAATTATGTCGCACTTCAAATATCTTGGAATCGAATTATACAATATAGATGGTCGTCAAAAATTATTTAAAAAAACATTCATCCCAGCAATGAATCGACATTTGTTAATAATGGAATGTATGAGTTTCAAATATAAATAACTCTCACCAGCGGCGCAAATCTGTCTTCAACACTGGGGGGACGGGTAAAACCGTTCCCATATATATATATATATATTTTTTAAACGATGTTTAAAATATTTATGAAGTTGAAAAACAATGCTGTGGAGGATCAGGGGAGCAGAGTTGTCTTCAACATTGGAAGGGGGGGAGATTTGAGGCATATTCTGGGAGACATCAATTTCGTCTCACTTTCCTTTCTGACAATCGGACACAAATTATCACATTTCTCCTCAGAAAACACATTTCTAATCTGGTTATTCTGGGATAGTGCCCCCCAGTTGCAAAATTGGTGGGGACATATCCCGCTCATCCCCACGGAATTTGCGCCAGTGACCCTTACTGCTTCATTCATATGATCCCAGATCTCATTCTTCACACCTGAGCATTTGAGATAAATGGATAAACATCTATACCTCCTTCTGAGAGATCGTACATTAAATCCTGTAAATGTAAGAATTTCTAAGAACAAAGACACTTAAAATAAAATTTACTGTTACCCCCGCCCTTCATTAATTTTCTCGTATGTACAGAGCAAAGTAGTAAGAGTAGTTCTTCAAATGGGTTAATTTATTTTGATGGTGAAAAATTTGTATTCTACAAGCTCTCCCTTGCAGCTGAAATTTACAATGCACACACTTGCTATGCTAATAGAAATACAAAAGATATAGAATTTTTATATGCATGGTTTATTTTCGATTGCCGAAAATGGGTTCTGCTAAGTAAAGTTGCCACCATCCATTTTGTTTTTGGTATAAATTGTGTATAAATCCTGAACAAACGAAAATTTTGTGAGAACAATCGTGAACAAACGATCTGCATGGTTTAATTTTCAAATTTGGAAAATGGGTTCTGCCAGGTTTAAACACATACTTTGTTTGGCTTCTTTCTTTCACACTTTTCTTGGTAATGTGTGTGTGTAGGTTTATCTCGGTATAACAAACGGTTCTGCGAACTCGAAATATTTTAACAACCGGTTCGCCTGAACCGGTGCGAACCGGCTGAATAGCACCACTGGGTATTGTATCTGACCACTGTATTACTATCTGAAATAAAAGAAAATAAATTAGCTAGTTGCCCTAAGTGTATTTGAAATTGATTTATTGTTAATACTGATGTTTTTAAACTAACTGAGTCTCGAACTTCGAACTAAGTGGTTTGCTACTTATTAAAAAAAAGTAAATAAAGACCTTTTAGCTGCCGTTTGTCAGCTAGAAGCAGATAGACAATGTCTATGAAAAAAAGAAATACATTAAAATTAAACGTAGCTTACAATAAGTTGAATCATTACATTTTGCTGCCAATTTGGTTGACGTATGATTTCCAAACTGTCATACTCTGAGTTTCGCTTGTTATTCTACCCAACAAAAGTACGAAAAACGACAACTACTACGCGGCTCACTTAAGAATAGAATGCAGCTTTCCACGGGTTCATTTGTCACAACTCGATTTTTGTGTTGTTTGTCCGCATATTTTAATTGCAGATTTATTCAATAGATAATAGAAAAAATTGCAACTCAAAAGAATAAAAAATAGACTTGCCTTTAAATAACGTATGGTTTGTTTAATTAAATAATTTGATTTAACTTCAAGCATGGGTATAAGATTTCTTTCGCGAAGCCCTCATTCATGCATATCCTATATATACTATTTACCATTTTTTTTTTTTAAAGTTTAATATCCCACAATTATGCAATGAGGCTAAAGAAGCAGACAATGATGAGATGGAATACAATGGTGAGATGATGAAAGTGGGAGAAAACGGGAGAACTGCGTGGATAACCATGTACACGGTGTTTGTCTACCACAAATTCACTTGGAGGGAGCTGGAATCGAAGCTCGGACCAGATATAGAATGGGTCAATGGGTCAAGATATATGAGTGGGTCAATGGGACATGAGTACACAAGACGTGACCCACTATGACCCACTATGACCAACTCTGACCCACCGATCCACTTTGCTCAGTGCATTGTAGACAGCAACTTCTGGACTTGTCTTAGTTTTACTTTCAAGGCCTGCATTTTTCTTCCTTTTCCATTTGTTTTTGTTTAGACCTACTTACCTGAAATAAGTAGGCTATATATAAGTGAAGAAAGAACTTCAGACATTTTTGGAAATTGATATTTGTAATTCTAATAATAGTAATAGAACTCACTACTTGGATTTAGAGAACTGTCAAATTATACATTGTTTTCTTCTTTTTCTTTACTTTGGTCTACTGCACCTTGATTAGAGACTTTCAAATTGCATCCTATTTTCCACTGAAAAATACAGTATCTGTAATTCAAAATGAAATAATTATATATGATAATTAGATTGGAATTCGTCATAATATGCCCCATGACAAACACTTCACCATTTTATATCGTAAAGGTCAGATCCACCAGTATTGTAACAGAGCGGTGTTTGAGCGATTGACCTCATAAATTCAAACTCCGTTTAGTGAGAATTTCACAGCGCTGTTTTGTTACAAGCGTAAACTATTTAGTCAGTGGAGAGGATGGCGTGGATCATTTGCCAGACTTGATGACGATGGCTTTTGGTGGATGGTGGGTCATGTGGATAGGACTGGATTACAGTGGGTCACGGTGTGTGTTAGGCCATTGTGGATCGTGGGTCAAGTTTCATTTTGATATTTATCTCTTCTTCAACAAGATCTGGATAAAAGTTTTATATATAATTAACGTATAAACACATAATGACATTGATTGTTGATTTAGTTTAGAGAAAGGAAATATATATAGGGGAAGGTCGAATAAAACCGGGTAGGTGGATAAAGCCGGGACCTGAGCTATATTAGTGTCACTATCTGTCGGCCAACGCATGGAATTAGTTGCAAACAGCCGCCCTGTCATTCTTAGTTTAAGAGAAAACTGAGTAAGTGGCTTCTTTATGGTTTGAGATGTGTTGAAGAATTTGTGTCCAAAAGTTTTAATTTGTCTCCCATCAATAATATACTGCTGTTCCTAACCACTGGAAGATTGACTTATGTAAGTATACAACATATAATAATAACTCTTCCTGCTGTTATTTCATGTTTTGAATCAGAATTTTTATGTTCTTTAAGAGGTGCTAGGCCTGTAGTTCTGAATAATAGCGTAGTAGGATAAAACCGGGACATCAACAGTCGGACAGAACCGGGTAGTACAGTGTAAATCTGAGAAGGTTAGATACAGTGTCTTAACTGTAAGGGATGGGCACACGAAGCTTGTAGCAATGTGGACGAATTAATAACTTTTGTTTGTCACTTTTGTTCTTAGATTTAACAAAATCGTGACCTAAAGTTATTTTCTCTATGTTATTAGTCTAATATAGTCTAGCAATCTATATTTTCCGTACTTTTCAAGCTCACATATATTTTTAGTTCTATTGATTCTTACTGTACTAGTTCTTGGAGTAATTACATATTTTTCCTGTAAAAGAAAAGTGTTTTATAATTATTTTATATATATCCGATTTTGTCCGACCTGATCGGACAAAACCGGGTTTCTGCATACTCTTTAAAAATGATTTTGGTCTCGAAATTTACCAGCATTTTCCACTGAAAGAAACATTTTTGTCAATAACAAATCTATTTAGCATTTGAAAACTAATTCAAGCTATACTATCCATATAGATGTTGAAGAACAAGCAAAAAGATTTTGTGGCCCGGTTTTGTCCGACTTTCCCCTACAAATACTAAGTTAAGATTTGTAAATGTATTTAAGTGAATAAATATAAAAATTGAGCTTAAAGGGGTTTTCTTGTTACTATTTCCTAAATATAGTTTGAATAAGACTCAAGAGCTCCTAGGAGGGAACATTCACGCGTACATACAAACCTTTGGTATTGCAACCGCTGCTTCTGCAGACCACGTATCGCTACTATCACACACGAGCTTTTCGGCACCAGACTAAGGTTTGTTGCTTACCCAAGACCAATCTGTATTGCTGCAAACAGCCGGAAATCACAGCACGTGCAAGAAACATTTAATCATGGTTATGTACTTAGATAAACAATATCTGGTTGTGTGCGGATGTTACACAGTCCCACTCTTGTGTACGATCTAGATTTTCTTTCTGGCAGGAAGTAAACATACAAGGAAGATAATTGAGTATGTAGCAACACTTAATTTCTTTTATGGAACACACGTAAAAAGATAAGGAGTACATATACAACACCTAGGCTGACCTGCCTCAAACGCAGTACATCGTCTCTTCTGGTCTAGTGGCTAGCGCATATACCTTTGGTGTTCGTGATACTGGGTTCGATGCCCGGTGGAAGAACACAAAAAATTAGTTTCATATGATACACTTTCACTAATCATGTGTCCCCTTTAGCCTAAAGGCCATAACCGTGGCACCTTAAAACAAACAAGTTCATTTATTTTCTTTTTGTAACGCTGTACAAAACAATCTGCATCACAACACAGATTGCAGTTCTTCTACTGTGGTTGGAGCAACACCAGGAAGTCCGCCTGTAGCCAGAATCTGCGAATGTTCCTTTAAATGTGCCAGACCTTTGCTTTCGCGTACATTGACCCTCACAGCTACAAAGCAAAGCACAATTACATTTAGATTTTTACATCGAGAACAACTGCACCTCTCTTTGAATTGCATGATTTTAGGTCTTCTAGCTTATCCATAATGATTTCGGAGTTAACTGAGCAAAAGGCTCTCAGTCATCTCTGAATTTTTTCTAACCCAACTCACATGGATCTAGAAGCTGCAAATTTCTTTGGATTCAATTTGTCCATAAAAAGCACTGAAGGATAGTTCTCTTCAAGTGGGGCAGCAGAATATTACATGTCAGTTGAATATGTCCAGTAGGCCTCTTCTCGTGCGTAAAGAGAACCCGCTTAGCCTCATTCACGGTTTTCACTGAACTTAAGGTAGGCATATGGCAAATTAGAACTACAAAGCGCTGAATAAGTTAGAATAATTCATCATCTTTAGAGATGTTGTTGAGTACTTTGAAATAACTTGAAGAAGGTTTGTCTACGTCTGTAAGTGTCATCCACGTTTTCCATGAAGTAGCTTCACCAATGCTTGCAATACTATGTCATCTTCTCTACAACCATGAAAAAAAAAAAAAAAAAAAAAACAGAGAGTCTGAAACTTCTCCTGAAGCTTTGTTCCGCAAACAAGTGAATGGGAATATATTGGAGATCTTTCAAGGGAATGGAAAATAGTCGGAGATAAATACGAACCCCTTTGATTAATTGAAGCCGAGATCACTATGAACAAGCTATAAGAACTAATATATGCAAATAGACGAGAGACAATCGTTGTCAATACGTAAAATCTGACTTAAATTGTATTTTGTTTAGTAGCTACGAGGCTCAATATAGAGATTAAAACACAACCCTAGAAGTTACGTCTCTTGTTTTTCACTCGCTTTCAAATTGCTACCGCAATAACTGCTAAGCCGTTCACCCGACAAATAAGTTAGATTATTATTATTATTATTATTATTATTATTATTATTATTATTATTATTATTATTATTATTATTATTATTATTATTATTATTATTTTATTTTATTTTATTTTTTGTAGTTTAATTCAAGATCTTGCAAACACTATATTAAAATATTACAAGATCCTGCCTGTAACTTAAGTGAAGATCTTGGAAATGTTTGCTGGGGCAAACCCACCCATGTCTAATAGAAGAGGAGTCAGGGGAGAATGATATGCACCATCAATGATTTATTTACCCCATTCTCAGAAGAATGTTGTGCTACTATTGCTTTTAATTGCAAATACGAGGGGCATTCAATAAGTAAGGAGACAAATTGCTATAGCTCAATAAAGATTTATTTCAATCTTTCAAAACTAAGGCTATTTTTCAATATAATCACCCTTTACAGATATGCATTTGTCCCATCTTTCTTGCAGCTTCCTAATTCCCTTTGCGAAGAAATCTTTCGATTTACCCCGAAGCCACCTTTGCACCGCTGCCTTAACTTCCTCATTGTTAGCAAATCTTTTTCCACGTTCGGCGTCTTTGAGTGGTCCACACAGTTAAAAATCAGATGGGCGAGGTCTGGTCTGTAGGCAGGATGAGGTAAGACCTCCCAACCCAATTCTTGAAGCTTATCTCGGGTCAGCTGGGCTGTATGAGGGCGGGCGTTATCGTGCTGAAGAATGACTCCTTTTGACAAGAGTCCACGGCGTTTGCTCCTGATAGCTGGTTTAACTTTGTGTTCTAGCATCTCAAAATAGTATAGGCTATTGATAGTTCGCTGATCTTCAAGGAAATCGCAATAGATTGGACCCTGTGAGTCCCAAAAAATGGTCAGCAGCACTTTACCAGCGGAAGGTTGAACCTTGAATTTTTTTGCGAACTGGAGAGCAGGTGTGTTTCCACTCCATACTCTGCCTTTTGGTCTCAGGGTCGTAGTGATGGATCCAGGCCTCGTCGCAAGTCACTATTCTTTCAAAAAAAGCGTCTCCTTCAATCAAACTTCGTTGCGTTAAGGCTTGACAAATGGAAAGCCTTGATTCTTTATGAGCGTCAGTAAGCTGTCTGGGAACCCATCTGGCACACGTTTTTCTGTACTTTAAAATGTTCCTAATGACATTGTGAACAGTTCCAACACCTACTTGAACTTCCTCAGCTATCATTTCAACAGTAATTCTTCTGTTATCACGAATAAGTCCGTCAATCCTCGCTTCCAACGAAGAACCAGAAACTTCCAGTGGACGTCCACATCGGGGTTCATCACCTACACTTGTTCGGCCACTTTTAAACGATCAACCCTCTTGTACACATTCGCACGGTTCATACAACTGTTACCGTACCGTCTCAACATTCGAGAACATTTTTCACTTGGTTTTACACCTTCTGCGACTAAAAACCTAATGACTGAGCGCTGTTCTTCTAAGGTGCAATCTTCTAGAGGACTTGCCAAGATGAATTGATATTTTTGAAGTTATGTTGACATAAAATTACGAAACAGCAGATCAGAGCATATCCCAAGGTTGCCAGCTAACACCCCTGAAACAAACAAACAAACAAAAAAAGGATTAGTGTTAAAAATATAGACTTTGTCTCTTTACTTATTGAATGATCCTCGTATTTTCATAAGTTGAGCCAATTTTTGGAAAGCCATCTTGAGTTTTGGGCAAGTCCGGTATCAGAATCAAAATTTTAGCATCAGAAACGAGATTCTTAACTCGAAAATATGGGAAACGATTCCTAACACTCTAATATAGGTCTATAGCATATTTTATTTCTAATCGAATTTGACCACCATCTTGGCTTTCATTGTGATCATTTAAGCTACTGTCTCTCTCAACACGGCGACCGTTCTGAAAACGTTACCATTGGGCTCCATGACTCTGGCAGTCTTTCATTCTTTGATATGTAGAGTAGGTTCCTATAAGAATACGGACTCAGTGATAGAAATCATATTACGGGAACTAATACTAAACAATCAAAACCACAAAACAACTACACCTACTTCTTAAGTAGTATCTTTATTTTCGTATGTAATAAAAATAATATGAATGTAAACACAACACAGTATATATTTCTTTTTCTAAATGCATACAAAATAGTACTCTTAGGGGACGAGTCCTTAACCTTTTAATTACGGAGCCTTTTTAAAAAATAAAGCCTGGGATACGGCGTCAATTTCTGCAGTTGCCTAGTATGTCTCCTGAATAAAACACATGCAAGTGCATATATGTGATACCCAGAAAGTTAAAAAACAATTAGGTTTAGTGGGCAAACTGCAAGATATCTATAAATAGTTACTTCGTATCCCAAGCCTTATTTTCAGGTAACTAAATATATTTACTTCGTGTCCTAAAGGTTAAAGAGTACGCAACGCATCCTCAAAGAGTAGCCTACGCACTTGAAAGTGTCTATGGAGATAAAAGAAACAAAACGTTTAACACATGTCACACTGAAACGCACCTTGTCCTAGATAGAAAAAATAAGCTGCTTGCCACCATTGCTTGCAACCTTCACATTTAATCCAGTCTTCTGTAATTCGGTCCTTGTAGATTTCATGGCATTCTGGGCAGATGACATCTTCCTGAAGGTCTTTAGATGAGACAAATTTTAAGTGCTTTCTTCCTTTGCAATTCTTACTTTCTTTACTTGGTTTCTTGCTTTTGGACGCTGCACACTCCACTGTTGCTTTATATGGTGATGATGTCATTATTTCGGTTTTCTTTCCAATTCTGTTGCACTTCAACACATGCTTGGCTTTGGACCGGGGAAACAAATCAGAAAGAGATACTTGTATATTACATTATGACTGTTCGTTGCTGACATTGCCACTTCGATAGCCCTTATTTTTAGCTGCTGCACTTTTATCGGAACTCCCCGGATGCTGAACATCATCCCTAACAGCACAAGATGTGCTAGGCATGTGTCATTTAGGTGTCCCAGCTACTTTTTAGGTGCCCGACACTTGCCACATATGATATTCATGTGCTTAGTATGTACTTCATGTACCTACAGTTTTAGGTACTTGTTTCACATACTTCATATTAGCAGCTATGTACCACAAATATAGCATTTATATACCTGGATCAGTTTCGCACTCTCACTGTTCAACAAATTTTGATCGAAAGTATGTAAATTCTTTGAAATTGCGATTTTTACATTCATTTAAGCATAATATGAAAGGAAATGATAATAGAAGAATTTTCTTAGCTCAGGTTGTGAAAAAAAACACCCTTGTACAACAGTAGCTGTATATATACAAATGTATTAATATTTATAGAACATTTAAGCAAAATCCTTGTAAAAACCTACATTTCACTTTTTTTTATCTATTTCACTGTGATGTGATAAGCTGGGGAGTTAAGAAGTACCCTAACCTATAGCTTTCTATACCCTTGTACTTCCTTTTTTAAAATTGCGCAAATACCAATTTCACAGCGATACAGAATATAAAGTAACCGTGGTTAAGTTAAACATTAACAATTCCGTAATAAAAATTAGTATTAACATCAAAACATGAAAAATATGTACAAATACCTTTTTGTGCAAGAACTACACTGCAATGTAGACAAACGTTTCAAGTGATCCCATGTACAGGATTATGTTTATTTTATTTTGAGCGTCTTCGCTTGGCTTGCTTTTTGTAGGTTACATCTGGAGCATCCCTTGCAATAGTCCAACAGTAGTCGGCCAATATGTTAGAACTCCACTTTCCCTCATATCTCTTCTCCATGGCTGCAATATCTTGATGGAAACGCTCACCATTTTCGTCACTTACTGCTCCACAATCTTCGGGAAAGAAGTCTAGATGTGAATGAAGAAAGTGGAGTTTCAGAGACATATTGCAACCAAGATTTTCGTAGCATAATAACAACTTTGCTACCAGTTGTTTGTAATTTGTTGCTCGGTGTCTTCCCAAGAACTGTGAACAGACACTCTTCAAGCTTTCCCACGCAGCTTTCTCCTCTCCTTGGAGAATTTCGTCGAACTTGACATCTTTGAATAGTTGCCTAATCTGTGGCCCTATGAAAACACCCTCTTTAACTTTGGCATCACTTAATCGAGGGAACTGTCCTCTTAGGTACTTATAGGCCTCATCCTCTTGGTTCATGCTCTTAACAAAACTTTTCATAAGACCTAATTTAATATGTAGAGGGGGAAGCAAAATTCGGTTACGATCTACCAGTGGTTCATGCTGCACATTTTTCACTCCCGGCTGAAGAGATTCTCTGGTACTCCAATCACTTTTGCGGTAATGAGATCCACGATCTCTACTGTCCCATTCACATATAAAGCAACAATACTTTGTATACCCTAACTGCATACCTAGCAACAGTGCTATTACTTTAAGGTCACCACAAATGAGCCACTGAAAATCGTAATATTTAATGGCTTGAAGTAAACGTTTCAAGTTTTCATAAGATTCCTTCATATGAACTGCGTAACCTACAGGAATTGAAGGAAGTTCGTTTCCAATATGTAAAAGCACTGCCTTTAAACTCACCTTGGACGAATCTATAAAGAGCCTCCACTCCGTAGGTTCGTAATTAATTTTAAGTGCCCTCATGAGACCATTTACATCTGTACATGCCCCAAGTGTGTCTTCCATAGTAAAAAATGAAGTGAACATCTTCTCCCTATTCCGGTACACTGAAATATTTACTTTTTCCTGCAATAAATTCCATTGCTTTAAGCGTGACGCTAAAATTTCGGCTTTGGTTTTCGAGAGGTCCAAGTCTCTGATTAGATCACTTAGTTCCTCTTGAGTAAGTCTATGTGGTTCACATGGAGGTTCTTCTACAACAAACGTAGGGTCCTTCGAAGTACTTGATTCAGGAGCTTCAACTTCTTGATCATCATCAGAAAAAAGATCGTATTCTTTAGGTGGGTCAGGAACAGGTAGTCCTTCTCCATGTGGAACAGGGCGCATTGCAGAAGGAATGTTAAGATAGATCAAGGCCCGCTTCTTCTTCGTGGAAATTCCCTTCTTGACGGAAGGAACCATACAAAAATAAGTCTCTGATGTGGTCGCTTGGCTCCCTCCAAATCATGGGCACTGCAAAAGGCATTGAGCGCCCTTTCCCATTAATCCAATTTCTTAGATTGCTGGCACAAGTGTTACACACAATGTGGGGTGCCCAAGATTTATCTTGGTCTCCAATTTTACAACCAAAGTAATATTGATAGGCTTTTCTTATTAGTGTTGTTATAGTCTGCTTTTGTGAGGAAAATGTCACTTCCCCACACACGTAGCAGAAGCTATCCGCACTGTTTACACAATTTCGCGGCATTTTTGTTTATTGAAATCCTCAAAATGTCACTTGAAATAGTTACGACAACTATTTAAAAATATACATTCGAAATACCAGTATTTTTGCGTACTTGTAGTTGTATTTTTATGTCCTGCACTACACAAACGTCACACCCAAAACGCTGATAACTGCAATAAACCTTTCTTTTCTAACAACAGCAGAACACTACTGAGATAAGGAACACAATGAAACCAAGCGTTCATATAGTTTCTCCAGTGTTGCCGGATCAGTGTAACATTTTACCCCAAACGAAGCGAATATATTTATTTTTAAAGTGTTATTATTAGACATGCCTGTAAAACGAAAAGTAGAGCTAATATTCGAAAATAACTTTCAAATTCGTGATCAGCACCACAAAATCAATAGGAATTAGCTGATTTTGTTCAATTTACATTTTCGTTGTTGAACAGTGTTGTTTTTATGTCGTCACTTGGGATATATATATGCCATGTTCTAGGTACGTTCTTTAGGTACATACTGTTTCAGATACTCTAACAGCACCAGGTGTGCTAGGCATGCGCCGTTTAGGTGTTCTAAATTCATCTCCCACATTTGATGCATTTGTTGCTTCTTTTTCTAACATAAGTGATTGTGTTCTAGAAGGAACAAACGTATCAACTTTATTAGATGGCAACTGTCATCGATGATTTGAAAGTGAATATGGAAGAGCCATGAAATAAAACAAATAGACACTCGTCATTTTGTTATAAAATTACATGGCGAGCAGATTTTGTCTGATCCCAAACGGTTATCGTCGAATATACGCGGTTAAAGAAGCACTTTGATTAGCCAAATTCAATAAGACCTCAATAATTTATGCCTCTACAAGTAACGTTCTCTTCATCGCCTTGAAGGCCAATTCGGAAGAGCATGCTGCTAGTAATCCAGAGATTGGTGGTTTCCGCCCACCTGGAGTACATTTTTTGGTTTACTTTTTTAAAAGTGTTTTCTAGACTCACCTTAATGTAAAAACATTACGGATATAGGCGATTTAACATATTTTGGGGGAGTAATTCTGTGGTTCATCGACGCTTACGGCATGGGGAACATACCTAGAACACTTTAGGCACGTTTCCCAGGTACATGTCAGACATGTGCCTAGGGTCGGACATAGTCTATCACTTGCCATTCATGTGATTTCTCTCTCAGAGTTACATAAGGCACATACTGGACACATTCCCATGTACCTGAGGGAACTCAATTGGCATATGCTTCCTATGTAATTGTGCTGTTAGGGATCCTCATGAGACCCAGATGAAATGTCTCAAGAATGACTAGTTTCCTCCTGGTGTATCGCTCTCCTGTAAATAAATAAAAACAAGAACTGGTACTGTTACAAAATTCATCTTTTACGTATGCATTTATGCGGATACTGTAGTTTCATTTTATTTATGATGAAAATATGTAAATTCTTATAATTTTGATTGTGATCTGAGACATCTTGAAAGAAATATAATAGATTCAAGGAATTTTACTACATAGAAACTACTTGTCCCTAAAGAATAACTGACGTGGGGCAACGAGCGACAAAGAGTAAAGAGCGCCAAAACGCCATTATTTTTTTATTTTTGAAAGCACTAGTTGGCTCAGTGCGACACAGATTGGACAATGTGATGCAGTTGCCCATGCTATGTTTGACAGCAAACTTTGTTCTCTCAGAAGCTAATATGCACTTGTAAAACACAGAAAACATCTTTAAGTTTCATTCAAAGTACATAATTGTCATTCTCTTAAAGTTTCAAATTTCGATACAATGGTGAATGGTGTCGTAGCATGTTATGTAATATGATCAGACACTGATATATATATAAGACTTTATTTTTAGTAGCAGCCTATTGACAGGATGATCGCAGTGTAGCCAGTAACAAAGGAAAGAAAAAAAATATGTTGCTTTCAAGGCATAGAGCGGCAATTTTCAAATCGTTAATATTAATATTCTAATAGGTAGGTGCTCCACAGTCACTAACTGCATGGGGGCTCGAGATTCTAGACTATTCAATTTCCTACACAGCCAAGCTAAATATTCCTGTCCTGAGTTTTGAAAACATCAGGATTCGACATCGATATTTCTCTTTTGTCTTGATATTGTGCCGTACTTTTGAGTTAAGTTTAGCGTCTCTTTGAAAAGCGAGGCTATATGAGACGTGGACCTACAGTTTAACGTGGGATCCGAACCACATGATTTCCCACGGGAATCGAATATGAAAAATAAATAAACAGTTTGTATTTCGCATAGCTATTGCTCTTTCCCCACGGTGTAGTGGAACAAGCGCCAATTGTAGACGTGCATTTATTATCTTTTTTTAAATGAACTTTTCATGAGTTAATTGTCTTATTATGTTGCCAAAGGTATGTATAAGTTTAGAGTAAAGTTTCAGTTCAATGTGCCTAATGGATTTTTAAAGTACTTTTCTAAATCCTTAAGTGTCGCCCATTGTCCCACATCACCCTACGAATGCAAATTCTCTGTGTACTGGTCAGTGCGCACTCTTTGAGGACAACGCCACTTTTAATGTTCGGACACCAGATGGCAGAAACAAGCAGACTAGACATCTGAAATGCACACCTTTGTTTTTTCGGGGTGTAAAAATGTATTTGCTTAAAAAAAATCATTGTCTTCCAGTCATAGCTTTATTTGGCAGACACTATATTTTACAAGTGTAATATTGCAATAGAGTGATATGAAAGCACTTACTTACCTGCTAATTACTCAGTTCTTGTCAGCTGCTTGTTACTTCCTTTATGCTTATACCCAAACTTCCATGCTGCTGCTTGATGACGTCTAGATGTTACCATCCCATAATGCTGGCAACTTTGGAAATGGACACTGCGTACTCCTTCAAGACCGCGTACTCTTATAGGAATCGCTTTTTCACGAAGCTTTGCAGCCCTTGTAAACAATGCAAACGACAGTGTGTAAATATTGCCAACTAACAGACTAAAAAGTTTATAGAAAACCTCAAGCTAACAAGTTAAGAAACAAACCGAAGAGCGGGAGATTGAAAATGAAATGGCATGGACTTCTGATATATTACCAAGATGCATTTTCTTTCTCCTGAATCTTTGAAGTAGCATATAAATATAGATACAGAACACTAGGAAGCATGGCTACTCGCAGTGAGGAAGGGGGAAAGGGGATGTTGTCTCCCTTTGTTTTAAAAGGTTTTTGGAAGTGCGTGTCAAGACATACTAATTTGCTTACTTAAATGTTGTAACACTTAATATATTCATATTAAATACTATAGTATCTGGTATTATAGATTATTTACTGTAGTTAAAAAGCATACGCGCGTAAATAACTGTTGTTTTACTTGATGTATTATGTGCCCTCGTGTATTAAAATATTGTGTATTCGCGACTGAGTTTGTGTGTCGGTCTTTTGTCCTCCCCTGGAATCGGTATTTTACCCCCTTGAAAAAGTCCTGCGGATGTCCTTGCCTGGAAGCCGGCTGAACAATCTCTTAAATTTTCCCTGTAACTGCAAATCATGGCTAGTCGTGGTTGACGATAAATCCTCGTCCTTTGATATCAGGGAGTTTGCATTAATGGTTCAAAATATTCAATCTATCACTACTAAATTTTATTTAGCCTGCCCATAGCGTCAAGGGATAACATGGAAAATTAGAATCAGAGCTATTGGATCTTACTATGTTCTCTAGTCTCTGTTGTCTTACTATGTTTATTAGCTTGACTAGCAGATCTACGAAAACATATGCTCTTTATTCCTGTCCATTTCAAGACTGTTTCGGATCACTACGTAACTCTCAAGTAGAGGCAAGAGAACATGTGGATCAAATAATTGTTCATTTAAAAAAAGCGACAGAGTTTATTTATTGAATATATTACAATTTTAGTATCCCTTGAAGATTTTTTCAGATATTTTGTTACTCCTGAGAACGGACAATCATTCTTGCGACTCTTAAATGTTCATTTAACCCTTAACGTACCAAGCCTAACTCGTCAACGTTGTTTACAAAGCTGGGGTCTTCTGGCGACCCCAAGTATTATTTTAATTTCTCAACATAGTATTGCAACTCAAATTATTATTATTATTATTATTATTATTATTATTATTATTATTATTATTATTATTATTATTATTATTATTATTATTATTGATGTCTAAAAGCTTACCTAATTTAAATGAGCATTGTTGACATCAAATATTATGTTTACTTGAACAATGATCAGTTTTTCGTATAATTTTATACTTTTGTGTTCGTAAATCTGAAATACAAGTTTAACAATGGAGCTTTTACATTTTCAAGTATGTTTTTATTTTTTGTATATTTTTTAACGAAAGCATCGTTGATCTAATTATGTAATAGATAGTATATTCCAAACGGATACAGGACACACACAAAAATCGAGAATAAATTGATTCTTATAGTTGCAGCAGTATCACCAAATATCACTCTCTGGGGTCCCTAGAGGGTATGTTAAGGGTTAAACCCGATCGTTTCTTTTAATCGATATGCGAATTATAACCAGCGTAAAAGTGTGGGGGAACGCGGGAGAACGCCATCCCCGACCTCGGAAAGATATGTACGGCGTCCCCCAGTTCCTAAAAAATTAAAATGGGCAAGGATAGGTGGGGCACGGCGTGACGTCATGCCGCTTGCTACCGTCCCCCTATCTTTTCAGATCCACTTTTACCCCTGATTATAACATACAGAATTAACATCAGACGTTACGCTACTTCGAATCGGTGAAATAACTTTTTCTTTCTTACTTATCTTTAAAATAATAGGCCTACAACTTTTTATATCCAATTATCCGAAGTATAATGCATTTAATATATTAAATAGAAATTTAGTACAAGGGCTCAGTTTTTCTTTTGGGTAACATAATGGACATTTGCAGCCCAGTTAACTGAAACTGACTAAACAGTCTGACTACGATTAAAAAAAAAAAAAAAACGAAATATAATCAGAAGTGAGCAACACTGACAATGAGCCAAATGACCATTATTCTTCCATAAGAAAATAGTCCCCAAGAAATTCCACTTGTTCAACCTAGGTAGCAATTATTGTATTTTTAAATCACACTAAGAACATTTTAGTTTCAATTAAAAGCACATCTCTACATGTGGATTGATATCTTACACAAAAATATTAAATTTAACAAGAAAACAGCCACAACCACTGACAAATATGCAGAGCGCGCGCTATAGTTGATGATGGTCATGCAGGCAGGAAGGTTACCAGTGAAGGATTACATGCACGTGCAGAAGCAGAAATATTGCGGGAAACAGACGAAGCATTTTCTCCTGCACCAATCACTGAATACTCGTGCGCGGAGTGATACAAATTGAGTTACGCGGTTTGTTTTTGAAGGGTGCAAAGGTACGTGAAAAAGCGAGTACCTACATAACCACTTTGCAGAATATCATACTGACGTTCGACAGGAAGCTAACTCCACTGACTATTAGTTGTCTTGGAATTAGCTACTTTGCTACGATTTATTATATATCAAACAGAAGATCTTGAGCACCATTAAATAATATTGATAATAAACTCTCACTCCTATCAATGATTTTGTTTAATTCATTTAAAGTTTTACTTAAATTTTGTACTAGGTATCATGGAATTCGTTTTACACCTTAAATTTAAACCAGATTCGGCGTTGAGGGAATATAATTCTGAAATGTAACTTGAAAAACAAAAGGAAGAAAACAAGTGCTTGATAATTCGCGTTTTCTCTCTCTCTCTCTCTCTCTCCATTTCTGTGTGTGTGTATGTGTGTGTGTCTCATCTGTTTTTGCATGTAGAAAAGTCGTGCCACGAAATTCTGTACACAAACACATCTCTACCAATTCTAATGTCATACCAAGCCGTTTTTCGTTTTTTAACTGAAGGGGGATTCTTGATAAAAATATATTATTCAGTATATCATGCAAGAAAATGAGCCCGTGAAGAAAAGAACATAAAACTCGGTATGTGAACGCTTTTATAACAAAACAGAAGACACATACCTCAGCGTTTCTTTAAATCCCGTTTCAAGGGAACAAGGGAGCGGGATAAGAGGAGTATGAAAAGTAACCGAAACCGATGGATGTTAATGTTAAAATCATAGTTTTGGAAGTTGCTGAGATGAATAGTGACACTCCAGATGCCGTTCAGGTCCACATTTGGCCCCATGGTCATGGAATAGAATAAAAATAGCATGTACAAAACAACCGATATTACGATCGAATCCTTAGACTGCAAGTTCGTTAAGTTGTTTGGTGACAGTCTGTAACCCTCCCAAGTTTCATAATAAAATGAAATTTTGTAAAAGGAAAATTTTGTAAGATGAAACTCCAGCTTACTGTTAAGTTGGTTATTTCTCTTGGAGTTGGAAGCACTGCATAACCTTCGGTTGGATTGCGCGAGTCGTCGATCGGGATGACGTCACGTTGCAGCCGAGGTTCTGGCTTTAAGACTGAAGCGCTTCGCAGTGTATAAAATGAGGTAAGGGTGTTAGGTCCTTCGAAATAGAGAATGGGTCATTAAATTAATATTTTTCCGTATAATCGTATAGTTTAGTTAACTTCTTTAAGAACTATAACAGTTCCTGACTATGGTTGTTATTTAGAAGACATTATTATTACTCAATATATTTGGAAGCACTTATTTTTAAAAATATTGCGAAAGGAAAAGTAAGAAAGAAAAATAGTTAACTGAATAGTTCATGTTACTGGTTTTGTGTAGGCAGAGTTATGCCTTGAGTTAAAACATGTTGATTCTTGTTTTCCTTGATAAAACTAAAGTAAAGTCGCTAGTCAGGAAGTTTAATATATTGAAATTACGGAAAATATTAAGGCTAGTGGAGACTTCAAATGAATGATTTATGTCTTAGGTCCGCTTTGAAAAAGGAAAGAAAAAAGAAAGGATTTGTAGAATTACAGTTGAGCTATTGCTCGTAATTCATGCATTTTGACCCATATTTAAGAAATCATTTCCTCCCACATTTTCATTCCAAAGAAAGCCACTTTGCAGTAACTTCGAGTTCCATACATTTTGATGATATTGTTGTATAGGTTTCTAAATTCTATATTTGGATTTACGATTGGTTATAATAATACTTCAGAAAAATTTTGTCACTTGGAAAAAAAAAATCCTTTTTGGGAAAATGTTACTTGCTAACGGCGATTTCGATTAATGATATTATTGCTTGTTAAAATTGTTGAATGTTTTCTATATTCCTATTTATATATCACGTTTCGGATTTGTTATAATAAAATTTTCCATTTTGATAGAAAACTTTTTACATTTACAAGTATCAGTAGAAATTCTCCTGATTATCTTAATAGTGATATTTTGCATACAGTATAAGCCTTTTCCAGTATTGAACCTCACTCTTCACGTCGTCATTATTCTCAGCCGTGGGGGAGTGGAATTCTCCTTTCTCTCTCCTTTTAAAATTTTTGTATTCTAAAGGGGGAAGTGGGGTGACGTCCGTTCTCGCAGGACTGTGGGTAGTGGGGGCTATTTAAAGATTATATGTGTATCGTTCATCCGTTACATATATAATTTTTAAATAAAAATAAATTTTATACACTGCCCTGGAAAGGCAAATTTATGCTGGCTTCGAGGTCCGGTTCGGGGAGGTCCAGCCAAAGTGTTTTCCTTTATATTCTAAAATTTATGTGTATTTCTTTGGTCAAATTAACCTCTAAATTAAATAACATATTTTCATAATACTATGCCTTTCTTGTTGAGTTAATATAAATGTTGTATATGAATGTTAACGTAAAATACTTAATACAGTGTTGCCGGGGTCGGATACAAAATTTATGGTTTAGTAGGTCATTGTGTAATAAGCAAATAATTATTGATAAGGTTGTAAAAATAGTAGTAATTATCCTTTTGGTTTCTTTGAGCTTAATATTTTGTGGTGTGCTTGTAAGGATGGCACAGTCAAAGGAGACGCATGTAAAATCTAGATTTTCGGATTCCTCAAGTTTTAGTGGGGATGAATTTCTTGGATATTCTTATGAATTTTGTAATCCTATGTTTGATCATTTAAGGCCTTCAGCCCATATTCAAGTGAATCCTCACGAACCTTTACTAAGTGGTCAAAGTAGACCATTTCAGAATCAAAATTTTAACGTGGATCCAGAAAGTAATGTGGGACACAGTACACGGTTTGCGAATTCTTCGCCTAATTTAAGAGCAGGAAGGAGTCAGAGCTTGCAAAATAAATATAGAGATTGACCATTTAATATGACAGCTTCATTAAATTTAAATTTTGAGAAATTTGCTTCGGAAGGAATCTATAAGTCTTTGTTGCATGATATTAATAGTCTACCTATAATAGATGGTACCAATACTGAGTCTACATTTCAGTTTTTATTAAAACTTGATAGTATTGTCAGAGGAAAGAGTTTGCCTTTAGATCTTGTGTTGGTAGCTTGTCTTTCTCGTACAAAAGGAGAAATGCAAGAAGTTATACAATCGTTCATTGGGGACGCTTCCCCTTGGCAAACAGTTTGTAGACATTTAGTGGTGTGATTTATTTCCACTATTGGTAGAACACAATTCATGCGATTATTTTTCTACGTTCCCATGCGGGAGGATCATTCATTATATGAGTTCGTAGATAATAAATTATCGATTATTCACGTACTTGATATGTCCTTTGATGAAGCCACCATTTGTAGTTTAATCACTAATATGGTAACGCCTTCTGCCCATCAATTTCTAGCTGAAAGAGGTATGCCTATCGATTTAAATCAATTGTATTTAGCTGCAGAACACTATGATGCTTTGCATAGATATAGGAAAGATTATTATAAATTACGTAATTAAGGTAGTAGCGTACGGGACTTGGTACCACCCCGTAAATCATCTTCCTTTATCGGAGCGAAAAACACAAAACAGCAAGTAGTGTTGCAATCTCGTGAACCAATAAATTTGCATAAAAATTTAGTTTCTCCAGCTAGGTATTCTTTACCATCTAACTATAAAAAATTTGATAAGGCGGAATTTTCTCATAACCATAATTTAGAATCTCAACACTTAACTCAAAATAACTTAGACGTAAAACAAAATGGTAGTAAATTGGAAAACTTGTTAGCGATTCCTGTTTACATTACGGGTATGCGTTTTAAGTGCTTAATTGATACTGGGAGTACGAACTCTTATTTGGCTCGACATCTTTATGATGAACTTAGAAAAAGGTGTAAAATAAAGGCAGAAAAGGTGAATGTTCAGACGATTGGCTTAGGAAATGTACAAGTTACAGTGGATATGAGAGTAAGACTATATTTTAAAATTGGAAGACACCAATTTAGTGAAATTTTCTTCATCGTGGACTCTAATGAGTTTGATCTTCTGCTTGGAAATGACTTTCATACAAAATACGACGCCATAATAGACATTGCTGGTAATTTATATAATATAAAAGCTCGGAAGTTAGTGGTTCCTATGATCCGAGCTGATGAACTTTTGTGTGCCCAGACTTCTCTCGCTTCTGCATATACTTCTAGGAATGGGGTGAGTGGAAAGCAGCCGCCATGCGACCTTGGTTGTCCGAAAGCTACACCTCAGCCTAGATCTTTTGGTAATTTCAATCAGAGTTTGACTCCATCGACTTCAGTCACCAGAGACAGCGGAGTTAATACCACGTTTGACCCAGGAGTGGAATTCGTTTTTGATCAGTCCATATTGCATCCACCGGAGACTAAACCGGAGGAATCTCAAGGTAATTATACGGTTCCTGATCAATTATTACTATGTGATTCTAATTTACAGGAATATGTTAATAACTTGTTAACTTCATATTCTGATGTTATTGGAAACAAAATTGGTAGAGTAAAAAATTTCACTTACAAAATTGAACTTGCCGATAAAACTCCCATTCGATTGCAACCTTATCAACTTCCAACGCATAAGCAAAAGGAATTAGATTCTTTTATTGCTCAGCTTTTAAAAGACGATATTATAGAGGAAGTAGATTATTCTCCCTACACATCACCCTGCTTTCTAGTAACAAATTCAGACGGAAGCAGGCGGCTTGTAATTTCATACGGAGAAGTGAACAAAAAGGTTATGGTAAACAGCTATCCTTCTCCTAACATGGAGAATGTAATATCTAGTATTTCGGACAATAATATCTTTTCAAAACTTGATTGTAAATCCTGTTTTCATCAAATTCCTCTGTCTGAAGAGAGTAGAAATATTACTGCTTTTGTGACAAAAAATAAAATCTATCGATATAAATCGGTACCAATGGGTTTAGTGTTATCACCTTTTGTTTTAAGTAATTTGATGTCAAAAGTCTTTGAAGGGTTAATTGGTAAGAATTTAGAGATATATTTTGATGACATAATTTTATTTAGCAAAGATATTGAGAGTCATAAAGCTCTATTAGAGGAGGTATTATCTCGACTAAGAAATTGGGGAATTACTATTTCAGAAAAGAAGTCCTGTCTATTTCAAACTAGTATTAAATATTTAGGGTTTCGTTTTGAAAATGGCAACATGTCAATAGACCCTGAGAGAATTAAAGCTATCCAGGAGATACCAAAACCAAAGAATAGAAAAGGAGTGAACAGAATATGTTCATTTTTCTCATTCTATTCAAAATTTATTTATGGGTATTCAGAGTTAATTGCTCCCCTTCAAGAATTAAGATCTGTAAAAAAGCCTTTTTAAATGGACTAAAGCTCATGATGAAGCCCTACAAAAATTAAAGGATGCCTTTTGTAGTCAGGTCATTTTGAAAGTCCCAGATATGAATTCCAACTTCGTAATACATTGTGATAGCTCTTTGCGTCATTTTTCTGGGGTTCTCAGCCAATACGATTCGGAAGGGAATCTTAGACCTGTATCTATGTTTAGTCGGGCAATTCCACAATCTGATTGGAGTAAAAATATATACGAATTAGAACTTAAGGCTCTTTCTTTACCTTTGGAAAAATTTGAATATTACTTGGCAAATCCCTTTGTAGTATATACTGATAGTAAGAGTTTAACTTGGTTACTTAATAACCATAAAAGACAAAGGAGATATGGAACTATGTTAGAGAAAATCTCAAGGTTTAAATTTCGTATAGTCCATGTAAGATCAAAAATAAATAGTATAGCCGATTTCCTTTCAAGGGTTGGAAACCATCTAGAATTCTATACAAAAGACGATAATACAATGGAAGTCGTAAAAGATCATAATAAAACAGTAAATTTGTCTTTCATTAATTTTTGGCAAAATCCTGTGTTTAATGTGCCTCTTACAGATCACCAGAGGAAGGATCCTGAATTAAAAGAGATTATCAATAGGTTAGAGCGAAAGGAAGAAGTTCCTCCGTATGTATTAAGAAATAAGATCTTTTTTAAAAAGACAAAAGGTAAAGGGAATAATGGATTTAGAATTGTAATACCTAATTCTTTAATTCAGTCGATTATTGAGTATTCTCATTGTCCAATAATTCATGGTGGGCATATGGGATATCGAAAAACCATTGCTAAGGTCGCTGAAAAGTATACCTGGCCTACTTTATATTCTGACATTAAGAATTTTATACAATCTTGTCATTTGTGCCAAACCTGTAAAGATTCTAATCGAAAACCTATGGGTCAATATTTTACAAAAAAGGTAATGCACCCAAATTATACTTGGTTTATTGATATTGTGGGGAAGTTGCCTAGTAGTTCTGGATTTGAATATATTTTAATTGTCACTGACGCCTATAGTCGTTTTGTCTTTTTAGAACCTTTAAGACGACTAACCTCAAAAATCATCTGTAATAAGTTACAGGAATTATTTCTTCGATACGGCTTTCCTGGTAAAGTCCTAAGTGATGGCGCCTCTTATTTTGTGAGTGATTACTTCTTGAAATTCTTGTATAGCTATGGTATACAGAGTGTAAAATTCTCCCCATATAACCCACAATCGAACAGAGCCGAACGTACGGTGAGATCGGTTAAAAATTTAATTCGTTTTTATGTTGATAAGTCTCAACAGAATTGGGCCCAATTACTATCTAAAATTGCTTTTACTATTAACATAAGTATGATTGAAACTACTGGGACTAGTCCATGTGAACTTTATATGGGACGGAAATTTTACCATCCATTAGATGTTAAATGGTTGATGGATTTAGATCTTTTAGACGATGACCAGGATAAAGAGCAAAAATTAGTCAACATAAATAATAACATTGAACGCGCTTGGAAACATAGTGCGAAGGTATATAGTCAAAAACATAGTCCTGTTAATTTAAATATTGATGATTTAGTACTGGTTAAAAGGTTCATGAAAATTTCAGCAGAGAAACATTTCAATCCAAAGATCGCCCCTCAGTGGGAAGGCCCATATCGCCTTATTTCTAAACCTACACCAAATACAGTTTGGCTAGAAAATATTGAAAGACCATATGTTCACATAAAACGCCATGTTCGTTTTTGTAAGAAATATTTTCCACCGAGACAAGTTAATCAATCTAACCCATAAGGTAACACAGACAAAAAAAAATGATTTGATCTGAGATTTGAGGTTAAGTAAATTATTAATATTGTACTTATTTATATATTTTAGGATGTTTGTTCGAACAAATTTTGTGTTGTATATATTTTTTTATTCCTGCAGGAATGCCTCATCCGAGAAAGTGAGAGGTCAACCCTTTTCATTTTGTAAATACCTCATCATCATCCTTTGTGTATGTTATGTAAGGAATTGGAAAATTCACTGTAGAAGTTTGTAAAGAAGGCGTTAGCATTTGAAAATTTATAGAAGATTTGGTAATGTATTGAAATTATTTTATTATTCAACTTGGGATTAGTTATGGTTAGGAATTTTTTTTTGACCGACCCTCGGATATTATGTAACCCTCCCAAGTTTCATAATAAAATGAAATTTTGTAAAAGGAAAATTTTGTAAGATGAAACTCCAGCTTACTGTTAAGTTGGTTATTTCTCTTGGAGTTGGAAGCACTGCATAACCTTCGGTTGGTTTGCGCGAGTCGTCGATCGGGATGACGTCACGTTGCAGCCGAGGTTCTGGCTTTAAGACTGAAGCGCTTCGCAGTGTATAAAATGAGGTAAGGGTGTTAGGTCCTTCGAAATAGAGAATGGGTCTTTAAATTAATATTTTTCCGTATAATCGTATAGTTTAGTTAACTTCTTTAAGAACTATAACAGTTCCTGACTATGGTTGTTATTTAGAAGACATTATTATTACTCAATATATTTGGAAGCACTTATTTTTAAAAATATTGCGAAAGGAAAAGTAAGAAAGAAAAATAGTTAACTGAATAGTTCATGTTACTGGTTTTGTGTAGGCAGAGTTATGCCTTGAGTTAAAACATGTTGATTCTTGTTTTCCTTGATAAAACTAAAGTAAAGTCGCTAGTCAGGAAGTTTAATATATTGAAATTACGGAAAATATTAAGGCTAGTGGAGACTTCAAATGAATGATTTATGTCTTAGGTCCGCTTTGAAAAAGGAAAGAAAAAAGAAAGGATTTGTAGAATTACAGTTGAGCTATTGCTCGTAATTCATGCATTTTGACCCATATTTAAGAAATCATTTCCTCCCACATTTTCATTCCAAAGAAAGCCACTTTGCAGTAACTTCGAGTTCCATACATTTTGATGATATTGTTGTATAGGTTTCTAAATTCTATATTTGGATTTACGATTGGTTATAATAATACTTCAGAAAAATTTTGTCACTTGGAAAAAAAAAATCCTTTTTGGGAAAATGTTACTTGCTAACCGCGATTTCGATTAATGATATTATTGCTTGTTAAAATTGTTGAATGTTTTCTATATTCCTATTTATATATCACGTTTCGGATTTGTTATAATAAAATTTTCCATTTTGATAGAAATTTTTTACATTTACAAGTAGTTCTAGAAGTTTTCCTGATTATCTTAATAGTGATATTTTGCATACAGTATAAGCCTTTTCCAGTATTGAACCTCACTCTTCACGTCGTCATTATTCTCAGCCGTGGGGGAGTGGAATTCTCCTTTCTCTCTCCTTTTAAAATTTTTGTATTCTAAAGGGGGAAGTGGGGGTGACGTCCGTTCTCGCAGGACTGTGGGTAGTGGGGGCTATTTAAAGATTATATGTGTATCGTTCATCCGTTACAAGTCACAATAACACTTAAGTTCCAATTTAAGCAAGATGGGAGATGTCAGCTGGCAGGAAAAAGATAGGGTAACATCAAAGTTGTTGCCCTTCGTTCATACTGACAGGAACAATACCAAAAGCGTTACTCTCCCGACGTTTCTCTTCGTTTTATTATTTTCTTACTCTTATTGACAGGAAGAACGCCAAAGGCGCTGCTCTTGGTTATTTATTTATTTAACTAATATCGAAATAAACAACATCAAATGCATTGCTGTTCCTTATTTATTTATTTATTTATTTATTTATTTATTTATTTATTCCACTGATATTGGCAAGAGCAGCCCCAAATACTCATTGTCATTACTCTTTCATACTAATTTATCTTTTATTTATTTCAATCACATTGACAAGGGCAACGTCAAAGGCGTTGCTCTTCCTTATTTATTTACTAGCGCAATGCCCCTTTTTCGCATAGCAAGAATACCTTACATTTTGGACATAAAGACACCAAAACTGTCTCCAATCAACTTTCGAACCCCAAAAACTATGTATTTGACACTAATTTCGACATTTTCAATTGAATCGATGAATTAGAAAACCAGTCGCCTCCATCAAAACTAATTTTAGAGAAGCACAAAAAAAAAAAAAAAAAAAAAAAAACGAAATTATTCAATATGCATCTGACATATAGGGCTGTTTTCATTTGTGGACCATAGAACATAGTAGTTCTACGGTCCAAAAATAAAGACAACAATACATGTCAGATGCATATCCAGTAATTACGTTTTTTGTGCCTCTCCTCTAAAATTAGCATCAATCGGGATGACTGCTTTTAGAAATCAACGATTCAATTATTTGTACGTGTCACCATTCCCTCTTAGGAGTACTAATGGGGTATGAATTTGGATTTAAACGGCATCGGAAGTTTCACTGCTTATCTCAGTGACCCCGAAAACTATGGATTCGACACTAATATCGGTCATTTTCGATCATTTTTAAATATCTCCCCGTCTCCCTTCCCCAAGTTGCGGGGCTGAATTTGGATGTAAATGGCATCGGAAGTTTCATTACTCATCTCAGCGATCCCGAAAACTATGCACTCGACACTAATATCGGTCATTTTCGATCATTTATTCTTGCTGTTGATTTTAGTTTAGCGTCCTTTTCAGCAGCGAGGCTATATAAGACATGGACATACTGATTAACGTGGAATCCGAACCACATGAGCTCCGCCAGGAATCGAACCCGGTCTTTCACGCCAAAGGCGCGTACGTTAACCGCTTAGCAATCCCCAAGTTGCACCTTCAAAGTGAAATGATAAAAATCATACCTTATCTATGACGAAAATTGGATCGAGATCGGTGGCGTGGTTCAAGAAGGTATCAAGTCACTTTAATTTTTATATATATAGATTTCATTTGTCTATTTCTTAGAAATGTTTTGCATAACCGTCATTAGTGATGTGAGGCGGAAAATTTTCCGCGGAAAATTTTCCATTTGGGAAAATTTTCCGGAAAATTTTCCGCTATATTTTTCCGGAAAATTTTCCGTTCTAAAAAAAATATCAGTAATCAAGTAACAATTCCTCAGCAATCATGAAATTGATTGAATTTATGTATAGAAATGTTAAAACTGAAAGATCGTTTAAAGAATCTGAAAATTTTCATGGCTCAGACAATTTTCAGTACTATGTAGGAACAAGTTAAACATTTTTTTTCATGAATCGAAATATTTTCTGCCTTATATGGAAAAATTGAAGAATTTTTTAGGAGTCGGAAAGTTTTCATAGATCGGAAAATTTTCATCACGATGTAGAAACAAGTGAAAAACACTTTTCATAGGCCTGACAATTTTGGATATTATGTATAGTGATGTTAGGTGGAAAATTTTTCACTATATTTAACTGCACATAGAGCTACAAAATTGAATTTCAGTAGAGGAAAGTTAGTCAGCAACAAATTATAATTTTCCAATTAGCTTTCGGGAACCGGAAAATTTTGTATTTCAAGTTGGGAAATAAAATTTTACACAGTGTTTCTCTCTCTCTATAGAAGAAAATTTTTCACCTCACATCACGGTTAAACAACGATGTAGGAATAAGTGGACTATTCTTTTACGAATCGGAAAATTTTAATCACTGTACAGGACAGACAATTTTTCGATTCATGGAAAATTGTTCCACTAGTTCCTAGTACTGAAAATTATCTAAGCCATGAAAATTTTCAGATTCTTTAAACGATCTTTCACTTTTTAACATTTCTATATATGAATTCAATCAATTTTGTGAATACTGACGAATTGTTACTTGATCATTGATATTTGTTAACAACGGAAAAATTTCCGGAAAAATATAGAAGAAAATTCTCCACCTCACATCACGCCTAAACAACGATGTAGGAATAAGTGGAGTATATTTTTACGAATCGGAAAATTTTCATCACTGTATAGGACACAATTTTTCGATTCATGAATAATTGTTCCATTTCTTCCTACATAATACTGAAAATTGTCTAAGCCATGAAAGTTTTCAGATTCTTTAAACGATCTTTTATTTTTTAACATTTCTATATATGAATTCAATCAATTTTATGAATACTGACGAATTGTTACTTGATCAGTGATATTTGTTAACAACGGAAAAATTTCCGGAAACATATAGAAGAAAATTCTCCACCTCACATCACGACTAAACAACGATGTAGGAATAAGTGCAGTATATTTTTACGAATCGGAAAATTTTCCGTTTCAAAATTTCCCGGAAAATTTTCATCACTGTATAGGACACAATTTTTCGATTCATGAAAAATTGTTCCAATTGTTCCTACATAATACTGAAAATTCTCTAAGCCATGAAAGTTTTCAGATTCTTTAAACGATCTTTCACTTTTTAACATTTCTATATATGAATTCAATCAATTTTGTGAATACTGACGAATTGTTACTTAATCACTGATATTTGTTAAGAACGGAAAAATTTCCGGAAAAATATAGAAGAAAATTTCCCAACTCACATCTCAACTAAACAACGATGTAGGAATAAGTGAAATATATTTTTATGAATCGGAAAATTTTCATCACTGTACAGGACAGACAACTTTTCGATTAATGAAAAATTGTTCCGCTAGTTCCTACATCGTACTGAAAATTGTCTAAGCCATGAAAATTTTCAGATTCTTTAAACGATCTTTCACTTTTTAACATTTCTATATATGAATTCAATCAATTTTGTGAATACTGACGAATTGTTACTTAATCACTGATATTTGTTAAGAACGGAAAAATTTCCGGAAAAATATAGAAGAAAATTTCCCAACTCACATCTCAACTAAACAACGTTGTAGGAATAAGTGGAATATATTTTTATGAATCGGAAAATTTTCATCACTGTACAGGACAGACAACTTTTCGATTAATGAAAAATTGTTCCACTAGTTCCTACATCATACTGAAAATTGTCTAAGCCATGAAAATTTTCAGATTCTTTAAACGATCTTTCACTTTTTAACATTTCTATATATGAATTCAATTAATTTTGTGAATACTGACGAATTGTTACTTAATCACTGATATTTGTTAAGAACGGAAAAATTTCCGGAAAAATATAGAAGAAAATTTCCCAACTCACATCTCAACTAAACAACGTTGTAGGAATAAGTGGAATATATTTTTATGAATCGGAAAATTTTCATCACTGTACAGGACAGACAACTTTTCGATTCATGAAAAATTGTTCCACTAGTTCCTACATCATACTGAAAATTGTCTGAGCCATGAAAATTTTCAGATTCTTTCAATGATCTTTCATTTTTTAACGTTTCTATATATGAATTCAATCAATTTTGTGAATACTGACGAATTGTTACTTAATCACTGATATTTGTTAAGAACGGAAAAATTTCCGGAAAAATATAGAAGAAAAAATTCCACCTCACATCTTAACTAGACAACGATGTAGGAATAAGTGGAGTATGTTTCTATCAATCGGAAAATTTTCCGGAAAATTTTCATTGTACAGGACAAACAATTTTTCGATTCATGGAAAATTGTTCCACTAGTTCTTACATCGTACTGAAAATTGTCTGAGCCATGAAAATTTTCAGATTCTTTCAACGATCTTTCACTTTTTAACGTTTCCATATATGAATTCAATCAATTTTATGAATACTGACGAATTGTTACCTAATCACTGATATTTGTTAAGAACGGAAAATTTTCCGGAAAAATATAGAAGAAAATTTTCCACCTCACATCTCGACTAAACAACGATGTAGGAATAAGTGGAGTATGTTTTTATGAATCGGAAAATTTTCCGGGAAAATTTTCCGTTTCAAAATTTTCCGGAAAATTTTCATCACTGACCGTCATCCTCTCCGTATGAAGAACAGATGTTTGAGCTAGGATACAATAAAATAAGTGTAACTTCAAGTATTTTAAATACGCTAAAATAGAAGTAACATAAAAGTTATTTAAAATCGAGAATTGCAAATTTCGTATTAGAGATCAGAACTTCTGTTTTTTATATATATTTCTAATTTTATTCATGAAATTATATCTATTGAAAAAACCGAATTGCGTAAACAAATTATGTCCTTATATAAAATTAAATTTTGCATAGCTCATGTTCCTGCGAAGTCATTTACACCAGAGTCAGCTTTTACGGTTCCTGAAAATTAAGGTTATGGAAATGTCAAGGTTTTAGCAACAATGCTTGAATTAATTTCTTGAATACCATTTCCATCTCTATAATTCACGACGTCACGCTGTGTTCTCTTTATCAATACAAGGTCATTTTAAATATCAAATTATGAAACGCCTCACCCTCCCTAAGAAAGGACTTACTAGTATCATGTTTTAGGATTGTATTCATTATTTTGGAACCAGGATGACTATATGAATCCTTTAGAGACTCTGCTTTATATCTAAATATAAGTTATCAAAGCAGTAGAAGGAGCATTCCATGAGATAAACCAGTGAGTATAATCATCAAGACATTAAATCTTAGAACAAAGATAATGATGATTCATGTTTCTTCTAACATTCAAAATTAAGTAAAGTTGGCTTACAGACAAATAGGCCTAGTTCCTTTCTTTTAGCTAATACTTTTACCATAAGAGAGAAGGACGTCATAACAAATGTTAATAATATTGTTTCCAACGAATATATTGTCTCATAACACTAACACTTAGCCTATAAAATTTGACTTTCTTCATCATCTATATTTTGGTATCTTGAACCGAGATAAATATCTAAACTTTAAAAGCGCCACTACGGTTCTCGGTTGCTCGAAAAGTTAGTTAAACGAGTAAACATTTAGTAGAAACCTAGTAATAAGTAAAGCAAGTTAATGAGACACTTTCGTTCAATCAGTTAACTTTTTTTTTTTTTAAAGGAGTGGTAGTGAGTTCACCTTTGGTGCATGGAGTCCTTGGTTCGATCTTAGCTCGCGCCAAGTGAACTTTGTTGTGGACAAATAGCATACTGTGTGTGTGTGTTTTCTCGGGGTTCTCCAATTTCCTCCTTTCTTTATTCCACCATTTTCTTCATTTCTCATCAGCACCGTCTCTTTTAGCCTAGCCGGCATAACCATGGGACGTAAAACTTAAAGATTTCGTTTCACTTCCTATGGTAGTTATGAACAGGAGTCGCGCGTCGCTAGGGATGGATGTGTATGTAGTTCTCTCACTACTATTACGATTGAAAGCAGGTATAGTGGCGGTAACATCATGATGTCCACAATGTCTAGTCTTTGGAATTGGCAGAACAGTGGTCTTTTTTTACTACTGACAGTGCAACTTAATGTGCGTCCAAATGTTGCCATATTTTTACCCCCCCCCCTTTTTAACTCTGATGAATGACTTATACATGTGTGTTGGACAGGCCACTTTTCCCCCCTCTCTTTCTCTTTTCCATTCGACAATAAAAGATAGATGCTCCCTTTCGTGTTAATGCAAGTAAATAAATAGAAATAGAAATAAAAGATTTTAACGTACACTGCCAAACCAATATTTGAATATTTCAGTGTATTACACTATATTTTTATTGCCTTTGTTCTATCCACGGCAAGAAATTATGTAACATTTACTTTAATTACATAACACAATATAACATAATATTTACTTCAACTACATTAAAATATCATAAATTATAATTTGTTCTTATATATTTTTGACAATACAAAATATACATTACTTTAAACAATTAAGAAGAATGAATTCTATTTATTTATTTATTTATTTATTTATTTATTTATTTATTTATTTTGCTTATTTCAACTTTGTTTCAATAATTCATAAAAGTAAGAATATTAATTAAATACAACTACTGTACAATCCAGTTTAACATAATATCCTAGTTAACCGAAATGCTAAAAGAAAAAGTCTTTACTCGTGCGCAACTTTTATTCAAAAGCTCCAGCGATAATTGGGGACAGTACCTCAGTGGCAGTGCGCTTTACCTCTTATGAGTGTGGTCCCTGATTCAATCCTAGGCCAAATAAGCTTGTGGTGGACGAGATCGTGTCCGTGTCGGGGCACTCCGATTTCCTTCCACATTCTCATTACACCAATTTTTCCATCATCAGTGACTTGCCTTAATCATCCATCTCCCTTAGCCTAACGGTCATAATCGTTGGATGTTAAACTCAAAGATTTATCAACAATGAGTAAAACATTTGTTTTGGCCTAGCAGTTATATATCAAAGAGTAAGTTTATTGTTACAGTGCTCACCCACTTTCCCATCACAGTACATATTTTTTAGCATTATTGTACTGTAGTGTACTGTAAATGTCAAGAGACATCTGACAGTTGAGCTTTGTAGACAAATGTACCCGTACAGTACTGAATATTAAGCCAACCAACCAAGCAAACAAACTTTATCTTGGTTTAACCGAATTTTCGTTGAACCGAAGCAACATCTGTCTCATCAAATTTGGTTAAACGAGACTCTAATGTAATATTTTCTGTGTTTTTTTGTAGAAGTGCTATAGTACTGTACATTGAAGTCTGATGTACTATAAGTATGATATATTATAAAAATGAAATATACGTTGTTTGTTACATTACAACGGAAAAAGGTTGACTAAAATGCATATCCTAAGAGGAGCCGGAAGATAAAATGCTTGAGTATCTCAGAAGCCTCGCAAGTTAGGGTGATATGCATTTTTTTTTTTAAAAAAATGGAATAATCTGCTCTCTGTTACTCACTGTTAGTGAGTATTGGTTTATTGTTTACGAGTGATTCATTCTCATATTTCAGAAACAACCAAGTGCATAAGTATTACTGTATTGTAAATTTCATAGGGTCCCAGATGTTTTAATCAGAAAATCTGGGACCCTTACACTGGTTTAAGTTTAATCGCGAACTTCGTGTAAGTGGATTCGAAAGAGGGAGGGAACGGAAATGTTCATTCGCAGGAATGAATAATGTTTACATTAAAGAAACTCAAAATGTCCACTTGATGGCCTTCATATAGGAAGAAAATGACATTATTTCGAAGAACTTTTGTCGTATGTCTTGCACGCAAAGAGAACATATTTGCGTCAGAAGAAACTTTATAGTTTTTGCCAGTGATAAGAAGCAACGTGGACTTGCCTAATGACTTCTGGTTTCATTCAAGTTACATGTATGTTGTTACTGCGAAATTTAACCAGTTTCCTGCTTAAAGACACATCAGTCTCCTTCCTGGTATAAGTTGTGACTGCTATCCTTCATCAGCCGACTTCTTACAATTACATTTTTCAAAGTACCTCTTCTTGGATTTCTACGATGTAATCAAATATGTTGGCTGCGTGATAGACTAGATGGCAATTATGCATTTGGGAGAGATTGCATTGAGATAATACATGCACTCCTAGCGCTTCGTAATTTGAGTTGCTTTAAGAAATACTGGTTAAGATATTCACTGATGGTAATATTTCATCATATCAAGTAGCGTTTTATTTTTCGATGTCATCAAATTATCAGAGAAATGAGGTAAAGATTATCAATAAAGTCGGAGAAGAAAATAATGTTCTGCATTTATAAAACGTTCAAGCTTATGGAATAAAATTAATCATAAATCAATGGCACACACAGTCTTCCTCGCCGCTTCGTTTGGACCTAAATTTGACTGCGCTGGCGTCTCTATGCTATGGAATTAGAAACTTCAAGGATTCCAGTTCAAGCACTTAGCGTTTATAGCGTTAATGCCTAAGTGTGGTGGTTTTGGATGCTTCGCTAGAAATGGTAAAAGTTTCCTTTGATTAGTACAACAGTAAAATTAGGAGCCAGGGTGGTTCAGTGGTAGAGCGCTTAAGTCTGGTGCGTAGAATCCTTGGTTCGATCCCGGGCCAAGTAAGTTTGTTATGGACAACATCGCGTCCGTGAGTTTTCTCGTGCTACTCTCATTTCCTCCCACTTCCTCATTTCTGCGATTCTTTCATCATCATTCACTTGCTTTAATTATCTTGTCTCTTAGCTTAAAGGCTATAATTATGGGACATTTCATTTCATTTTCAACAGTGAAGTTAGTCAATAAGAAAATTCTGAAGTGATGACTAATAAAAAAATGTTCTCTGATTAGAGCTGAAATAAAATTCCTTTTGTGATTCTTAAAGATCTTCAATTAAAAATCAATAAACAGTCTGTTCTTGTCAATCCCCCACATAGCACACTACGTCCCTGGGAAGTTCCATTTTGATCCCAATCATCCCATTCGGTTCCCAGGATTATTGGGACAATGAGAAGACATCCCATGGACGTCCTGCATGGGACGTCCTGAAGGATTCCCATGTAGGAGGTCCACGAGACGTCCCTGATGGGGCAGGAGGTCCGAGGGAAAACCAATAGACATCCCTTCGTGGTCCCGTTGAATATCCCGTATCTCGGGATATTAGGCAACATCTGGATTCTCCCGCGAAAATCCTGTGGATGTCCCAGGAGCACATTCGGATAATCCCGTCGTCCGTTGCGGGCTCAGTCTCGGACATCCCGTGGACGTACTTGTGTTATGTAGGCCCTTATCAAATCAAATCATTGCAAAGATTCACTAGTAATATTCTTTGTATATATACAGTGGTCGAAGTGAGACGATGGTATGCCACACTGCCTCTGATTTTTCACTGATGAAGGCCTTCCGCCTCTGGTTTTTCAGTGAATAAGACATACCGTCACTAGTGAGTAGATGCTAAATACCTTCAATAAATCCATTTCTATACACAGTAATTGACGAATAGCTTTGAACGTAAAAAGATTTTATTTCTTATGTAGAAATAATTTCTAAGTTGACAACACAAGACATTTTTGTTACCTTTTTCCTACCTTTTGTTTTCAAAATGAGGTGTTTTCCAAGAAGTTCATCTAGTTTATACTTTGATGTGCCATATTGAATTGTTTCTTTCTTATGTATATATGTGTATCTTCTTTCCTTAATACATATAAATGTCGTGTTTTGAGTATGGGTAGATTTAGAGGTTACCTACTGTGCGGATAGATTTTCCGGGGGTTTGGTATCCCCTCAGTCGAGTGCAGGTGTGGGTTTTCCCGCAGGAAATAGTTAATATAAAAGCTCGGTTTTTGAGCATTTTCGTGTATAATTCTCTATAATACAACGTTGTTTTATATATGTAAACTGAAATTATTAACAAATATGATTTACTGTTTAACTCAGTGGCGTATTTAAGAGGGGGCTTTTGAACTTAAGCCCCCATCGCGAAATTTTATTTACTATATTAATGTAAATGAAATATCTTGCAGAATTTTCAATGTCCAGCACTAAAATTAGCCAAATCCCCCCCCCCCCCGAAACAAAATCGTAAATACGCAACTGGTTTAACTCCTAATAATTGATGGTTAGCATTTGAGATCGCTGAAAGAAACAACATTAAACACTACTCTAACAGAATGTCCCTTAATGAAATTGGTTTGCACATCAAGATTTTCCGAAACATTTGATAGGTTTGTTTTCTCGTCGTTGCAAAATTCAGATCCTTTGCAACAGAAAAATAACGTTTCCGATCTTCAATCTAGCAGCTCTTCAGTTGTTGATATGCGTTTTGCCAATTTTTCGCCTTTGCCTTCTTTACCTTCAAATACTGTACTGAAAATTCCGCAGTGTATAAGTGAGCAGTACTCGGAACTATTGATAGAAACACCCACGAAAGAAGGTTTGAAGTCTCAGGAAGAAAAGAAGAAAACCGCAGTGACCAATAAGAGGGAAAATCATTCTAATGGTAAAGGAATTCGTGTGTCGAAAGAGGAAAAAGTTAAAAAGGTTGATGAAACCACGATCAAGGAAACAGATCTTGAATCTATTCTTAGTACTTAAGGAGAAAATGTTGCTTGTTCTGTAAACGCGAACTGTATAATTTGTGGAGAATTTGGTAAGGATGATGAATTTTGCTATATCTATAGACAGTGTGGTTACAGGGATTTAGGATTTAGATTTATGGATTTTTGGCATCTATGACCATGCTAGCACTTCACAAGCACACTATCCAAGGAAAGGGAAAGAAGAAAAGATTGGGGAAGGATTGAATCAGACTGGGACCACATTTGCCTAATGTGAATGATTAAAGCTCAGGAAAATCTCATTCAGGCTGGCTGGCTGAAAAACTTTTTACACTTCTTCGACCGAGTGCCTCCACCGAGAATCGAATCCGTGACTAGTGATGGGTAAATTCCCGGGAAGATATTTTCCGGGAATATTCCCTGGGAAAATTCCCGGGAAGATCCCCCAAAATGGGAATATTCCGGGAATTTATGTACAAACGCAAAGAAAATTGAATTCTATTACTATAGATAATATGATTTCAAAGGTAAATTCGTTTCATATCACCGTATATTATTAGTGTTATGTCCAGAGGATTCTTCAAACTGTATATTCTTAACGGCATTATGCTATTTTATTATATTTAGAGAATACGCATAAATGTATATTTACTTTCAATATATTCTATGCAAGTAAATATGTGGAAAAATGGTATAGTAAGTCCACATACTTTTACACCACTAAACAGTTTAAATTTATATGTAAGTGGATTTTCTAAACTTGACTCTACTATTGATATTATAAACATATTAATTTTTTATATATTATAAACAAATTAGGTTGGGTAACTGTCAGAAGACATATGTCTCACCATGTCTCAGAAGACACATTTGCGCATACATATTTATGTTCACAATATTTGCAAGATACTGACCTAGTTTTATAATTTAGCACGTAACATTGTATCACACGACCTTTTTTCCTACCTATTTCTTGTAATTTCATGCGTTAATCCACATGTAAGAGAAGTCTGAGCACCTTTTCAGAAATTTGAATCAGAGCCAGGAGACAGACCGACGTCTATTACTAACTGTGGTTTGGGATGTATTGATAGTACTTCATCTCTATTTCTACATAATTTCTAAATTGCTTTACAAACTGCTTGCTTTTCATCATTTTTAAATTAGTACTTTGCTACTTCTTAGTGCAAATGGAAATGGAACTTAAAAGTCATATTATTAGTTATTTAAAGTACTGTCAAAGAATTCTATTTTTTTAATCTCCAAATTATTTAAAACCTAGAAGTAAATATTAATAAATGAAAATAAAATAATTAGACACATGGTTCTTATAATTAGGAAGATAAAGTAAAGAAATGGAAATAAATTCCTTCCCGGGAATTTATATGCCAGGAGGAAAACCCCATTCCCATTTTTCCTCCCATTCCCATTTTTCCCATTTTTTATTTTCCTTCCCACCTGGAATATTCCCAGTGCCCATCACTATCCAGGACCACACGCACCGAAGGCGAGTGCGTTAGCGACTGCGTTACGCGGGACCACAGTGTGGTTGTTGGGTTCATGATGAACGCAGTGGGTGTGATTCTCTTGTAATTTGCATTTGTGATTGGTGTTTTAAAAAGTAGCTAATAAGGTTGAGAAGGAAGAAAGATTAGGCTCGATGAAAGTTATAAGCTCTTAAGAGAAACCTTTTAAATATAAAACTGTAGAAACCATAAGCTGGCTAATACGAGCCTACATTAGTCTACTATACTTCATTACACATTATTTTACAAGTTGTGTATATTTTATGCTTGAAGTAAAAATTTAGCTGTATGAGAGTAAAATAATATGTTTTGTTACTTTAGGCTAGTGAAATATTGATAATTATTTAATGAACTTATTATCATATGTCAAATACGTATTAAGTAATTACTATTTAATATTTGAGCTTTTTATATGTACCAACATTGAAAACAATGTACGGTTTTCCGAAATCATTTGTTAAATCGGAAAGGGAAAACAAAAACAATAATAATGATTACAAAATTCACAAAGCATCAACTTTGTTGTATTATTTTCATACGCAACTGACTGACTGCCATTCCGGGCACGTGTGGGAAATTCCGGTCAGCAGCATATCTCATCTTTTTAAATCGTGGACATTGACGTGATCTACATACAAGATTGTAGTTTGCAGTGTTGTAGTCGAAAGACTGCTATGTCAATCAGAAAGATATCGCTTGTTGTATGTTGATATTTGGAGAGAAAATTAGAATTTCCCTTAGGTGACCGCTATCCCGCCCCCTCAACTCCCTTACTTTTTTGCGTAGTAATAAAAATTTACTTCACCTTCAAATTCAATGTGATCTCTCGGTTGATGTTTAGTATGCTTTATGTCTACATAATGTTATACGTAGTTAACCCTTTTAGGTTCTGGTCTTTTTTAAAGGTAAATTATAGACTTTCAGTCAAGCGGCTACAGCATCATTCCTATTTATTGTAGGATCATGGTTCATACCTCGTTTTCTTCATAATGGAGCAGCCTTTCAAACGTTACCATTCGCATTTTCCTATCATGTCCCTGAGGCGGGAAATTTTGAGAGCAATCGGGATTTTTCTGTGGAAAAAGAAATGTTTCAAATTTTGAGCCCCTCTGGACCTCCCCTGTGTTAACGTGGAGAACTGAAAATCAACTAAAAATACTAAGGGTGTACTAAATGTGTGTACAGAATTTCAAGGTTCTATTTCGAATAGTAAGAGCGGACAAGATCCCCATAATGCCCCAGATTACCGCAAAAGATCCTGATCTGTGGTAAAAAAAAAAAAAAAATGCTGGGACATCCCTATTTACCCTAGAGTCCTGTGTTGTACCTCGTTCTCTTCAGAATAGTTCGGGATGTTAACAATACTGTGTACTATCGTTTTTCTAGCGCCATAACGGAAAGATGTGTAACAGTATTCTGCATAATCAATTTCGTCTTACGTTAGTAGATATTGTGGTTGTTGTACAGCTTTACGTTTTAGATTTACCAAAAACAAATCTTGATTATCTTAGAAACAACATATGAGGGATTCAAACGGTACCATTCACATGTCTCCATCATGTGTCTGAGGCGTAAAAATCGCCAAAAATGGGGCTTTTGGTTAAAATAGCCCTTTTCTTCTTTTACATTTTTGCCCCTCTGGCCACCTGTGTTAACGAAGAAATGTGAAAAAATCTGATAAATATTGCTCGGTGATCTGAATGTTTGTACAAAATTTAAAAAAAATCTGATAAATATTGCTCGGTGGACTGAATGTTTGTACGAAATTTCAGTCTTCTGGGTGCAAAAGCAAGTCCACCAAAAATAATAAAAGTAGGTCTAACGAAAAAAAAGTAATTATGACGTCATCACCCCTAAATTTCAACACAGAAGGGCGTGAAACCATACTTAACGTGTCCTACAATACCTCTATGCTTGGGGAAAAAAGAAAAGAAAATAAATAAAAAGCTTTGTTGGTACTTAATCGAACAATGAAGACACTACTTTAGTGCTTAAAAATTGGTACTAGAACTTGAAAGGGTTAAACATTAAAATTTAATAGTTCGGGATGTTACCAATACTGTGTACTATCGTTTTTCTAGCGTCATAACGGAAAGATGTGTAACAGTATTCTGCAGAATCAATTTCGTCTTACGTTAGTAGATATTGTGGTTATTGTACAGCTTTACGTTTTAGATTTACCAAAAACAAATCTTGATTATCTTAGAAACAACATATGAGGGATGGCCCTCATCCATATTATTTTGTCCTACTAACGTTAGATATCTCACTTGGTATATGATGCGTTGAGTGCAGAGGAAAATCTAGTTCACTTTTGGTCATTTTGAATATATTTTCATCTTTAACATCCCTATCTGAAGCTCCTTTCACAGGTTAAAAGAGTCATGCCCACATTTGGTGAATAATTAGAATCTAAAGAATAAAAAACTAAATTTTTTTCATGTACTTAATGTTTCTTACAAACTCTATATCTCCTTTTCTCACTTTCTCTTGATTCCCTTATGTTACGTACAGGGGAGGATCTAGACGGTAAAAAGTGGGAAGGCAGCCAGATCCAGACTATGATAGTATATCATGAGTTTATTATAAACTTTGAAAAATATATAAATAAAAGCTTAAATTATTTTTGTCACCGAAAAAATTGGGGGACCTACGCCCCTCGGATAAGGGCTAGATCCGCCTGTGGATATGTACACCTCATATGTCTCATCTTAGAGCAATTTTGTACTGCTAAAACTGTTAAAAATTTCATTGAAGACTATTTTAAACGAATCAGAACAAAGTTCACGATTTGAAAAAAAAAAAAAAAAAAAAAAAAAGTTGATCAATATCAGTAGGAGAATCTTGTGCTCAAAATCTTTTACTGAAATAGTCAATGTGAGAATTGAATACTTTTTCCAGGAGAGGATGCAGCTCACCGATATACGCACACATTTACAGATCTATTCAAATTATTAGACTCAACGTTCAGTTTTTGAATATTTTACTGTTCTTACAATATTACTTGAGAAAACACGTTCGAACTTAGTCCAAATTACTGCTTTGTAACTCTGTCCTAATTGTTAGTGAGTGTGACACATGCTTTTCACTATCAAGAAAACAAATACGTACGTGATATTCAAATTTAATTACTATACAGTGTGTATATCCAAATTGGAACTATTTGTGTGTCTATTGTCTAATAATAATAGTAGAAAAGATAAGAACATGCGCCCGACCGAACTTTATTACTACTGTATAAGAACTAATTAAGAAATTGTCATATTTAGTCAGGGGTGTAGCCAAGGGGGTCCCATCGGGGCCGGGCCCCCCAAATGGCTTCCAGGCCTCCCCCAAATGACCAGCTTTTAAAACATCATAGTAAAATTGTCTTGCTTCATTCATTTAAAAGTAATAAAGTTTATTGACAATTAATAATTTATGGTAAAATAGTAAGGAGAAATATTGTTTTTTTCCCATACCGATCGAAAAATAGTATAATATCTCTTCCTTATACCGATTGAAAATAGGATACTTTTTTTGCGACAGCAGATTACACAATTTACTGCGATTTATATTTGACAGTTTGAAGACAAACGTTTTAACAAGGTACTACAAATACAGCCATAAAACAAAGGTATTAAACTGATTTGTAAGTACAGTATATTTTTATATGCTTTAACAAGTGTTTTAAAATACATAGAGGATGGAAAATTTGGTGAGAAACAATGCTTTTATTCAATTTGGATTTCATTCGCTCTCTCTTTTATTTCTACTCAGTGTAATAAAATAATTGTTTTTTTAGTCACGAATAATAAATAAATATTTTTGTCAGGAAACCGTAAAGAAATTAAGTAAAATTTCAAAGAAAATCAATGTTGTGTAGATAGGTTCTGTATACAAGGTCTTAAAATTTAAATATAAAGGTAACTGAGAAAAGTTTTGTTGCTTTTTCACCCACCACCTTCGAACATTGATATGTCACTTAACCTGGAAGATTAAAAATAGTTCCCATCAGCATCGACGACCTTCTGAAAACGTTCCGGAAGACCATGGAATCCATCGCGGTAGAATTGGTTGGCCGTGAAACGAAGAAAGTATCAGGTGCACTTTGGACTTTTACTAGGGATTTGAACTGGCGTCCTCTAAGGTGATTGTTCAAAGAATGGAACAGGTGATAATCGGACGGTGCAATACCCGGGGAATATAGTGGTTGCAATATTGTTTCCCATCCAAGGCGGAAAATGGTGTCCTGAGTCATCTTAGCTACGTGGGACTTAGCGTTGTCCCGTAAACGAGGACCCATTTGCAATTCAGAAGCGATTGCTCCAGAGTTTTGTGTTTTTGTTGAGCACAGCTCAACTGCTGACACTACACAGTTGCATTGATACTCTGACCAGCTGGTAGCAGTTCCCGATGCACCATGCACCAAACACACAGAAGGACCTTATTCTGGTACAGTGCTGCTTTCGGCTGTTTTGAAATCGGTTCATGGGATGCTAACCAATGATGACGGCGCCGTGGAGTTTCGTATAGGACACACTTTTTATTACATGTCAACGCCCTGTCTAGAAATGGCTCCGAAACAGTAAATGAACACAGGCGACTGCCGCGTTGCCTTCTGGCCCGGAGTCAAAATATGTGAGACCCATTGACCCAACTTGTAATGCTTCACAAGTTGATGGATGTGCTGCCGAATGGTTTCTTCACACCCTGAATTGTAGTCCCAGTTCCTCTTTGTATATGTGTTGGTCTTCTGGCACGTAGTGTTTTCGGGTGTTTCGTCATCGTCCTTAAACTTGTTAAACCATCGCTGCAATGTCCGCGTCGTCACGACACCCTCACCAAAGGCCTGGCATATCGTCTGTCCCGCTACAGCGGCGTTTGACCTCCATTTGAACTCGTTCAGCATACATGCTCTTATGACGCTCTGTGGATGTCCCATGTTCCCTCTGTCTTTACGCAAGTTCACGGTGTATCTGAATTGCCACAACCAGGTAGTATGTTGGATATTTCCACACCAACAACTGACGTTCGCCTTATCTCCACTCGCATTCAACTAACAGTGTGAGGTCCAATTGAACACAGACTTCCACGAAAAGGGACGGAACTTTCTTGGTTACCTTTATAGTTATGCACAAAAGTATAGCGTTTGGTCCCGGGCAGTAGTTCTTGATTAAGCATAATAAAAACTATCTTGAATATAATTTATGGATAATAATAATAATAATAATAATAATAATAATAATAATAATAATAATAATAATAATAATAATAATAATAATAATAATAATAATAATAATAATAAGCTAAAATAGGGATTTTAGTTTTCCAGAAGAAAACCAAAATTTTCCTTTCTTTCAGACCTCAAAAACACTAACAGCAACACTTTTTTTGGCTTTGTACATTGTAGCTGGCCCCCCCTCAAAAAAGACGGGCCCCCCTACACAAACCTGCTGGCTACACCCCTGTATTTAGTGTATTTTAGCAGGACAATATGTCTTCAAACACATAATTAAAAGTAGAGGCTGTTCCTGAGGGAAGTCATATAGTTAAAAATGGAAAGCTTTCTTGCTTCAAAGTAGGGGATAAAAGGCAATCTAATGGACTTAGAAGGTGCAGGGCCCGATTGGAAAAACTGTTGCGGGACCCGAAGTTCCCAAATAACTTGCTTATACATTGCATATACTACATTGCCCCATGCCACATACTCACTCACACACACACACACACCTATATATATATATATATATATATATATATATATATATATATATATATATATATATATATATATATATATATATAGGCCTATGTGTGTGTGTGTGTATGTGTGTGTTTTGAGCAGGTAAAACTTGGTTTTGGGTGGGAGGAGAGAGAAAACATACAAAGAAATCGCACTGAGGCTATACCATCCAGGTGTTCATGGACGTATCATATTAGTTAATATATATTATTACAACAGAAGTTGGAAACGTAAAGAAATAAACTATTACTCAATAAATTTCAGAACATATTGTTAGTTTCCAGAAAGTTAATACAAACTATTCGCCTAATAATTAAGCGCGAGCCGAATTGATGGAACTGAGCCTGAGCGGGAGCGCAACCCTAGCGAGCCCAGTGCAAAATAGCCATCTATGAACAAAAGTCATTCCATTAAGTCTCTTTATATCTGATCTACTGCATTCTGTCGGTTCTCTCACTGATTGTGTTCAGATATCAGCGCTATTATGATTATGTAATTTACTGCTGAATGACGTGAGTGACTGTCTGTCTGTCTACCAGTACTCTTTAAACATGACAGTGTAGACTTTTTTTTTTTTATCTAAAAAGTCTATAGCACAGTCAGGGCAACAATGAGGCACACTCCTTCTAAACGTAGCGGTATTTCTATCTGGAAACTTTCATGAGAAACAAGCAAATATATTCATTTGCATTATTATTTTTAATAATTATGAAGAAGTACATAAGAGAAATTGTCTACTGCAATTAAATGAAAGGAAGAACATGACCAATCTATAATCTTGCTATGACATCAACTTTCATCTAGGAGACATGGCAGATGTTATTTTAAATATTATATTCCTCCAAAAATGGTTAAACAGCAAATTCGAAACAGTTGTTGTGAAGGGAGCTTGTCCTTCTCCCTCGCGTGCGAAATTGTTCCTCGTCCTCGGAACCCTCATCATTGCAGTGGAAGTTGAACCTCGTCCTCGCGCACCCTCACCCTCGCAATGGCAGTTGGTCCTCGCCCTCGATCACCCTTGCCCTTGCAAAGGGAGTTGTCCATCATCGTCGCTCGCCCTTTCCCTCGTGCTGAAGACTTGTCCTCGCCCTCGTTCACCCGCGTCCTTGTGTTGGGAATTTCTCCTCGCCCTTGCGCACCCTCGCCATCGCTGTCAAAACTTGTCCTCGCTCTCGCGCACCCTCGTCCTCGCAAAGGGAGTTGTCCATCGCCATCGCTCGCCCTCGCCCTCGTATTGCGAATTTCTCCTCGCCCTCGCGTCATTGTGGGCGAGGGAATTTGAGGGTGAAGATGCCCTCGATAGGGTCACCCTCGCGAGGGTGAACATCTCGGGATCCAAGGAGCGTCCACCGGGTCCGGTCCGCCCAAAATACCTTCCTAACTCAACATAATTTTTACTTGTTAAACAGAAAATGCTTGATGTAGCACGAAAATTTGATCTTACACTTAATCTGTACTTTTTCTCTTATAAAAACAATCTACTTCTATTATTTTTTTCTGATTGTATTTTCGCGTGCCAAACAATATCCGTTTAATACTACAAAGATGTAATCGCTTGTAGTATTAGACCTCCCTCCCAACAAAAATTTCGGGTACGAGCCTGCATAGTTCTTTATATTACTCTAATAGCAGCAATCCTTGCTTGCTTGCAATCTTTCTTCCTAATCGAAAGACTACAAAAGGTTAAGAAGAGAGATCTTTCATAAATTGTTTTAAATCAAACTTGCTTTTCTTTAAGTTTCACTAGACAGCTTTTATTGATTTATTTATACATATTTTTGGGGATTACCAGTATCTAATCATGGCCTTAATTCTGTTACTTGTGAGGGATAACGTCCTTTGGTGAGCAGTAAGGAAATAAGAAATGAAGAAAGTTGTCTGTTTTGTAAGGTAGGTATCATCCCGACATTTCCCTAGTGATAGCAAGTAAAACCAGGGAATAACTTCACTCAGGATGGCTAGCCTGAGAAAGAACCGCTTGCAGCAAAAGTAAAAATGTTAGCAACTACACTACACGGGACCATTAGTTTCTCTACGCAAAACAAACGTTGATCCCTATTTCTGTCTTCATGACCATTGGAGAAAGTTCTACAGGGAAAAGTTATCCTTGGTGGGGTGCAAATTTATCTCCCCAGAGGGATATGTTTTTATCAGGGGAGAAATCCCTAGCATAACCTGTCAATTCGCACACCAAACGTAACTATAGCGAAAATTTTAAGAACGAAGAATCTATGATATACTAATTCCGCATATTATATTGTATGGATACCAAGGTTGCGTATAAATTCGTATAGGTTTACGCGAAGGTTGCTTTAAGATAAAATATTTTGAGAAATATATCGAAGAATGTTCATATTGTGAAACTATGAGAGAATTCCAATCTGTGGAGTTCCCGTATTGCAACAGATATGATGTATCTGCCATTTCCGGATTGAAAAGAGGGATAAGATTGAAACTAGAACAATTCTCGGGCAATTCTACATTATAAGCACAACTATTTTTTTTTTATTATTATTATCTCGTATCGCTTCCTTTCTATGACTATCCAATATACAACCTGAAGTGCTTAAACCTACTGGGCGGAAACCGACTTTATTATTGAGACACTGGATCCATACAAAAACGAATTAGTGTAAGAAGCAATCGCATGATATCCACCCCAATCTTTCATCACTGTTATCTTCGACGGGATTCATGTACCGGTAATACAGAAAGAGAAGTTCCCCCGTTCTGAAAACTTGTTTGATCCTAGTGTTCTTCGAAACCGAAGCAAATTTCCATGATGAAAAAAAAAAAAAAAAATTATGTCAGTAATACTGTTCGTCAAACTTACATGTTCACTTTAATCAGTTGCAAAAATGTGAGAGTTTTATTTTCCTTTTTTTTTTTTTTTTTTTTTTTTTTTTTTTTTTTTTTTTTTTACAAAAGAAGAAACGATTGAATAACTAAGTTACGTTAAAGCTAAAAGAGGAACATATGACAGCCTCCTCTACTTTACACTTTAAGATTCCTATCTTTAAGAATTGTAGAATCTAGCAAAATATCATGACGTTTTACAATATTGGTTCTGAAAAGTAAGTAGTTTTTGTTTGTTTGCAGTTTTGCATCCTTTCAGATCGCCGTGTATCTACAGTTTAAGATCGAATCTGAAACACCGTCATCATCATCATCATCACCATTATAGGTATTCTGCCATTATTGGCAGGTCACTTTTTACAACTGAGAAGCTTCCATGCTCCACGCTCTTCTGCTAATCCCTCCGCAATCAAGTACGACTTTTCTGTTTTGATATTATCCATAAATTGTAGTCTCTTTTGCCTCTTCCTCTCTTTCCTGCCACCTACCCTCTAACATGTCCTCATGGTACAGTTCCTTCTCAGCCAATGTCCCAACCAGTTTCTCTTCCTCTTCCGAATATCTAAAACTGTTCTTTTCTCCCCCACCATTTCTAACACCCTCTCATTCGTTTTCCATTTGACTCAGCTAATTCGTTCCATTCTTCTCCACACACACATTTTGAAAGCTTCCAGTCGTTTCTTATCATTTTTGCGTAATGTCCATGTTTCTGATCCATACAGTACAATACTCCGCACGAAGCATTTTATGAGTCTTTTTCTCAACTCTTTATTCAAGGTCCCACAAAAATAGTATTTTCTTCCTCCTAAATGCTCATTTAACCGTTCCTATCCTTGCTTTTATTTCACGTTCACATTTCATATCATTACTAATAACATGATCCAGGTATCGAAATCTAGTTTCATGTTATATTTTCTCCCCTTCTACTTCTATATTTGACACCGAACCCTTTGTTCCAATAACCATGGAGTTTGTCTTTCTAACTTTTACTTTCATTCATTATTCTTCACAACACTTCCTCACGTTTTCTAACATCTTATTCATTTTCTCTTCAAATTCCGCAACAAGCGCAATATCACCTGCAAACCGTATACACCTGACTTGAAATGCCGTCTTCTTTTTGTAGGCTTTTTTTCACTATCTCTTCTAGAAGGATATTAAATATTGTAGGCGAGAGACAGCAACCCTGTCGAACTCTCCTTCCAATTGCACTCTTTTGTGTTATTTCCTCCGCTATTCTAAAAGTTACTTGTTGGTTCAGATATAAATTTCTTATGAGCCTTCGATCTTTCCATTAAAACCCAACTTTCTTTAGAATTTCCAACAACAACTCCCAATTCACGCGGTCAAAAACCTTTTCTAGATCAACACATACCACATACACTTCTTTCCTATTTTCTATAAATCTTTCACCGATCAATCTTTATAACGCAATTGCATCCCTTTTAATCTTACCTCTCCTGAACCCAAACTGTTCGTCGTCAACTTTTTCATTTTGTCCTCCTTAACTAAACCACCGTAATATGTTCAAATTTTAAAGCTCTTTCATCAAGAACGAAACCCGAGACCTCAAGTACCGAAGTTGCATGCACTATCCACCTAAATAACGAAAATTAAATGAAAGCTTTATATTTTACGTCTCACGTTTATGCCGGGTAGGCTAAAGGAGTCGATGGTGATGAGAAATGCATGAAGTTCTTGAATGAAGAAAGTGAGAGGAAACGGGAGAACCTCGAGAAAACACACGCACATGGTGTTTGTCCACTACAAAGCTCACTTGTCACAAGATGGGATCGAACCAAAGACCCCATGCACCAGAGGTGAACGCTCTACCACTGAGTCACCGTGACCCCACTAAAGTAACGGGCAGGGCTAGAAAGTAAATATTTAGATGAGTAACCGCTAGAAGAAAACCGTGTTGATAATATGGTGTTTACCCAGTGTCGTAAGAAAAGCTGATATAAAGAGCTAAAAGCAAAAGATGGTGAACTCTAGCCAATAAAACTAACGAGAAAAGCCATAGTACGAGCGATGTGCTCAGCATACATAAAACAATTTGAAATTTCCAGTTGGTAGATATAAGCCTTTCGAGATTTTTGATCACGGACTATTTATCTATTAATAAGACATAAAGAATATAATATATATACATATGTGCTCTTAAATGCCTTAGAACGTAATTACGGATTCAGCTAATACTCCTATACTACTGTAAGTTGTAATTTCTTATTGACATGTTGAACCTATATCCGTGATATCCATAATTTACATGTTTTGAAGCAGTGAGCCTATGTTCTCTTTAGAGTAATGATGCACTTCTGAAATTATCTTATCATGTTCCCACAATAATTAAAAATAAATAAATAAATAAATAAATAAATAAAATAAAAAAGCGAAAAACAGTAAGGAATATTATACTTACCCTGTAATTATGACTTTCGCTATCCTTCCATTTTTTACACACATTTAATTACTCTAACCAACAAATTATCTCCGTAAAGTGGATTAAGGAAAGTAATTGTTACACTTTATCATTAAGTAATAATTTATGTAACGTCATTGCATTGATCATAAGTTAATGTAGCCTATTTTTCTAATGTCGCTGTTAAATGTTTATGTCTTCTCTGTGATTTTAATTATGCTAATTATGATATTTTAGAACTATGTGGGGTGAAGATGATTGGAGATCGTAAGGAAGATAGACATTTATGTCATTTATTTAATGCGTTCTTTTCTCACTTGATCTGTAGGTAGGATAGATATTCTTTTTAGTAAGCTTGCAAAGTTTATCTTGTTAAATGATCTACTGCTCAATATGACATATTATTTTTGAATAGTTTATTTTCTGTAACTATATATTCTTTGCATTAGCTAACTTGAATAAGAAGATAAAAAGGTATATTCATTTAATAATAAGTATTAAAAAAATGTATGATGATACAAAATGTCCAATTGTTCACACATGTCCTCTTACGTTTTCAGACTAAAATCTCACCCTAAGAAAATTTACACCCCAAACAGGGACACCCTATGAAAATGTACATTATAATCGTAGTTTCGCAATTGCTTTTTGAAGAAATATCACATTTAATTAAGTAATTGAAGACATCGGTGTAAGAAGGGAATAGTTCCAATTGCAGATTTGATTCCTAATTGAAAAAAAAAGTGAAAACGCAATTTATTTTCATTTAGCCTCCAAACACTTTGTAAAAAATGTGATATTATAGGAGTAAAACATTTTTTTGCGAAAAGTTTGGAGGTTAAAGTAGAGTAGATTTCTAATAATATTTTGTTTCAATCCTAAACCAAATGTATGTTCTTTCTTTGTTGGTAAACGTAGCATAAATATAGCATGTAGAGTTATGGTAGTAAACTCTGTTAAGGCATTAAGAATATATGATACGATGAATCTACAATTTACAGTCGAATCCGAACCATCGTAACAGTCCAAATTTCAATACTCTCTCATTGGAAGTCAAACCCTGAATCACGTGCTCGAAATGTGCACGCGCTATTCGCTAGACCCAATGAGCAGGCCTGTATGATTTCTGGTACTTTGACATTTGATTGCAACCATAAGATCATAAGTTTTTTATACATCGTTACGTATCACTAGGGATGCGCACGAGTCGAGACATGTCTCGAATCTCGACTCGACTCGACTCGACTCGAATTCGAGTCGAGACACACTCTGTAAAATTCGAGACGAGTCGAGACAAACGTATTTCTCGACTCGAATGTCTCGAAAATTTTTCTATAATTTTTAATATTATTGTGAAGATAGTGCTCGCTCAGAAACACTCGTCACGAGAATTTCGGAAACTGCAGGACTTGTCAGGTGTTCGAGGAGTGCTGTGGTGATTGTCTTCAGCAAGTGACGAAACCAAGGGGAAAAGACGTCCAAATGTCGAGGGGTTGGGTGCCCCCACGTCATTACAGATGTCGAACGTCGTAGGCTGGGTAGACTGGTAAAAGAGAACAGGCGGCGTGTGTCTGAACTAGTGTTGTCAATTTTCCGGAAATTTTGAACCTGTTTTTTTTTTATTTTCCGGAAAAATTGAAAAAAATAAATATGTTTGTATTAGGTTATTTTACTAGTAATGATATATCTTTTTTTTCAAACACGCGAAAAATGTAAGTTCAAAAATTTTAATATTGCGAATATTAAAAAATAGCACTCGAAAATAAAACTATTCCAATTATTACCTATATATTAAAATACTAGATTTACGCGTATATGTTTCTCCTCACAGAAAAGTTTATATGTTTGTCTCCAATATTTTCAACAATGAATCTCGAACCCATAAGTGCTAGAAACGTGCCGTTTTCATTTGTCGAATCCAAATTTTATGTAAATTGTCCAGTTCTATTTGAATATTTTTATTTAAAAAAAAAAAAACATGGTCATTAGTTCTTTATTACATTTATAGGGGTACACAAGAAGTACTGTGGGGGCGCGGTGGCTCAGTGGTAGGGCGTTCACCTCCGGTGCTTGGGATCCCTAATTCTATCTCAGATCGCGCCGTGTGGACTTTGTGGGGGACAAACACCATGCTCGTGGGTTTTCTCGGGGTTCTCCCGTTTCCTCCCACTTTATTCATTCCACCATTTCATTCATTTCTCATCATCACAGTCTCCTTTAGCCTAACCGGCATAATCGTGGGACGTAAAACTAAAGACTTATTTCCACTAGAAGTACTGAAATTTTTGAATAAGTAAAGGATCATACCCTACGAGTTATATATTCCAACATCATATAGTTGTATATAGGGGTTGTATATCGGTCAGGCGTTTGTTTCATGTCCAAATGATAATCAAAACGAAGGATAACCATTTCTCCAGTCTAAGATTAATCTTCATTGTTTGGAGAGGGTTTTTTTTTCAATAAACACCTTTTATCACTGACATAATTAATTGTGTGTGTACTTTATTTACTTATTAAATAATGCATGCAAATGCATGCACACACGATATGGGCAGTCAGTAAATGGATACTTGAATATTTTAATTCAATTATCTATACAAGCCGGCTACTCGTCTTTTGTTTTGCCACGGATGCAGCCCAAACTACTCTTTGGGATGAGCTTCTTACCGGATGTGTAGCTTACCGAAGGACCCCACAGATGTTATCGAAACTATTGTGCTATTGTTCTTTGTATGCTTTGGCAGAAAGTTCTGTATATATCGAGCCCGCCAGTGAAGCCATATCTAGCATCTTGGTGCTAGATTTAGCATAATTCACTCCCATTTAGCATCTAGCATCTTGACTTTAGCATCTTGGTAAAATCTCATTCTTTCCTCTGGAGAACAGAAAAAGAACGAAAATTTAGATGGCTCACTGACCGTTGGGAATTATCCCTTAGTTGAAGCGATGTTGGAGTAATAAAACCAGTTAGTATTTCCGCTGTTGTATTGTTGAATTCACAGAAATGTTCAAAAATAAGCAAAACGTGACTCTGTTCAAGATGTTTACTTACCCATAGTTTTATTATTGTCAAGTGAACCCTGAGTGTCTGGGATGTTTCTGTCCCTTCTCACTTTACAACTTGAGAGGGTATGACCGCTAAAAGAAATGCTTCAGTGCTGCGTCGGAAGCGGCATCTTTTGTATATATTTCTCAAAATGTTATCCACTCATAAAGTATAAATTCCCCCTTCCTTCCCTGATTTTCTTTCCAATACAGAGAACCGACTCTTTAAATGAAGAAAGAACCCTGAACCCTCCCTAAAATGCAAAAATGAATGATGCGTACAAATAACAAATCTGTGGATGAATCAAATAATGCAGATACCTGAGAAGATGATGACGAAGATAACAGTGCTTGATGCAGCGCAGTCCACCACATGTAAATAGATTTGAAGTGTTCATATTTGTGTATGTGCTTGTTTCTGAGTAATTATATGCGCGTGTGTCTTGTAATTGTTATATTAATATCCACTGGATTAAATGAAAGTATAGAATGGATTTGATGACTGCCAAATTGATGTCACCTTGGTAAGTCATTACTTTTTAATATTTAGTAATATTAAATTAGATTACAGTTTAGCGTCGTTTTCAGGAGCAAAGCTCTACAAGACGTGAACATACAGTTTAACGTCGGATTTGAAACACATGAGCTCCTACCATGAATCAAACCTCGTTCGAGAAAGGCGCATACGCTAACCACATAGCAACAGGGAGCTCAACATTTAGTGATATGTATATTGTAATATCCTATGTGATTTTGTAAACAAGCAGTACCACGCTTCAATGTTTACAAACAACACCACATGGTTCAGCAAGAGGATATACTGCCAGAGGGACCTATAATCACATGCAGACGACGGCTTCTAGCCCCTCCCATGGAGCAGAAGACGACATCGGAGCAGCAGCGCCACCGCCACCCAAAAGGACCCTATAAATTGGATGGACGAAGGCAATTCGACACCAGTTCTCTGGTGACCCTCCTCTAGTCTGCTACGGGACTCTTGGAGTAACCTAACCCCAGGCCTCTAAACTGCTACGGGACTACGCCTCTCCTGGCTTAGCCTGCTACGGGGCTCTGTCTGGGAATCCCAACCTCAGCCGCTTAGCCTGCTACGGGGCTCTGTTGGCAATTTAACCTGCCTCTGCTTGCTACGGAACATTGGTTCCTTAACTCCACTCCTCTTAGCCTGCTACGGGGCTCTGTTGGAGATCCTGTCTGCGACCACTCGGTCAAAGACTACCTTTTACTTACCTTTTTAAATAGAGACCAAATTGTATAGTATTTTTGTACAAATACTCATATAGTGGATTTTTATAATAAAACTGGTAGTGGGAGTCGATTCCGGACACTCTTTTTATTAACTGCTCTACCTTTTTCTTATATATGAGACAAAAATACACAAAGTTTTACAATATTAAGTTGTACAATTATATTCGTTTAATTTTCACTAATATAATCTTCATAATGTAAAGCATTCGCTAGACACGTTATCTTTTTTAAAAACAAAAAGCCTATCTCTTATGTTTCCGTCTCGGGGTTGCACTGCGGGATGATAGAAATCCGAAAGAGATGTTTTTATTTTATTTTGTACAGTAGATCTGCTCTTTCATAATCTCCGTGTTTGATAAGAATCAACCTCCCTGGCTCACGAAAATGTATACGTAATATAACAAACCATGCACATTAAATACCAGACTAATATAGCAAACATTGAAGATGCCCTCTAGAAAATTTTCTTCGGCCGCCCATGTCTGGAGGTACACAATTTCGCAACTCAGTGGATACGATGTATATGTATTCAAAGTCTACTGATTTACCCATAAAATTTAAATTTTATAACAATATTCTCAGTGAGTACTAACCTGAGAAGAACTATTTTTTTTTAATTCGATCGCTAAAGATTTTTTTTTGTTCACCAGGTCTCGGTAATCCTTCAGCACGAAAACTGAAGTTTCTACAAGTGTTTCCCCAGCAATTTTTTTGAGAAAGGGGTCCTCCAGGAGCGTTATTTAGGAGGTAATTCCTGCGTTTGTTATATACATATATAGATATAGATAGATATAAATATAGATATACTGTGTATATACATATAAAGATAAGTAGGAGCGGCTCTTTAAAATTAGTTCGGAAAGATATGAAAATCTGGCATAATTTGCAAGAATTTATCTAGTCTAATATAAATAAAATAAATAGTTTGTTTGTGTTTGTCTGTCTGTATGCGGCCTGGGGACCAGATGAGTGGACCGAGAGTTACCAAAATTTGGCCAGGGGTACCTTGGCCCAGGCCCCAGATCAAGACGATTCTTTTTTTTTTTTTCAAAATTCGAACCAAGGGATCTCAGGGGGCGCTTACAGGGACATGTAAAAGTGGTAGAAAACGGCCGATATTACTGTCAAATTCATAGTTTTCGCGGTCGCTGAAATCAATGGTGAAACTCTGATCTCATTACAAATTCACCCTATTCGGGCCGGGGATTACGGGGGGAGGAGTCGGATTCCGAGATATGTAAAAGTAATCCAAAATGATCAATATTAGTGTCAGATTCATGGTTTTTGCGGTTGCAGAAATGAATGGTAATACTTTAACAGGCGTTGTCTTCCAAATACTGCCCCCATGCGTAGAATGGGTATATTCATCTGTCTAATATAAATAAAATAAAAGAGTTTGTTTGTGTGTTTGTCTGTCTGTGTGCGGTCTGGGGACCAGACGAGTGGACCGAGAGTTACCAAATTTTGGTCAGGAGTACCTTGGTCTAGCCCCAATCAAGACTAAAAGTTGTTTTCAAATTTCGAACCAGGGGAGTCTCAGGGGGAGGCTTTTACCGGAACCGGCTTGGAAACCAGACAAATTGATCGAGAGTTACCAAATTTTAGTCACCAATACCTTGGTCCAGGCTCCAGACCCGAGTTAAACGATTTTGTCCAAATTCGAACCAGGGGGGTCTCAGGGGTCGTTTACTAGGACATGTAAAAGTAGTAGAAAAAAACCGATATTAGTGTTGAATTCATAGTTTTCGCGGTCAGTGAAGTCAATGCTGAAACTCCGATCGCATTAACTTCCAAATTCATGCTATCCGACACCGGGCCGGGGGTCACCGGGGGAGGGGGAGTTGAGATATCGAGACATATAAAAGTAATCCACAATGACCAATATTAGTGTCAAATCCATAGTTTTCGTGGTCGCTGAGATCAATAGTGGCACTTCCATTAGCGCTGATTTGCAAATTTCGCTACAATGCATGTGGGCCGGAAGTTAGCGGGGTGGGGTGGGGTACCGAGACAAGTAAGAGTAATCCAAAATGACCGATATTAGTGTCAAATCCATAGTTTTCGCGGTCGCTGAGATGAATGGTGACACTTTCATTAGCGATCACTTGGAAATTCAGCTACCATTGTATGTGGGCCGGGAGTCAGCGGGGGGTGGGGGTGGGTCGAAGAGGATACCGAGACATCTAAAAGAAATCCAAAATGATCGATTTAGTCTCAGATTCATAGTTTTCGCGGTCGCGAAAATGAGGGTAATACTTCCACGGGCCTTGACTTCCATGCGAAGAATGGGTATATTTAGCTAGTATATATATGTATTTATATATATACTGATCAAAAAATTAGGGAATCAGATGAAAACACATGTAAAACTGCTTACGAATGATGTGAGAACACTGTATCTTGTCCAGATTAAAATCATGAAAGCCCAACGTGCAAACGAACCGTTTGGAACATCAGTGCACGTGATCAGTGACGTGGTGCTACCAGATATCATTTTGTAGTGTGGCGCTGCCAACACATTCCATCTCCAGAATACCTTTGTTCTCATTGTGTTTAGTGCGTCACAAATCTACGTAGTGAAATTGCGCAACAACGTGATTTGCCAGAATCGTTTTCATGGCGAGCTGTCGGTAGGTTGGAAGCTGGTCAATCACGGCGGGAGGTGGCACATGCCATAGGAGTGGCACAAAGTGTGATTTCCCGATTGTGGAATCGATTTCAAACAACTGGAAGTGTTCGAAGAAGACAAGGACAGGGTCGTCCACTAGCAACTAAAGCCAGAGACGATCGTTATCTCTTGTTAACAGCCTGTCGAAACCGGCGTCAGAATACAACTCTGCTCCCGCGAGCCTTCCGAACAACAACGGGACGCACAATATCTACTCAAACGGTCCGCAATCGCCTTCGAGAAGGTGGACTCTACACACGTAATCCTATGGTATGTGTCCCATTAACTGCATGACACCTTGTTGATCGAAGAGCGTAGGCGGAGGAACATCGTGGGTGGGGACGCAATGAATGGGGCAATGTTTTGTTCTCTGACGAGTCTCGATTCAGTGTGGAGCCTGATAATCGACGTGTTTTCATCTGGAACACGACACAATCCCATGTTTTTGCGAGAAAGATCCCAGTATCATGGCGGTGGACTGATGGTGTCGGCAGGAATCAACATTGGTGGGCGTACTGAGCTCCACATCATCCGAACTGGCTCTTTGACGGCTCTCAGATATAGGGATGAGATCCTGAAAACTCTTGTTCTTCCTTATGCTGGTGCCATTGGTGACTGGTTCCTTTTCATGGATGACAATGCTCGTCCTCACAGACTTCGGTTAGGGGATGAGATGCTGGATGCTGCGGGTATCGCTCGGATGAAGTGGCCAGCATGCTCTCCGGATCTCATTCCAGTTGAGCATGTCTGGGATATGCTTGGCAGACTAATTGCCGCTAGGCCAGTAAATCCAACAACCATTCCAGAGCTGGAAGTCTCTCTTCTGGATAAGTGGCACAACATCCCCCAAGAACTCATCGATAATCTGATTGAATCCATGCCACGCAGGTGCGAGGCTCTGTTGGCTATTCGAAGTGATCATATGACATATTAAGGAACAATCAGTGTTGTTGCCTTGCCTGTTTGTGAGCAGTTCGAGAGGTGCACACATAACCGTCTTGTGTCCTAAGCCATATGAACAAGGTTTTCCGTGCCCCAACATCAGTATGTGCCCCATTTTTCTAGTGTATCTTAAAGCATTCCTTCTCTTATGATATATATGAGTCAAACACAAGCTTATTCATACACTATCTTAAGGTCTTGCGTGATATTTCAGCTGAACCCCTAATTTTTTGAGCATTATATACAGGATATATATATACATAGTAGCGGATCCAGGATATGATCAAGGGAGGGGCTAAACCATAGTTTGCAGTTATCCAGTGTAAAGCAGAATTAAAGCTCATTTTATGCAGTGTATACTTGAGTGTGAAGGGGGGCTTTAGCCCCCTTGGATCCGCCTCTGTATCTCTCTCTCTCTCTCTCTCTCTCTCTCTCTCTCTCTCTCTCTCTCTATATATATATATATATATATATATATATATATATATATATATATATATATATATATATATATATATATATATATACATGATCGAAAATGGCCTCGAATCCATACTCGCTGAGATGAACAGAAGATGCCGTTTAAATCCACAAATTCAGCCCCATTAGTACTCTAAGGAGGATGGTGACATGTAAAGATAATTGAAAATTATCGATATTAATGTCAAATTCAGAGTTTCGGGGCTCCACAAGTTTATTGGTGACAGTTTTGGTGCCCTTTGTGTCCAAAATGAAACGAACGGATATTCTGCTAGTCTGTAATAATAACTAAAGGAAGTTTCACTTAATATATTTCTCGCTGCTCAAATTTACTCACTTGTGCGGTATATGTGTGTAAAGTAGAATTAAACCTATTGCTTTAAGTATTTTTTCCGTTAGCGAAATACATTGTATATACAGTAGGACGTCGATAATCCTAACGTCAAAAATCCGAACGCGGTCCCTAGAAGCTTTTTACATTTTGTCTTAACGCTAGTGACAAACAAACAATAGCGTGTCCATCGACATTATGTGAAGTCAGTGTTTTTACAAAAGTTCATTTATATGTAATTGTTTGTCATGTATTTTTATTTTTTCTTAGGCCTATAAGTTTTAAGTGTGACTTACAAGAACAGTGTTATTTAGAGTACAAGCAAGTTTTTCAGAAACATTAAATGTAAGTAGCCTTACGTACGGTATTGTAATTACTGTATGTACTGAATAACCACTGTATCGATAGAAGAACATACCGTGCAGTATATGTAAGCCTAAATGGCATTTTCTTGGTCATTTTCGAAAATCCGAATACCTGTGGTCCCAATTAGTTCGGATTTTCGACTTCCCACTGTATATGTTGCAGACATGTTACAGCATGTAAGATTACTAGCATCAGGCCAACAAATAGTTTTTAAACTACATTTTCCTGTTTTTGCCAATATTTCCGAAATTCCGAATAAATGATTTTTTCTAATGGTTTCAAATTTCCGGAATTTTACATAGAACAATAAAGATATCTCTATGAAATATATGTTTGATTTAACATATTAACTAAAATGATTCTGTGTTTAACGAAAATGATGATTCTGATAATACCCAAAGTTTCCGTTTTTTCCCCAGCTCGGCAAAACATTAAAAAAACTTTTTTTAACCCAAAATTTCCGTTTTTTTCACAGGCCTTCACAACACTAGTCCGAACACACAGTGCACCGAACACTCCTAACGATGGCGAATGTTAACACCACGACATCCGCAACTATAACTGAAATGAACACGTGACCATCGCCACTATACCTTGGCACAATGGCAGAGCGTTGCATTGTCTGATGAATTCCGATATCTTCTTCATCATGACGATGTGAGAGTGCGAATCCGTCGTGTTCAAAGGGAACAGCTCCTTGACATCTGTACTGAGGGACGGAGACAAACTGGCTGCAGCTTAATTATTATCTGGAGAACATTCAGGGGAGCATCCATGTGTCTAGTGGAATCGAGCAAGGCACCATGACGGCCGAGGCGTCGCACGCTACTTGCAGACTACGTACACCCCTTCATGACGGCCATGTTTCCCATCGGTAGTGGCATTTTTCGACAAGATAATGCACCATGTCACAAGGCCAGGAGTGTGATGGAGTGGTTCGAGGAACACAGGAGCGAGTTCCAAGTGATGTGCTGGCCCCCAAACTCGCCGGATCTTAACCCAATCGATCACATCTGGGATGTGATTGAACGTAACGTGAGGGCGCATCATCCCCTCCCCAGAATTTACGGGAATTAGATGACCTGTGTGTGTATATGTGGTGCCAACTCTCTCCAGTGACCCACTGAGGAACATTGCGACCATGCCAAGACGCGTTGCCGTTGTTATTCGTGATAAAAGGTGGACATACTAACAATTAGGTAGGTAGTCATAACGGTCTGGCTGATGTGTGTGTATATTTTAACTCGTGTATTTTGTCTCGACTCGAATTCGAGTCGAGTTGAGACAGACTGTCGAGTCGAGACACGAGTCGAGACAGCAACATATTTTCGAGTCTAGACATGAGTCGAGACAGGCTTAAATCTCGACTCGACTCGACTCGTGCGCATCCCTACGTATCACTCGAAACCGTATGTTCTACATTCTTTTTCGATATATTCACTTTAGGAAGAATTCTGTGTTTTCGTTTTTTTTAAGCCTGAAAAGTTAGCACAATTTTAGCAAAATCTAATTAAACCAATTTAAACTTCCAAACAGTTCGAAATATTGATGAAGTGTAAAATAAAATTAAGGTACTAGAAGGGTTTACAGAATACTACTTTAATTCCGAAAGTTTTGTTGTTGAGAATTACGCTTATAAGAAAAGGAAGGATATGGACGTTGTTCTTTTGTTGGCGAAACCTATCACCACGAAAAACGTCATGAGAGCTTGCAGAATAATTCAGAGTTGATCATTCGAACGTAGCACTACATTTCGAAAGAATGGAAAAAGTGAAATGAGTGACAAATAGATGCATTGACTGAAAATAAAATAAATCAATGTTTTAATTTCTTCTGTACGCTGCTGTTTCTGTTCAAGAAAAGAAATTCATTCCTCAGCCACATTCAAAGATGGAAGGAAAATTAACCTCCTTTATCAACCGACACGTTCTGCCAATGGCTGGATCGCACTTGTACCCTTAAAACCTTTCCGGAGCCATCATTACACTCAAAAGTTCGTGGCGATTGTATGATGGTTTCTAGCTGAAGTCTTCTACTAGAGTTTACTCAATCCAAGTGAATTCTTTAGGGCCAAGAAGTCAGCAAATTTACAGATTGTACCACAAACTGCAATGTCTATGTCATCAGGAGAGGTCTAATTACATTACATAACAATGATATGTACACAACAACAACGTCAATTATATTGTAAATAAAGACGGTGCAGAAATGATATGCATTGACATAAGAAATACTGCTTTATCCATCATATTCACCAGTCCTCGAGCACTAAATTCCACCTTTTCCAGTAATAAGCAGAGGTACACGATGTTCCACAAAAGATGAAAATTTATATTAGAAGATAGGAAGCTCTAATCTGAAAAGGCAAGGAAATCTGTATCTTTAACCTGTATTATGGTAAAATTCTTGATACGATATGTTGCAGCAAAAACATCATTTTCTACTACGATGTAATGTGCTCAATCTTAAAAAGAAATATAATATTTATAACACCGCGAATCGAACCCTGGAATTAGCCATTAAAATTTTAAATGGCACTATTATATAGGTCTTATTAAATAAGATGGAATTTAAACTAATATATTATATACGTGCATAGAATCAATTGCTATTTAACTATGCTTGAAAAACGTTTTCTTTTTTGAAATTATCATAATGTATTCAATCCAACTAGAAATTAGCTACTTGTACTGTGGCCTTATATAAAAGGAGAGGTTGTGGTAAGTACATACGTCGTATTTAAATATCTGATTGAATTTCTCTACATCTTAGCATTTTGTTATGCTCTCAACAAGCGTGTTTTCTGACCAGAAATCTGTCAACAGTTTCTTACAAGATAGCTAATATCCCAATGAAACAATTTTATATTCCCATTTTATTAACAAATTTATTAAAGTGTTGGTCGAAGGCACTTCTCATGAATTTTGTTTGAAAATATTTTGATTTGAAAATTTCAGTTTGAAATTCTCATTTGAAACTTTTTATACTCAAAGAACATTTTGAAAATTTCTCATTGAAGTTGAAAAGATAAAGTTTGAAAATTTTATTGGAAACTTTTAGTTTAAAAATTATGTTTTAAAGCATTAGTTACATTTTATTTTAAAAATTTTACTTAGAAATTTTCGTTTGAAACTTTCTGCATTCATAAAAATTTTGAAAATTTTTATTTGAAATAAAATCTGTTTGAAAATTTTAGTTTAAAAATTTTTAGTTTAAAATTTTCACTTGAACTTTCCACTGACTGTAGCGCTACGTACTTTCGACCGAAGCCCTTGATCCAGGAACCATGCATCCTAACTTAAAAATTCCGTTTGAATGACGTCATACCATCTAACCTAGAGGCGGGACTAATTTTGAATTTCTCGCGAAGCGTGGCCTAAGAACAACCATTCAGAGTCATTACGTAATCCAAATCCAGCAATCAGCGTCACGTGACCCAAAGTGCCATGCCATAGACCAATCTGTACTACTACGAGGTTGCGAAGACTTCCTACCATCTTGTTTTTCATTCAGTTGTGACCAAGGATGTTATAAAATAGAAGATGTGCCCGTAAAACAAAATCGTGAAGCCATACGTCACAGCTTCGCCACACCTACTCTGCCCACTCCGCGCCACTAAAATCGCAATGTTTCGAGCCTACAATCATGGCGGAAACGAGAGTAGCCAATCATACGTGTCGGCTCAGACGATGCTCAATTGTTTTTCGGCGTCATTGAGTTCATATGATGAAGATACGTATAGGCAGATTCTCTATTTTATAACATCCTTGGTTGTGACAACAACTTTCTGAAATAAGGAGGTTGCGGGAAACCAATTCTGAGCCGGATCATTAAATTTGGCAAGATTGCGTTGAAAGTTATTTTTTTAAAATTTAGAACACGATGTTATTATTTTCAGTTAATATTCATTTCAATCGGCGACAAGAGATGTAAGAATGAATATGCCCGAGATGAAGCGAATATTCAGATAGAGATGCGAAAGGTAAGTGGAATGCATGTCGATGAGTTCACAGAATGTCTGTAAAAATATATCTTTTGAACATACTGAGAAACAGATTTGCATCCAATATGAGGAAAGATTGAAGCTTTGAAGCTGCAGGGTTAAAATAAATACATTCGTTAATTTACAGTATAAATGAATAAGCATCCCTAGTGCAATAGACTATACCTTCCATAGGAAAGAAAGAGAAAGATGTTACAAAAAAAATATTACGAGAAATTTTAAACTTACCTGCTGAAGTTTATTCTGTAGCACATTTATTCATGTATATTAAACGACGAATATCAAAGTATATAGGTGCTATAATCTTAAATTAATACACTATAAAAACACCTTTTCAAGTAATTGGTGTGTTTTCCTTCATTACGTTGCACTGCGGTTCTGTCCTTGATTACTGGTGTTCAAGTAAAGAAGCGAATTTTCCCCCTCAGGCTAGGCAGGACATAAAAACCAAATCCGGTTTTAAGGCGTCATGAATTGTGGTTTCATATACAAACCAATAAAAAAACGAACTTTTATTTTTAAAATTGCAAAGCTTTATCCTTCTTATTTTAATAAGCGTTAGAAGTTTTTGAAGAACATGTCCAGAATTAGTATCAGAAGTATTGGCACATTCTATTGTAGAAAAGCAAGAACTAACATGTTATATAAGTTATCTGTGAAGAATGTGTGCTTCATTTAACGAAATGATTAGATTTTATGTAGTAGATATATTTAGTATATCCGAAAACAAGTTCAAAATAATTGTCGGACAATAACTTCTGCATAATTGAATGACGTATATTTGTGTATGTATAATAATGTATGTATAATAGCGTATGTTAGGTAATAATGTATATATACAAGACACTATAACTGGGCATTAAGCCTGTTGTGTTATCCTTATAAGTAAATAAATAAATTTTACTTAGCTGCAGCCTGATCATTATTAAAATATCAGAACTAACATTATTTTTTTAAAAACATAATTTAACTTCATAATCTGAATTTATTGAATTTTGTTGATTTATCGTCTTGGCGCCCCCTGGTTGCGGAGCCCGGGGCAACGGCCCCGGTAGCTCCGCCTACACGACGGCCCTGAATGTAAGAAAATATTTTCATAGTACCTTAACAGTTTTGATTTGGTAGTATAACTATTAAACAATACTATATGTTCCACATACAAAGAGTATTGATGGTATTTTTTTTTTACAGTATTTTTATCATTATAAACTATTATATCAAAAATGAAAAATATGAGTTTAAGTGAATTTCTCCTGTTTGTGTTTTAAAAAAGCAACCTATTACTTCTTAAGTGCAATAAATAAAACTTACAAATCTTGTGAACTGTCTTATTTTGAATCTTCCTCACCTACGAATGAGAAAGTGAATGTATAAATACTTTCATAATATATTACGTTAAAATATAATACATCATACAGACTAAGCAAATTTTAATCGAATTTTTCCAAGAACGGTATTGCATCCAGCGATTAATTTATTCATATTTACTCTTGCCTAAATGGCAAAATATTTTTTTCATCTCAAAACTTATTAATAAAAATTCAAGACAATTTATTTCGCTATGTCTTTCTTGCACAAAGGAATCAATATAAACGTGCCAATGACAAAAAATTAAAAATTGCCTATTACGTTGAGACGTTTCCTATAATAACGAAACACAAACGGGCGGCCGGCCAAATTGTGCCATGGGGCAGCGCCATAGGGAAGTCCGCCACTGATCAGAGGTAGAGAATACAGAAAATTAGACATGTTACTACCACATACACGTAATTTATTTTAATAACAAAACAATTTCTGTAGTAAAATTTTAGTCTCAGTTATTATACTTAAAAAAATTGGCTGATATTAATTTCCTGTTACGTGCCATATGAATCACAATTAAATTTGCTTGTGTGCAAAATGAGTTAGCCGAAGCAGTTTGACTACGAAATTACTTTGTGACTTAAAAGGCTCTAAGGTTCGTTACCGTTGAAACAAATCGTCTCCAGTACATAATATCCTGTGATGAGGTAATTAAATCTGAATAAATATTACACAATTCTAGAAGATTATCGCCTAGGATAATGTACCGGTATTCTTAGTGTTTCCAAAGGTCTCCTTTTAAATTAATTTTCAAATAGAACTCTATACACTCCATTCACATCTTCCATGCGTATTGTGTTCATCTTATCGCGATTTTATTATCCATATAATATTTGGTGACCTATAGCAAAATATAGTTAAGCGAAAATGAAATCTTTAGTTTAATATCTCGGGAGCTAAAGGAGACGAATGAAATTTCAAGTGAATGATTACGAAAGAGTTGGTGGTATTTGAAAGTGGGAAGAAACGACAGAACCCCAAGAAGCCCATGAACTCACTTGGCCTAGAATAGAAAAAGAAACCTCTGGAACCAGATGTGAGTGCTTTACCACCGAGCCAAAAGGATATAATTAAATGTTGTGTAGTTTTCTAGAGTTGTCCATCGATTCGTCTCGTTTTGTACCAAGTATTTTCTCAAGTTCGCATCATGAATTACTTATTCCGTTAGGTGGAGCTGATTACAGCATTCAAGAAAAAACAGCCGGAGAGGAATTTCGTAAACATTGTGAAACGTTACATTCTTTGAAGCATGGACAAGTCAAAATTGTATCAGGGTACAATCTCGCCGAAGATTTTGTTATATTCACTTGGAATTCGTGACATGGAAACAATAATATTTTGGAGAACTGTTATGACAATTACTTAGATAGACAACTTCTGTAGATAAAATGTACAGTATACTGTATATGGTTTTCTAAAATAAAATGAGTGTTTTAACGCAAATAAAAATAAAATGAGTGTTATTTCGCATATAACATTCAAAATTAGTCTTCTGCAATAAGCAAACGAGTAATTGTTTAATTTGTACATTAATGTTTACTCAATAGAAACACAGTTTTAAAACACAAGGAAAGCACAATTTTCAGAAAGCACAGACAGTGCCACATTAGTAGTTCAATGATTGACCAACAAGTAGCAACACTGTCTATGCATAATCTTCAATGAACACCGAGCACCGCAATTAAATGAGCACAAATGTATTTGAGTGACTGTTAGGTGTTTTTCATTGTTAAAACAAACAGTTGAAAACTATGTACAGTATACTGTACATTTTCCTTCAATGAGTGTAAAAAAGAAAACACACACACACAAAAAGAAAACGTAAATTTGCCACGGAGGAGATTAATTTTGGGTAGGCTCGATCCCTCGCTTATGGATACATATACACATTTGATTGATTAATGGCAGTAAGAAATTACTTTTACAGTAGTGGATGATGCTGTGTGTTAAATTATTATCTAAAATTAATATAAATAGTGGAAAATATATTTACTCTTTATTGTATCTTTTAGCGTTTATATATTTTTCAAAATTTTTGGGTAGGCCCGTGCCTATCCGACCTACCCGCTAAAACTCCAACTGAGTGAATGCATAATGTGTTGATTATGTCATAACAAGAAAGAAAGAGAAGCTTTTCTTTCTGTGGGGCATGTGAGACAAAATACTTCACAATTCTTTTCTTCCGTAACACCTGAAAGCAATATTCTTTCATGTTTGTCGTATCTTTTCTCACTATGGGTAGACACATTCATTATTTTTCCGTCGCGTACAGATTATATGTGATTCACGTACAGTTTCTATATTTAGAGATTTTTCATTTTATATAAAAATGGACTGCGGTTTTAATGTTATTCTTTGAGATTTCATTTTGAGTTCCCTCTTATTTCTCGTCTTTTTTTTATTACGATGTGCACTTTATTTTTACATTTAATATTTACAATTTTTATTTTTGTGGTGTTTATACCTTTCAACCTCCATTTCTTAATCGACTCAGTACTTTGATTTCATCATTTTCTGCATTGACAATGTTGGATATATATTTTTTTATCCTCTCTTGAAAGTCCAATATGTTTAAGATTTACTGACCTACTGGCACTGCTGGAGAGACAGTGCTTACGTCATTCTGCAGTGCTCAACGTTCAGACTTTCAATGATGAACTTTTCTTATAGCTATTACAAGAATTTGGTGACATATTTATTTTTTAAAAAGTATTTTAAGTACACAATATCTTACTTTTCGTCTGCAAAATGTTAGACATTTGCAGCTTTTGAATAAGAAAGGGAATGTGAAGGTATCGTGTCCAGCATAATGGATGATGTGATTTAAATAACATAATTACTTTTACATGAATGCATGTTAATATTTAAATAACATAATAACATAAATAACTTAATAAGGTTTTCACATATATATTGAACTGAAATTTTGTCAAAACGACAAACATTATGTGTTTGGTATCATCGGAGGTGAATTTTCATTATCAGATAGATGTTAAAATTATATTTTAATTCACATTTCTTTCAGCACAACTTACAGTTCATTTACATGTTCAGACTTAAATACATACAAGAACTGATGAGATCATACTTAACTCTTTTTCAACAACTCAACACGAAAGTCTCTAAAGAGACCAGAACACTTACGAGAAACGTGTACATTACTACAGAATGTCCACTAGTAAAGCAGAATGCCCATTTGCAAATTACTCCCATTAGTTCATACATTGCTCTACCTGAACTACCGAACTCTAAACAAAAGTACGAAATCTCTGTGGAAAATCCACAATTATTAGGCTAAAGATTTAAACTTTAAGAAGCAATATTATAAATATGCACGCTTTCTTTTAGAAAGTTTGCATCTAGTGCTCTTGTATTTATTCCTCTTAACACCAAGTGATATGACGAACAAATCTCTAGAAATAGAAAGATATATTCATAATTCCATATGCATAGGAAAATTTGGCTAACTACTTTGGTTGGTTCATTAAAATTTATCGTTCTTTTAGCATTCAGGCTAACAAAACTACTGTATAAAAATAAACCGAATCTCTACTCGGGTTAGTTAACGGTACATGTATTTCCAACGTGCAACAAACTCGGGAGCACTCGGACAAACAGCACGAACGCTTTCCTTTCCTTTTTTGCGTTCGCCCAAACTAGAACACGTTTTCCTTTAATGCTTTCTGGTTAATTTTATGCAATATTCTATATAGTCCTATCCAACTGGGACAAACAGATAGAAATTTCGACGAAAATTATAAAAGAAATGTTCTTCAGCGGGACTCGACCCCAAGATGGATTGCTCCTTGTGATTCACCTTTTCAATATAGAAATTTTCTCTCCTCTGTAAAAATTTGATCGAGTGACAGAGCATAACATTCACTCGCTGAGCAAGGCATGAACAAGGCTTGTTGTGGCTGACTTAATAATCTTAAACTTCGACAAAGACAGTTGGATTATTGTTATTGATTATTTTATGTTACTTTAATTTTCGTAGCGTCTCGGAACTTTATTTTGCATAGATAATGAACTTCATGCAATTAATTCAGAATACTAGAAATGAAATTAATTTGTATTCTTATCCAATTACTGTATTTTCTGGTAGCACAAAAGATAAGATATTTTGCTTAAATATATTTAAAAATATTCAACAGTATATGTAGTAATGTTATTTACTGAAAGATACAGTTACAAATACGTTCTAAACAGAAGCTGCAATTTTGGTACATTTGAAAACGACAAATTATTAAAGCGTTTTTATATGGCCCCAGCTCTTCGTTTATAACATTACAATATTCTCAGAATCACACAAGATTATCTTTGGAACATGTTTACTGCAAGTTGTGCCTAATGTTATCACAACTGATCACTGAACATATAAATATATAAGTTAATAAACATCCATAGTTATATTTAATTAGCTACCTTCTCATATGCTAATCTACTGTACAACGTGTATTGTATATATCATAATCAAAATACCTGTCACCCACCAGTATTAACCATCATGGTTATCGTTATATTTTTCTTTGATTACTACTTGGATAAATCTGTTTGAACAATATTCAATACAACTACAAAACAAAGTACAAACAATGATTCGATTTGTTTAACTATCACGAATTTGAACACTTTGTAGCTCGACTTTAGTCACACAAAAATATATCGAAACATTTTAACATCTTCTCGAGTACTTTTTTAATATTTTAGTTCCAACATAAACCTCCATTGTATCACTATACAAAATCTTAAATTACAATGAATGACACGATTTTTTTTACTTACATTGCATAACATATTGAAACCATCAAATATGGAATAGTAAGATAGCCTTGCATGTATTTTGATCACGGTTTTCGAGAAGAGAATTTTTTGAACGTGGTATTCCCTTGTGTGTCATTAGTAGAATACCACAAGTTTCCCCCACTTGCATGAAGGAAAGAGTTGTTTCTTTTTAAAGAAAGAAACATTTATATACTATAAACTTCTATTCTGTGTGTTTTTAAAATAATTGTTACATTACATTATTTCTACTGTAGTTATAAAAATCACTCGTAACCTAAATAACTTTTCGCAACCATCAGAAAGAGTTCTATCTTTTCTTGTACCTCGAAAACACTTCTGACTTGAATTGCAGGAAGCTGTTACAAAACTCTCTATTCCATACAATACCTTTGAGATCGATTTTCCTAGAGGCGCTCAAAACGACTTTTATCTCAAGAGAGGTGAATTTAAATAATCTTCTTGGTTCCGAAATTAAAAGATCTCTTTGTGAAAATTATTCACCCAAGCTTTTATATTCAAGAATTGAATTTTCTATTGGTCAAAACTTAATGACATTTCCCTGTCTTGAAGCAGCCAAATCGTTTTCTCTCATAAGATTGTCATATTCTCTATATTAAACGTATGTCTATATATTATTCTTGCTGTATACTGTTTCAAATAAAGTTCGAATTAATAATAAAAAATAATGTTTAATCATGGAATAATTCTCCACCCTATTCTTTTTAATGGAATATTTCAACATGCTGTCTTACTCTTCATAAAGATTTTATGTGTTTTGTCTAAAGACAAAGACTCTTTAACAAATTTGTAAAGAATGTTAAATGTTTGCTCCAAACGTTTCCCAATATTTAGTGAGTAACGATAGAAGATTCAACTCCTTTCTCCATTTAGGTGTCGAATTTCGCAGACCACTGCGACATTAAACCCTAAGTTATTTTAAGTAACAGTTCATCCCAAGGGAGTGTGGGGCGTCCACAATAGCAGTACCTTTATTTAATTAAACAAAAATATATTTTAGTCTATAAACCTACATGTACTTTCGTACATGAAACACAAAAGATTTATTTCGTTTTCTCTATAAGAAGCCACAATACTCTTTATGAACTACAAGGACATAAAAACAGACAGCTCTGTTTCCTGCTTCCTGCTAAGAAGCACAAACTAAAGTTCCAAAATATTTTATTTCTCTGAACAGAAGAATAACGCCCCAGATACTTTCAAATAATGAATTCTTTTAAAACAGTTACGAAGGAACAATGAACTTCAACGAGAAAGAACTACAAGCAAAGACCTTTATGAAAAAAAAATGTATTAGAAAATGAAACCTGATACGTAAAATAAACATGAAGGAGTTTTCTAAGCAAGCAGTTAACTTCAAAATTCACTTAGTCGAATTGTTATGTAAAGAAAATCCTTAAATATATGCAAACTTGCCTTTAACTTTCAATTATAGTTCATCACTTTTGTTGACGAATGATACAACACAACTAGTTGGAAAATACCATCAGAAACTCTGCCGAAATGTGAATGTATTATCATAGTGTATTAGAGTTGAAAATCTTCTCAACGCTCATATTTCACAAAGTGCCATAAGTGCAAGGGAGTGAAGCGTCCAATCTTCAACTCTTTCTATCGGAGCATTTTTCACAACAAAAGGTTCAAAACATCTTAAATTATCAGCTTCAAATTTTGCTACATTTCGTTCTTCGGATGATAAATACACGTCCCTGTATAGCAAACGTAAGAAGTCAAAAACGTGACAAGAACAGCAGTAAGGATTGTTACTTACATTAAAGAGAACAGTAGAATTTGATTCTTCAAAGCCTGAATTTATTTTCCTCATGTTCAAATCAATAGATTTAATTTGATTATTCTGAACATCAACAGTTATATTAAAGGATTTGAATCTCAATTCACTTGACGGAATAGCTCTGATGATATTATGACTGAGATTGAGATAGTTTAAAAAAATTAAATCCTCCCTGAACTCGTAATCTATGGAGGAAATTGAATTATTGGAAAGATCTAAGTGTCGCAAACTTGGAAATTTAAAGTAAAAACTTGATACGTTGTTGTATGCTAAATCCAAGAACACGAGATTGGGAAAAGTATTCTTGGCAGGATTGAATTTAATAAAGTTATTTCTAGCAGATAGTTTCTGTAATGGTAGTACTGCTGAGATTCCAGTACGCAATTCGTATAGTTTATTATGCGACACATCGAGATTCACTATGGTGCTGTCTTTTTGTAATATTTCTTCAGTGGTTGTAAGTTCGTTACGACTTAAGTCAAGGTTTTCCAAATATCGTAGATGTAAAAGTGATGTCGAAATAGTTGTCAGTCTGTTACCGTTTAGGTAGAGATTAACTATTCTATTGGTTCCAGAAAACATAAATGTGTCCAACTTCGTTAATTTATTATAGCTTAAATTTAATGTTCGCAATTCTGTGAGATTTTGGAAAGTCCATGGATGGATTTCTTCCAATACATTATCGCTTAAGTCCAGCACAGTGAGAGCAGAATTATAGCCTTCAAATGGCGTATTATGATCCGCATTTGGAATATATGCAGTTTTAAATGCTGAAGGATGTACAAATGATATGTTGTTATGTCCTAGATAAAGATCTTCGAGATCTGTAAGATTGAAAAAATCATCAAGAATATTCGTCAAAAAGTTATTATTTAAAATCAACCATACTAAATATTTATATTGTCTAATGTCCTTTGAAATAATATGCAAATTGTTATTGCTTAGGTCAAGTTTGAATAAGCAAGATGATACGTTTAAAAAATTAGAAGCAATTTCACGTATTCCACAATTACATAATTCTAAATATTTAAGGTTATAATTTTGTCTAAATAGATTCTCACTGAGAACACCTGAAGGAAATATAAGGGGATTATTAGATAAAACAAGTACCTCGAGATTATGCATTTTATGAAACGTACTTTCATCAATATTCGTCAAGTTGCATGATTCAATGTACAAATTCTTTATGTTTATAAGTGGCGAGATAAATTCACTAACAGTTGTAAAAAAATTATTGCTGATGACCAAATAAGTAAGATTAACCATATTATGAAAAATATTTGCAGGAAGCATTCGGAAACGATTATTGCTAAGATATAACGTTTCTACATTCTGTGATCCGTTAAATGTTAGCTCATCAAGAGTGTGCAGTTCATTTCCAGCTAAATCTACATTTGTCAAGTACAGTAAATTCTGGAGGAGTAATGGAGATAAATAATCTAATTTATTATTTGCTAAACTTAAGTATTCTAAGTTACGTGTATTGCTAAAAATCTCATGCGGAATTGTTGTTAGATTTGTATATTCTATACGGAGTACCTTCAAGGTTTTCGAAAGCAATGAATCAGGCAGCTGTTTAATGTAAATGCTCACTATGTTTACTTCAAAAATATTGAATTCCGAAAGTTCTTCATGGCCTAATTCTAGCACTACATTGTTAGATCCTGTGCCTTCAATCCTTAAATATTGGACATAGCGAAAAGATAATTGAAAACGGAAGAATTTAAATAATAAATCCTTTACTCTGGAACAGTTGACAAATTTTAGGTAGTTAATGTTAGTTACTGCTATATTATAATAGGAACCAAGTGGTAATGTGTCGTAATCGCAAATGAAATCAACATTGGTTGCTAAATGCTTATCATCTATCCAAACCGTGACAAATTTTGGGCAATATATTTCCTTTTGTTTTCGTGTTTGATACTCTCGGCACTTGGAGATTGATGCTGTTATTCGTCTAATATCAGAATAACACGAAAGCATATAGAAAAGAACAATGCAAAATATAAATCGCATAATTAAAGATTTTCCCTACTAATTTCTTACACTTAGTTTTCTTTAATTGGTTTGTCTGAAATATTATTTTATTTTCCTTGAAATAAACCATTAAATATTAGGTGATGTAGGTGAATTTTGCAATTAGATTCTTTTAATTATTGAACATCTTCAATTAACGTTGAAGATCCGTTAACAAGGTACTGGACGAAGATGATCCAACATCGACGGAGATGATTATCTGAAACAGGAGAACATATTAATCAAAATTTGTTATTTCTTATCGGAATTCGTAATTTTATCACTCTTATTTATTACAATGACAAAAGAATAAATCAGGGGCGTCATTTCAGACTTCGCTTGAGGGGGGTAAAAGCACCACCGACATAAGACTTTCACGTTTTGTACTGGTATATTAGTAGACAATCGATTAAAGTATATGTATTCCTTAAACTCTTGGGGGGGGGGGGCAATTGTCCCCTCCTTCCCCCTAAATGACGCCCCTGGAATAAATTAATTTGTAGCATGTCTTATACGACACTTAGATTTTTGCACAAACTTGATTGCGAGAAGAATAGAGGCTACAAGGGATAGAGGAAACTAAAGACCAAGAACAACCTTCAAGCAAGAGGTGAAGAACGAACATTCATACTTACAAAGTGGATAACTGTTGCTGCAAAGGATATCTCTGAACAACACGAGAAGACAGATGTTGTTTGTCAATCATAATGTTAGGGAAATCAAGAAGAGCACTACAATTATTTTCGAGAACAAATCTCATAACCTGAAATCTAATCAGTGATCAATCTCTTAAACCTGAACGCTCTGAGACAAATTATTGATGCATTTGAAATATTACTTAGAGCTGTGTTAACTACTTAATTAATTCGTTAAATATTGAATTTCCCCTTGATAAGAAATATACTAATAACAATGTATACTGTAGAAGATAGGAAAGTTTCCTTTTGTCACCTTTTACCAATGTCAAATCCAAACGAAAGAATTAAATGTAAATCTTCCAAGAAAACACTTCGTGTCATAAAAAATAGAGATCTTTTCCCCTGTTTCCTTCTTAACTTTCTTGTTATGAACAATATCCTGAAGTAAGATCTAAAAGTTGGAAAGCCACCACTTTCGTGTCCACCATTAAAAGCGAGAGACCGTAAATACACTGGCGTACGCAAGGGGAGGGTTTTCTGGGTTTAACCTCTCTCGAAAAACGTATTATAAAAAGTCAAATTAAAATATGTATACAAAAATCTTGGAATGACATGAGCTATGAAGCTTAAACTCCTCTTCATGAAATTCTGCGTACGCCACTGCACAAATTCACAGATTGTATATGGATATAATAGACTCGTGTTGTAGATTCTATATCGCATATTTTTGTTATGCTTGCCAACTAGCTGTAGGATAAAAGCCCACAGGATAAAAGCCCACAAGACAAAAGCCCAGCAGAATTGTCGTATAAGTTGACTAAACATACAAATGAAAGAAATAAATGATTTGGAACAGTCACCCATTTTCTTGTACATATTTGCGAATTACTAAGTTTACGTAAATCAAATCACGCAGATTAAGAATATGGTAACCATTTTTCAATTAATCTTTCAATCGCTATTTTCACTCTTAATATTACTGTAATACATTCTATAGTCTTATTTTCTAGGTGTATGCCCGAATAACTAAGTACTGAATGATACAAACCCGCACGTTTATATTCATGAAATATTAAAAATGAACTAAAATGAACTGCTAAGTTTACCCAAAACAAAAAAGCTCTTGAAATCTGATTTTAAATAACAAATAAAATTATATTTGTAATTTCATGTTCTGTGGTTGTTCCCTTTATGTTAAAGGTTACGGATCGTTAATGAAGGAGAATGATTGTAAAACACGAAACGTTTCAGAAGCCAAGAAAACTCATAAGTAATCATGTTCCTAACCTAATTTTACAAGTAAAAAGTGAAGCGTAACTACAAGCAGGCAAGCAGAAGGAACTCTTCGTTGATATGTTCCTATGACGTGCCGAACAGGTAGCCAATCTTAGTGTTAAACGAAATAATAAACTGATTTTGTCTTCTGATTGGTTAAAGCGGGACATAAATTGTAGCAGATAATATTGTTTTCAATCATTTGGTTTTGGAATTACTGGTGAGTGAGATTCTAAATCTAAGCCATAATGAAAGTGCTAACAAGAAGGCAAAGAGTAAGTAGCTGTTCAATGGATATGAATAGACCTATGTTGTGAAGCAAACAACTAATAACTGGACACAGTGGATCTGTACAGGCATTGAAGTAGTGAATGTAAGGGTACTCTTTCCACCAATGTACAGGTTAGTTCTACTTTTCACTTCTAGCAAATGTTAGCAGATGTGTCATAAATATACAGTTACATTTTGCTAGTATGTATAGGGTTTTCAGATGTTAGATTTTAAAAGGCCAGCAGAAAAGGACTGTTCTACACGGTCCCTTTTTGCTAAAGAAAAATAGTGCTGAGAAGTAGTATCTAAATTTGAAGTGAAAGATTTCATAGTTATTTCCTAACTTTGAATTAAGGGACTTAAGAGAATCTAGTAAATATATTAGCTACTAAAACTTGAATTTATGAAACAGATATATTATTTACGTCAAATTTCTTTTTTCAAAAGTGGTCGTATTTATTTCAGATTATAGTCACGGCTACGAGACATAATCATGAACCTAAATCATTAATTGAAGAGATGAAAAGGATGCGTGAAGATATAAAAAGTAAAACTCGAACATAATTGGAGAAGCCGAATCCTTTCTAAACGCTACAGAGGTTGAAAGAAATGGAGGTGAAGGGACTGTGAAGCGTGATATTAGGCGCCAGTGACGATGGATTTTACATGTAGAACCAAAGAGTCTTAATGAAATCCAATTAGGTGAATATTGCACTCTCCACTCATAGCTTTATATCATATATTTTCTATTACAATGCGTGTACTAGAAAATATGTAGTTGTCGCAGCACAAAAATAATTTAATGCGAATATACTAAATACAAAAAGTCATTCTATAATTATGGTTCCTATATTTTGTTGTTGATTTGGTTATCATTATGGGTTTCTCAAACTAATGTTGCTTTTTACTTGTAGTCTTAATATTTATAGAAAGCATGAGTTAATATTTTCAGTTTGCTAATTAAAATGTCTGAACTATACTTCCAAGATTGATTACTACATTGCTTAAATTACTTTCTTTCAGAGGTCGTGTGTGCAACTACAAAAGTTCTGAGCCAGAGAGCTTCCTGCTACATGATAATGGACCGGGAACTGAAAATAGAATCATCATATTCGGCTCTGATTGTCAGTTGAATAAACTAGTAAGTATTATACTGACAGTAATTTTTGTAAAAATTAAAAAAAATATATGTAATTTGTGCACCTATTGGTGTTTGTATGATAGCATGTGTATAAGTTTTTTGTTGGGGAAAAGTAGACAAATTTATGAAGAAATGTTACTAACCCTACTTGAGAAGTCGGAGAATTAATTTGTATCGCTCAGAAATCAGTGGCGGATCCAGGGGAGGGGGGCGATTGGGGCTATTGCTCCCCCAGAAGAGGAAACTTTCTTATTATATATATATATATAAAACGCATCTTGAAAGTAGCTCTAAGTAACAGTATGACAACCCACCGCCCCCACCAGAAGTCGGTCCTGGATCCGCCTCTGTCAGAAATAGTTGTAGATTTTGAGATAGGATATGTTCAATTCGCGAAAATAGTTTTGGGAGTTGGTGTACGTACAAGAGGATGTTTTTTCTTTAAATTTTTCTCAATGTACCTGGAGAAAAATACAAAATCTTGGGTTGTATATATGAAAACCAAGATATTAAACAATTTTGTGGGATATTTGATGGGTTGGCTTTTCTTAAATAATTAGTACTTTTCTTAGCAGAACATATACTTATTTATTAAAATTAAAATAAGTCTTGACAGTTTCAATAACTTAACGTATCTTTATCAGACGTTAAATAGCAGAAATATCTTCATAACATTAAATTAATATTGTTGTGTAATTTCAACTTTCATTTTATAAATTTAAATTTTTTAATATGTAATAATCAGGTATTTTTATAATCTACTATTTCATTTTAAATTTTGAATATTACTGCTTTTTAATAATCATGATTGTTTTCATTTTTCACTATTATTATTATTATTATTATTATTATTATTATTATTATTATTATTATTATTATTATTATTATTATTATTATTATTATTTTAACAAATTATTTCAAATGTCTGTTAATTTTGAAGTTCATTAATCTTTCTCTATTAATCCTTCGCTCATCTTTCCGGCTTCTTGTTATTATTCTATTATCTTTCTCTGCACTTTGGGCCCCTTCACAATCTACATCATGTCGTGTTTCTTTTACATGTTTTTATATAGCGCAATTCTCTCTTTTAAATCTCACATCGTCCCTATGTTATTTTACTCTTTCTTTAAGTTTCTTTCCTTTATTGTATATCATATTACATTTTTTACATTTCACTCACACACTACTCCTTCATCTTCTTCTTTTATGTCTTCCTCCCTTCTTCTCATTTACTTAACCACTTCCAGACTTCTACATCCTCCTTTCTGTATGTGTTCTCACCTTCTTTTCTTGATAAGGTCTTCAGTATGTCAGTCTTTTCTCCAGTGCTTTTATCCCGTGCTATTTCTTCTCCTCCTCTTCCCTTTTCTCTCTTATTTTAATTTAGAGAAATAAGTATATGCTATGATCAGAAAAGTATTAATAATTTAAATAATAATTCCAGAGTAAAGATGGTTGAACTTACGTATTTCTTTTCTTGCATAGAATATGGTGGAACAAGGTCTTTCTTATTAAAAAAAAAAATGCGTCGGAGGTATTGCATAATTTATTTATTTATTTTTCCGATTTTTGTAAATGGAAAATTGCATAGCGTAAAATGCATCCTAACCAATGTTTTCTGAAAGAAATTTAAACTAGTTCTACTCAAGTTTCCGAAACAAGTCTGGAACATTCATGAGACTACTACTGAAAGAAAGGAGCATAGTAATAATTGACAGGAGGATGGACTCGTTCTTTCAGACCAATCACCCTCCTTCTGGACAAACATTTAAAGTGAAGGATCAAAGTAGTGACGTAAGGCAAGCGAGGATTGTACACTAAAAACAGGAGGAACGTAAGAACCGTAAAATAGATAAGATGCTATTTGATTTATATACTGAATTCAAAGATTGCAACGTGATGTTACAAGCTTCTGAAATGCTGTTCCTCACATCATTATATTTTGAGAATGTATGACTATAACTGATATGACAAGGTATATCTTACGCTATATACTATGTTTTGAGAATATAACATTGTAAAATAATGATTTGACAAGTGGGTATCTTTTACACATTGTAATGAAACTAATATGTTTTGGGATTTTGACAACTGAGGAAACCTAATAATTTGTGTGTATTAGAATAAAGTGACTCATGTAAGGTTATAGGATATTAGTGTACAGTATAATGTTGTTTCTAAAATATTAAAGAATGACTGGCACTCATGGTAAACTTGTCGTTATTCCGTTAACGTTTGTTGTGAGTTCTTGTTTGCCATATTTCCCGGCGGAACTACAAAAGTACGAGATTTGTATTATGTACGTCGTGGAAGAAACGGGAGCAGTAATGACTGGGTATGCTATTGCTACAGATTAAGCATAGGGTTGGAAAATTTAGAAGTAAACTGATATATTAAGAGATGTAAATACTGCCATTGAGCTCTTCTATGTATATATTGTATGATGTAGTATTATTTGCGACTGTTCGTATTTATTTTAACTCGTAGATTTTAACTATTCGTATTTATTTTATAGTTTACAAATACATGATATATGCATTTAGCAGCTTGATTTCCCCTTTGACGAACTTCTGCGTACTCCACTTCTGCAAATGTGTCACGAGGAATAGTGTCCACGGTGACGATGATCATAGCGAAATCATCACAATTCATAGCGAAACAATATATGCAAAGCTGATATTGGATGGAATACAAACTTCAGTAATAGAGGGGTAGCTTGTTCAGATAGGAAAAGCTTATTTTTTTTCCACAAACATAGCAGTTCATTTTTAATATTTTATGAATGCAAATGTGTACGTTTATATCAATCTGTACACAACTATTCGGGCATGCACCAAGAAAATAAGAATGTAGTATATATTAGGGTATAATTTACAATAAAACTAGCGATTCAAAGATTAATTTGAAAGTGGTTACGGTATTCCTAATCTATATGATGTGGTTTTACATAAATTTAGTAAATCTTTAAATATGCAGGGACGTAATGTTCATTAAGGCTAGGCCTATCCAATTATTTATACATCAGCCTGAAATGATGCTTTTGGACATTGGTACAGAAATTTTATCAAAATGGATTCATTTTATAATACGCTGTTTAAACATCAAGGGCTTTATGCAAAGTCGTTTTGACGTATGATTAACATCATACTAAAGGTCTGACTACTGCAGGAAAGATATGTTAGTCGAGCTCTCTAGCATGGCACTAATCACGCGTTAGAACGACTCTGCATAAGGCCCTAAGAGAGTTGAAGTGAAGCTTCTGCAAGAAAGCATTGAATGCTATACCCTATGTTTCGCTAGCCTTCCGCTTCTCTCATGGAATTAAGATAATGGGGTGGTGGCAATCTTTTTCCCGCCATCCTCAGCAGACAAAACTACATGCCGACCATCCCCACTGCATTGCTTTAAATATAGCTGAGAATGAGGCAATTGATTTTACTATTCGGTTCTGATTTTAAAAATATGTTCCATCATAAGCTTAACTAAAAAAGGGTTTGATTTCGGTGCAATATGGCGTATACAGCTTTGGGTTTCATATACATCAGCATTGCTTGCAACGAGAATAGGACAGATGGAGAGTGTGAAAATGCACGACACCTACAGGATGATTAATTCAATGAAAAAATAAATGTCTCAGCCAGTGGACATCTCAGCACTCAGAAACCATATGACACTCGTTTCTGTCATAAACCCCGGGTTTTATGCATACCTATATTCTGTCATAAGCTTTGATAAGATTTTCTTGATTTTAGAAACACTAGCTAAAATGTCCATTCTTAGCACTGGCAGAATAAGGTTTTTACTAAATATTAGAAAGTAAAGAAAATAGTTGAATAAATAACGAAGAATAAATCTTTGGCATTGTCATCCACATCGATGACACCAAAACTGTGGATTTTAAATTAATATTAGTCATTTTTGATTATTGTACACGCCATCCTGCAGCGACATTTCATATTTTGATAAAGTAATGAGGAGGAAGGGACAAGATGCTTCACCGACATAAGAGAACTGATCAAATGAAATCTGTTCAGCATTCCTCATGGGCGGAGTTAGGAATTGTCTCCTGGAAGCAGACCTTTTGTCTGCTGGGGGTGGGGCAAGGTAAATACAAATGAGAATTGAAGGATCTTATAGATGGAAGTTTTATTTTTTGTCAAAAAGTTGGAGTCAATGCCCCCTATGCCCCCCATAGCTCCGCCTATGACATTCCTAACGGAAAAAGTTGATGACAAGAATTATGTTGCTGTCGTATGTAATGGCATATATACTTGTGGCATTTTTGTAATAATCATTTTCAAACGTTTTCGATTTTTGCAGCAAAAAGTTTGGTTTTGGAACTATACCATTCACCATCCAATATACGTCTAAGTCCGATAAGCAAGCTGTCATTCAGTTTCTGAGTGCACAGGAGTGTCAACCTGTTCAGGTGTTCCATCGATTTCGTGCATTTTCACACGGTGCCCATTAATGAGCAATTTTACACGGTCTTATTTATCGGATTAACCATTCTGTAGGTGTGGACCATTTTTCACGGTCTACCTGTCAATCACGTGTTTAATTATGAAACCGCTTTCACTATAGAGGAGAGGGAGAGGACACAACAAATGTGAACTAAGAAGAACAGGTAGAAGTAAGCGTAAGTTAAAATAAATACGAACAGTCGCAAATAATACTAGATAAACTAGGAAAAAGATTAAAAAAATTAGCAAACACAAGTTATAATAGAGAAGAGGAAAATAACTACAAAATATAAAATAAAACTAATAACAAAAATAATAGCAAATTCAGGTAGATGAAAATATAAAGAAATAAGCTTGCGAAAATAGACAAAAATGTGTTGCTAATTTTCACTTCAGTGCTTTCAGAAACTGATATCGTTTCTACAAGTCGACTTTCAAGGCATTTTCTAAGTACTAATTGGAACACCCTGTCGAACTTTTCTATGATTGGTTGAGAAATATCACGTGACATGATCATGTGGTATGACGTCATAGGGTCAATCGTCTCTAAAATTCGACAGGGGTACGTTGGCCCACTCCTTAAATTTTGGCAAGGGTACCAAGGACCACCCCCTTAAATTTTGGAAATTGACACTTTTAAAAATTTGGTATAGCAGTATAATATCAGTGCATTTATTTCTGTAAGTTTTGGGGGGCCTATCTCATTTCCTTTTGTGAAAAAAATAACCAAATTTCAAATTTCAGAGGTTTTTGACCTGTTATCTTCTTTGATGTGGTTTTATTACCTTAAATGATTTTATGAGTGTGTACACTGATCCATTTTCATTAATAAGGCATGGGTACAATGGGCTCCTCTCTTGAAATTTTCTGTTGGTATAGTAGTATAGCATCCTAACATATGACGGTACATTTGGGTGATGCATCTCGTCCTATTTGATGTAAACAATTGCCAAATTTAGTATGGTCTCCTAATTGGTTATTGACCTATGTTTTGTTTCTTAATGAGACCTTATTACCTTAAATAGTTAAATAGATGAGTATTAGTGTCCATTTTCTTTCATAAGATATGGATACATTGATGCTTCCCTCCTAAATTACATAGAATTACTCCTTAAATTTGGGAATTGTCCAAAATGGAATTAGGTAAATGTTCTTTAGGATCCAAAAATACATTTTTGTACACTTCATTAGTCCTGAAACACAGCTAAAAATGTTCTTTGAAATAAATAGATTTGGTAGTTTCTTTTGTTTGATTCAATAAGAAAAATAAAAATCTGACCATAATTTTAAATATTTTATGGTATATTTAATGTTATTTCTTTTATTAGTTTATCGGGTCTTCCCCTTCTGGGATTACGCACGCCACTGATTTTCGCGTGGTCGTTTTTTTACCTCTCGTGTGTTCTTTATGTGTGATTGACACATTATATAATGGTGTGATTTAATACAGGTGTTCATTCTCTTTTCATAGGATATGTGCACTTTGATACTAAAATTTGGGAGGTGTGCAATAAGATGCATCTTGAATTTGGGAACTGACAGAACTAGGACTCTGGTGAAAAATAATTGCATGGATTAAGTAGTATTTTCTGTTGCCAAAATTCAAATTTGAGGATGTTGAACTAATAGATCATCTTATTACTCTGAAATTTAGTGACAACCCATAGTCTAAGGTTACTGGTGTAAAAAGTTTTCGAACTTGGAACCTGGTAGACAATTATTAACGTCGATAATCGGGAGAGAGAGTAAGATAAAGTAGAAATGAAATTTAACAGAAGGAATAAATTATTTGTTAAATAGTAAAAGAAACGTTTGGTCATAACTTGTAGGGGAGACCGAGGTACATTTACCAACTTTTTTTATTGCATGTATGGTATTTTCTCTGAAACCTATTTAGAGGTAAAGAGGATGCCATTATATTCCTTATACTTTTATGAATGAACTGAAACAGGTATTTCTTCAGAAAATTAATATTGATTTTCACTACCAATGGTTAAGTGTGATCATGTGACGTTGGAAAATGTGCCCCGTATGCCGGACAAGTTGGCCAACCTACTAAAACTATACAGTAGAAAGTGTTCCAATTACTTTACATGCTAAAACACAGGAAATAAATCCTTCCTTTTACTGAAAATATACCTTTTGTTTATTGGTTGGACAGTATACAGAAGTGAGATCATGGTAGGCCTAATCAACAAGTTAGCAAAAGTCATCATTGTCTCAATCAAAATGAACGCAAACAAAAAATACATCATCTCCCTGTGTACATTTTTCGTGTGCGCAGTTGTTGCATTCTGTGCACCTCACCCCCTTTTCCTTTGGCTGGGAGTTGGAGAAAGGCTCAAAGTAAGAAATGCATAAACAATCTTCATCATCTTCATCACTCGAATTAAAGTTCCTTACACAATAGACTATGTGGCCAATGGAAAGCACGTATTCAGTAATTTTTGGGGGAGGGGGAGGGCCATAGCAGCTTCGATATTTTGAGGGGGTTGTTCGGACGTCATTTTTGCAAAACAAAAAGTGTCAGCATAGAATAACATTAGGTTTTTTACAACCCCCCTCTTTCTGCGTGCCTGGTCAAGGGCTACGTTTTTTATACCATATATTGTTATCTCGGAGATTTTTTTTTACACAGTACATGCATTTGTTATAGTCCTACTTCAATTAAAGAAAAATATTGGAATACGTCCCCCGCACGTTGTTGGTAAACCTGCGTGATCGCCATTTTTGAACTTCAATATAACCTTGACGAGTAATGATGTATATTGTTTGCAAAACAAACACATCATTACGTAAAGGAAGAACACCATCTTTAGTACATGCAATGTCAAAGCAGTACGTTTAACGCTAGTACACTTATTTTAAGTTTCAATGCAGATCTGATATTTTACTCACCTTCGAAAAAATAATTTCACAAGATCTCTTGCCTAGTCAACACAGGTACTCAACTGAAACTTGCATAGATGGCGTGCCAAACATTGCTGCTTCAGCCAGTCCACCCGCAGGAGCGATCTACCGGATCATTTCGGAACTAAAGCCAGTTGGAAAACGTGCCCCTATAGAAAACGTGCCTCGGTCTCCCCTAATTATTTAAAAAGAAGTGGAGTTTATTTAATCTATATTATTATTCTGTTACGTGTCACCATACCTGACTCACAACATGAACAAACTGATCTGAAAACTAAGCAAAAGAAACTGGTCTTGACCTGTATTTAGAAACTGACCTGGTATTCAGTATCTTTTTCCTCTCAAAAGGTGACTAGAATATTACTCCTAAAGACGTTCGGATTTACCCCCCCCCCCATATAATTTTAAAATCTGAGAAATACACATGTAGAACACAGCTTAGTCCTTCCGCGAATATACAAATACTCACTCCCCACTAAAGAATTTTCTGAAAGAAACAACTGTTATTTTTATTCCATGTGGAGAAAATTTAGATACAAGTTTTGTACTGGTATGGCTGTTCTACAATTAAACAAGAGATTGCAGAACAAAACCCAAGAGCCTTGGTACTGCTATTGGGAATGATAGCATTCCTCTACTTCGCCACGTTCATTAGATAGAAACAAAACCTCTACAAAAATCACTTTCCAGCATCGGACGTCCGGTGCAAGTAATTCTTATAATATATACTGTACTTCCAAAGAACTTAACGAATAAGCAAAAAGTTCATTATAAAGAAGAAATCGCATTAGTTTTAAAACCGAACTAGTTTGATAAAACACTAAAACTGGTTTGATACAAAACTGACCGTGGTTTGATAGAAAATTGAAATGAGTTTGATAAAAGAACGAACCAGTTTTAACGAAACTAGTTTCAAAGAAAATAAAATCAGTTTCGAAATCCCTGTTTATTGAAAGTTTCAGAAATCGTTTTTTGTGCCTCTGCTAGTGGAGATCCATGTCTATCGAAATTCACCATCATGGATTTGACACGAACATTTTGCCTAAGTTCATTAACGACAACAAAAACGATTTTTCCATTTCCGGCCGGGCGCCGGTTGTTCCTCCTATGTAAAATATCACGTACGCTTCCTTGAATTGACACGATATAGAGCCTTGATCCGTGTCTTACTTTATAATTCAAATTTCATATTGTTATTAGTTGTTTGTGCGCGCGTGTGTGTATGTATGTGTATGCATGTTCTCAATCAGTCAATATAGTCATTTTTGTCTCAGTCTTGGTATCATCTCAATCTGCTGGTGTCTTCTCCGCTGTCCTAGTAGCTAGCGATCGCCTTTAATGTATAGAGTCCCTGGTTAGATTCCCGGTCAAAAGCATTTACATTCGAATGATTTACAGTGATTCGAATTCCATCTTCATATAGGTTCACGTCTCATCAACCTCGATTACAAAAAAAGCGCTAAACTTCAACAAACAAACGATTCCTGGTGGAAGCTCATGTGATTCAGATCCCATGTTAAGCTGTAGGTCCACATCTGATATAGCCTCGCTGCTGAAAGAGACGCGAGTCTAATTTAATATTAGGGCTAAAAAGTATTACAAAATAATTACTTACCAAGATGATGTCGTGAATTTGACTATCAAATCCGATTTATGTTTTCACTTATTTTCTAACAGGATTTCTTCCCGGCATAACTCTGAGCCCCCTTCCTAGTGTTTCCCAACCGACCTCTCTGGGTTAAGATAAATTAAGATTAAATATTGTCTTCAATGCGAATTCAAAGTACACTGAGCTTTGGAAAGCCGAGTATTAGTGTACATTTATGTTTTTCAGTTTCACTTTGTTTCTTTAGCACAGTTCATTTGGCAAACACTTCTTCCTTGCAAACTAAACAAGTATGCTTTTTCTAGAACTATCTTTAATAGGCTATAACCACTGCATGAATATTAGTTCATTTTCCTACGTCATTTTATGCTTCTGCACATAAATAGCTGGTTTCGAGTTGGACCTCACGGGAACATTTTCTTTCTTATCAGGTGTTTCAGTTTACAATAGCTTCATATCAATATGAAAACAACGCACTCGCGGGTCACTATAAATACAAAATACTCCACTTCAAATAAAATTCAAGACGCAAGTGTTTTAATTTACTCTGAACATCTTCCTTCAGCTAAAGAGTCATTTCTCTGTTTTGGAAAGAGGGAAGGGGAGTAAAAGCGGATTTATTTTTTATGAAGAGATAACCTTGTAAGCAATATGTACAATAAATCCCACTCCCGACACAGCGCTGAAGCATTTCTTTTAGCGGTATATTACTACGTCTATTCTGACGCCTTCTCTCCCACCTCAAGTTGTGAAGTAAGAAGGATCAGATACATCCAAAATAACCACGCACTCAGGTTTCAATTGACAATAACAAAACTAGTGGATTAGTTAACAGTATTCTGTAGGATTAGGTATGGGCACGAGGGAGTTCAAGCAAGTTTACTTTCAAACTCGACTCGACTCGAAAGAGGTATTTTTGAGCTCGACTCGGGAACTCGGCTCGGAAAATTTTCTACAACTCGACTCGAATTCGGGTCGATTTTCGAGTCGAGTCGAGCCAAAACATTTTACTATCCGAACTATTCTTGATGTATCACATTGTTTCGTTTTATAGCTACATAACTTTATATTTTTGTAAGTGATTATACTCTTTACCTGTTCTCTGACAATACAAACTGTATGAATTTATAATACAAAACTGAGATATAGAACAATAAAAATAAAAGAAATATAATATATTTCGCAGAGGATCTTATATAAAGGGCGCCTTGTATCTTTCACACGTTCTTTGTTAACAGTCTCTATTTGAATTTATTATACAAAACTGGTATACAGGATAACTAAAACAACTTATCTATAATGTGATGTTTCACAGGGCGTCTTATGTAAAGGGGGCACTTTACCTTTCACGGGTTCTTTACCACCAGTAACTGTATGTATTTATTGTACAGAACTGTGGTATACAGAAGAGTGAATAAAATCGTTCATATTTGATGTGGTTTCGCAAGGGCGCCTAATGTAAAGGGCGCACTGCACCTTTCACGGGTTCTTTACCAATAAAACTGTAAGAATTTATTACTAAAAACTTGTACCTTTATTTATACTGTGATGTTTCGGAGGGCGCACCGCGAAACGTCATGGTGTCCCGGTGGGCCAGCACGGGCTTGTTCACACGTCTAACGATATCCTCAGATTGTTAAAAATGATACAGAGAGTAAGCAGAGGTACACTATGCTCCACAAAAGATGAACATTTACACTGAAAGGTAGGGAACTCTAATCTGAAAAGCCAGCAAATTTACTATCTTTAACTTGTATTTTGGTCATGACCCTAGGCCAGGACTCTCCTGCCGAAAATAATTTTAAAAAAATGAACAAGACCTTTCCAACTCAAAAATTACAAAAAATAGATCTTTGAAAATTTAAGAGGGAAGTTTCATGGTACCCATATTCTATTAAATAAAATAAACTCATTTACCTAACCATAAGACCATATGTTGTAATAAAGTCTCATCGTAGAAGATAAATTATGTCCCAAACTCCCAAATTTGAACTTTTTTTTTGGCAAAGTTGGAAACGAAAAGCACCATATAAATTTTCAGATATCTAATCCAAGGTAATATTACTCGTACACAAGTTCTACAGTATAAACACCATCCTACAGTACAATCATGAACCCCTAGTACCAGGAACTCAGACACAGAAAGTGGGATTCATGGTCCCTGATTCAAAACTCCCACGTTAATAACATGATATCATCTGATCCCAGGATGCAGAGTTGGTTTTAAATTTTCCGCAATGTACAACCATGTACAACCATGGGAGAAAGAAGTTACTAACTAATATTTGTTTAAACCTTTATGCAAAACTAATGGGAAATAAAGATGATATAACTGAAAAATAGAAATCAATAACAACTTTCGGCTCCTACAAACATTGTCTGAACAAAGAAATGATAGCACAGGTATTTGGAATCAAGGTAGACGTGAAGTTTGAAACAGAGATTTCACAATATTTCTATTTTAATTTTAATGCACATACATAGTACTGCAAAGTCCTTAATACTAATTAAGTCAGGATCTTACATCCAAATTAAGTTGCAACATAATAATTCTCGTAACAAAATCCGAATCGATCATGCGGATTTAGAATTAGCCTATTTTAGATAGAATGAAAAAATGTGAACAGTGTTTGGTTGCCGAGTCAGGGCCGCAACTAGGGGGGGGGCAGAGGGGGCACGTGCCCCTGGCGCGTGGTTGGAGGGGGCGCCGGAAAGAAGATATATCAATTGTTTTAAGAATCGCACCTTTTCCCTTGAGGAACTTATTCTAGAGGTTAAAAGAAATGAAAAGTTTACTTGGCCTTTTCCATGGGACCTCTTTTCGTTGATTATATATATATATATATATATATATATATATATATATATATATATATATATATATATATATATATTATATATATATATATATATGTAGAGAGAGAGAGAGAGAGAGAGAATGAGAGAGAGAGAGAGAGAGAGAGTCTCATGTAAATAGGTGTAATGTCATACATTAAAAACCTAATATTGCATGCATTTGTTCCCTTGGGCGAACACAGAGAATCCGCCCCCCTTTCCTTTTCCTACCACAAGGAGCTGTTTGTTTGTATAATTCCATTGAGAACAGCTCTGAAGTTTAAAACACTGTTATCAATAGGGGCGGAGGCGAAAAGTTCCCGATTTTTGTTGCTTGCTGGTGGTTGAAGAGTTTAGCTCAGACGCGCCCCCTGTAATGTTACGCAATTGCTGTAATGTTTTTAAACTAGAGGGCAGTTTTGTGGCGGAAAAGATAATTATTTAAGATAATTATAAAATATTATTTACACGCCTCGGTGTATTTAATTGTTTCTTGTACGCCTACCAAGAGATTTTGCGAGCGAAGGCTGTATGAAGCTTTATCTATTAGTTTTGCTTGAGAGCTTTTCGAGGCATTTTGAATTATCTATCAGTCCAACTTATGCTTTATTATGCTTTATTGTTAATTTCAATCATTTTTTTTACATTAATCGTGTATAATGTATAATATCTATATATATAAAAGAGAACGTACAAAATCCTTTGTCCGCTCATCACGCTAATACGGCTGAACCAATTTCTTTCATTTTTGGGGGGTTATTAGGATTTGGACCCTAGATGGTTTTTATCATATCACTTTAATTTTTAATTACCAGTGTCTTGAGATAATTGACCATTCAAGTGTCCATAACGTACAAATCCTTTGTTATTAGTTCATCATAGGTAAAAATAAACGTATTTATATGCAACCCGCATGACCGTGTCACTCGGCGGGTTAACATAAATGACAGGCGATATACAGCGGAAAATAGCTTGAATCTTCTGTTTAAAATTTTTTAATTGATTTGCTTATTTTTACAGACACTTTTACAATATGCCAGCACCGGGATGACCGCAGCGAAGCGGGGCGGGTTAACATAAATGACAGGCGATATAATGTTAAGATTTACTGCAATCTTCTATGGTTTTTATCATATCACTTGAAAGCGAAAAAGTAAAAATTATCTAAGTAACAAAGTTTATTGCGTTCCGGGCTGACCGCAGCGAAGCGGGGTGAACGCTGCTAGTTTACTATACATTAAATAATCTAAATATCTTGATCTATTTATTAATATTTTATGAAGCAATTTCTTTCATATTTAATGAACTTTCTAGTTAATGCACTGTAAAGAGAGATGCTTTGCTCGAATCAGTTTTTTCTATCACTTGTGTGCACCTTAGAGGTGCATATATACAGAAAGAGAAAGTATACAGAAAGGTGCCCAAAAAGTACAGAAAGTGTTTAAGTTCGAGAGGTACACATAACAATATAGTGTGGAGTTCTTGTGTGCTTCATTGTTGATGGAAAGTTTTCTTCTTTTCTCCACATCAAAGGATTACACCGAAAAATTTACAGAAATAAAAATAAGCTTTTCATTGTTGCATTGTTATGTTCTCAATGATTTTGGATCGTAAATATTGGTTTTAAAAACATTTCTCATCAGAATTGGCATTTTGCAAACTCATTGACCATCTGATCAACACTCAAACTATAATGAAAAAACTTTGACGCTTTGGAACACCCGTGACATCAATAGTCGCGCGGGCTACAGATGTAGCCCATGAAACTTTCAAGCAGAATAACAATGAGATCCTTTCGATTTTACGTTTGACCACACCCTAAACACGCAGAATGATAGTTGATAGAAAGGTACACAGACACCCTTTGAGTTATCATCTCGAATTACTTTGCGGCAAGGAAAATAAAAACGCTGGGCTACAATGGTAGCCCGCGGGCGCATTGGAGGGTTAAAGTACTTAAAAATCGATATAACTGGTTTCATTAAGAATGTTATTTACAGTTGCAATCCATAAGTGATACTTTTCGACTAAACCTTGGGGGGGGGGGAGAATTGTGTGTTTGCCCCGGGTGACAGAAACCCTAGTTGCGGGCCTGTGCCGAGTTGCCGGTCGCTAAGTGTTTGGCCGAGTTGGCGCCCTCCCAGCTGGTCTAGTGGCTAGAACGTGCGCGTTTGGTGTATGAGTTCCCGGGTTCGATTCTCGGTGGGAGAACCTTTGTGATTTTAACTGTCTTCGATGTTTGTGTGTTCGTGTCCCTGTCGTTCTAGATGATAAAAAAAGTCAAGCAAACGAGTAAAGCAAGTAAAAATAAGTGATAAGATGTTTAAGTAAGTTACTGAGACAGGTTCGGTGAGTCAGTTACTTAAAAAAAAAGTTGGTTGCGAGGCGAGTTAGTAAATTACATGCCTTCTTCGCGGCAGTTCGATTCCGCTTGACTCCAGGGAAATAGAGCCCGGGACCCTTGGCACGTGAGTCACAGATGCTACTGATTCTGCCACGCCGTCACTTGATAAATTTGCGAAGCGTACGACATATGCGGCAAGTCGAAAACTTTAAGACGCTTTTTCTCTGCTTTATTAGGCCATTGTGCTCTCCCAGATTGTAATATGAACACTTTAAATGTGCACTATCACCTTGCAAAAAATGGCCCAAAAGTTCGATCACCAATGTCTACTTTCTACTTGTCAGTAACTTGTCTCTATTTTCTACTCGGTATACACGTTTTAGTTATTTTAATAACCTTGAACAACAGAGACACGAACACAAAAACATTGAGGAGAGTTTAAGTTCCATATTTTCCCAGCGGGAATCGAACCTGGAACCCCATACACCAAAGGAACACATGCTAACCATTATACCGGCGAGGAGAGCAAATGAAATCTATTTTGTAGTGTCTCAAGTTTAAGCCTATTTCACCCTGTTGTAATATGCCTATTGATCGTATGTTTATGTTTACTGTATTTGTTACTTTGAGGAATGATGTATGTTATTAATATAGGATCTATTACATATTCTTCTATAAATATTATACAAATTATCAGAATTATTCATGATTTGTCATGGAAATTCACTGGTGGGTGCATGATAAAAATAACTTTGTATACTGTTATATATATAACGTATCAGATGAAATGCGTGGGGCAGGGGGTTGATATGAATAAATTGATGATCGATCGATCCAGGGCGCAGTAAAACTAGTTACGCCACTACTTGCAAGGCATAATCTTAAATTCGTCTGACAGCGTTCGAGTCCAAACTCAAGTAAAGGTGTGGAAGACCCGGGTTCGACTATCGGTGGAATCCCGTGTGGTTCAGTTTCCACGTTAATCAGCAAATCCACGTCTCACATAGCCTCGCTGCTGAAGGGAACATTAAACTCAAAATCAACTCAAGTCAGCTCAAGTAAAGTTAAAAGAATGAGAAAGTTTTCTATTGTCTTGGCGTATGCAATTCTACGTTAAATAAAACTACACCTATGATAATGGAAGCATCGTCAGAAATACAGTTTCCAATAAAGCAAATCATCGACGAAGGTTTGTCTCAGTATAAATATACCTATTGAAAGTGGTTAAAATTGCGTAATGCTGAAATGCTATTTTATCGCGTGTGAACTTGAGGCTTCTGGCATGGGAATTTTCATCAATGTAGTGTGTGCTAATGTAATTCGTGATTCAAAAAGTCTTTAAAAAATTAAGGAGTGAAGCGGAATCGGACTGCCGCGCAGAAGACATGTAATTTACTAATTCGCGTCGCAACCAACTCGGCCAAACACTTAGCGACCGGCAACTCGGCAACCAAACACTGTTCACATTTTTTCATTCTATCTAAAATAGGCTAATTCTAAATCCGCATTAGCGATTCGGGTTTTGTAACGACAATTATTATGTTGCAACTTAATTTGGATGTAAAATCCTGACTTATTTGGTATTTAAGGACTTTGCAGTACTATGTCCAATAAAATTAAAATAGATCTATTGTGAAGTATCTGTTTCAGACTTCACGTCTACCTTGATTCCAAATACCTGTGCTATCATTTCTTTGTTCAGCCAATGTTTGTAGCAGCTAAGAGTTGCTGCTGATTTCTATTTTTCACTTATATCATCTTTATTTCCCATTATTTTTGCATAAAAGTTTAAACAAATATTAGTTACTAACTTCTTTCTCCCATGAACACAGAAAGAGAAAGTAATACATTACGAAAAGAAAGTTATTGCGGAAAAATGTAAGTTACAGTATATACACCATGTTTTTGGAACATTGTGGGACCTATGTCCTACGAATCACATATGTATTATAGAACCGTATGATGCGATAAAATCTTATCATATAAAGTAAATTAGATGGAAAACCTCTTAAATTTACGCATTTGGCAATTTTTTGTCCACAAAAGGGAACAAGATAGTCTCTAAATGTAAAGAATGTGGTGCTGCGTGCGCCTGAACCATAGCCCATGAACCAGGGACCACGAGTCTTGATCCAAATTCACGGTTCAATGACGTCTACAACGTAACCTAGGAGCAGGGGCTAATTTTGAATTTCCCACAGGGATCGCCTAAGACCACGTGACCTCTAACAAGTAATTGGAGTTGTCATGCAATCCAAATCCACGAATCAACGATGACGGTTAAGCCATAAACCCATCGATTAAACTGCGACGTTGCAAAGACTTCCTATCATTTTTTTTCTTTTTTCTTATTCATTTGGAGAACTATTATGGTATCTGAATTGTGGATGCTGTGGGAAACAAATTCTGAGCCGGATCAGTGAATTCGGTAAAATCGCGTCACAAGCTCTTGTTTGCAAATACTGAGAGAATATGGTGTGGGGAAGGAAGAAAACAAGCTATGGGTTTGGCTTAATCCTTTAAGCGTCATTTTTCATATCAGACTGATTTTTTAAAACTTGGAGTGGTTTTGGTGTAGAAAACACGATAATTCTTTTTTTTTTTTAAAAAAAAAAAAACATACGCTGACAATCGTCGCGTTTTATTGGTTCTATCTGTTTTTAGTGGACTTAGCAATGTCAACGCGCAACTTTCCATAGACCCTAAATGCAAACACCATAAAATATCCCATAAACCCCAAGTAGTAATGGGGTCACCCTGTCCCACCTTGGACTTTGACCCCGACATTTGTAACGTCATAGGTCAAAGGTAAATGACTTTGGCCCAGGGTCAATGACCTAGGGATACCTAGGACTACCCCTTCTAAATTTTGGCAGGAATACCTTGGCCCATCTCCTAAATTTTGGCAAGGGTACATAGGACCACCCCCTTAAATTTTGGAAATTGGCAAATCTAGAAATTTGTTATGATAGCCTAGGACCAGGGTATGTACCTCTAGTAGTATTGGGGTCTATGTCGTTTACTTTCATGGGTAAAAAATTGCCAAAAATTTAAATTTCGGAGGTTTTTGACCTAATTCATTCCCTTCGATGAGGTGTTATTACTTCATATAGATATATGGACGTATACAAGGGTCCATTTCTTTTCATAAGACATGGGTATATTGATGCACCCCTTTAAATTTTTGGGAAGGGTACCTTGGCCCACCTCTTAAATTTTGGAAATTGTCAAATTTAAAAATTTGCTATCATAGTACTGGACCTTAATACGTATCATGATAAATTTGGATGGTCCACCTTGTCCCGTTTTAGGGGTACAAAATTGCCAAAACATAAACGTTAGCAATACGTTGTACCACGTGTTTGGTTTCTGACGTAATTTATCCCCTTGGATGAGGTCCTATTACCTTATATGGTTGTATGGTTGTGTATTGGGGTCCATTCCCTATCATAAGACATGGATACATTGATGCACCCCTTTAAAATTTTGGGAGGGGATTCTTGGCCCCTTCCTTAAATTATGGAAATTGTCCAAGTTAAATATTTGGTATCATAGTATAGAACCCTAATATGGATCACTATAAATTTGGGTGGTCCACCTCGTTCCTTTAGCGGTACAAAACTGCCAAATTTTAGTACAACCACGTGTTTGGTTTTTGACCACATTTATCCTTTGGATGAGGTCCTATTACCTTATATAGTTATATGGTCATGTATAGTGGTCCATTCCCTATCATAAGATATAGGTACATTTGTGCACCACTTTAAATTTTTGGGAGAGGTTCCTTTGCCCACCCCTTTAATTTTGGAAATTGCCCATTTTATATATTTGGTATTACAGTATAGGACCCTAATATAGATCGCTATAAATTTGAGTGCTACATCTCGTTTCGTTTTAGGGGTACAAAATTGTGAAATTTTAGTACAACCACGTGTTTGGTTTTTGACCCAATTTATCCCCTTGGATGAGGTTCTATTACCTTATACGGTTATATGATCATGTATAGGGGTCCATTCCCAATCATAAACCATAGGTACATTGACGCGCCCCTTGAAATTTTTGGGAGGGTACCTTGGCTCACCCCTTTAATTTTGGAAATTGCCCAATTTAAACATTTGGTATTATAGTATGGAACCCTAATATAGATCACCATAAATTTGGATGGTCCACCTCGTTCCCTTTTGAGGTACAAAATTGCCAAATTTTAGTACAACCACGTGTTTGGTTTTTGCCCAATTTACCCTCTTGGATGAGGTCCTATTGCCTTATAAGGTTATATGGCCATGTATGTAGGTTCATTTCCCATCATAAGACATGGGCACATTGATGCACCCTTTAAAATTTGGGAGGGGTATCTTGGCTTATTCACTCAGTTTTAGAAATTGTTTAATATAAACATTTGGTATCATAGTACAGGTCTTCAATATATACCCCTATAAATTTGGATGGTCCACATCGTTCTTTTCATGGGTAAAGAACTACCAAAAATCAAATTTCGGATGTTATTGACCACTTTGACTAGGATTTAGCACGTTATATGGGTATGTACAGAGGTTTTTTACCTTTGTATGTTTATGTTTCGTTTTAAATTTGGGAATTATCAAATAACAAAATTCGTTAAACGCTTTTCTAGGACCTATTGTAAATGTTGGTGTTCCTCTTAAGGCCAAATATTCAAATTTTGAAGTTTGTTGACTTATTTTACTATTTTTAGATACGGCTATATAATTGAATGAGTACAGGATTTACTACTTTTTTTCATGCGACACAGGTGTATTTATGTACCAATCTTAAATTTTGGGAGGGGTACATTTCTTATTGTTAAATTAATAATTGATATTTCTTAGAATTGGGTGGTATCTCTTTCTTTGGGTAAATCATTGTCAAATAATAGTATGGTCGCGTGACCTGTTATTGACCTATGATGGGATTAGGTGTCCAGGACATTGGTACATTTAAACTTTGTAGCATAATTTGAGAATTGTCAAAATGAAATTACGTCATTGGATTTGATTATTCCCGCCTAAGGGCCAAATATAAACGAAAGCAACACGATGTACCATGTGATTGACTTTGATGAGGTAGTGTACATGGATTCAATTCCTTTTCAAAATTCGTGGAAGTTATCGAATAACACGTGCTAGACAACAGTTGGTTCTGCTAAGATAAACAATTGGCCTAATTGAGACCTAACTACAACATGTAATTATATGATTAATTCTAAGACTTAGGTTATCGAGAGAAGTATTCTTTAAATTTTGGGATTTGTGATAAACAAAATTTTAGTATGAGGCGCGAAATGCGAAACAATACTTTGAACTTTCGTTAAGCTCATAGTCTAAGATCATTGGTGGTGGATGAATTAACCTTGAGTTTTCAGAAATCTGATCGGTACCTTATTGAATCTTATTACCTATCGACGAAAGGCAATACATGCTACAACATACTTTGAAATTTAATCACAAGGTGATGATATCTGACACTGACAAAGTTATTGTCGCAATTTGATTGGCTGATAACTATCTTTCATGCAATCTGTTTGGTTAATCACTATCTTTCGTGCAATCTGATTGGCTGATGATTTTCAAATCTTTGCTGTATTCAGTTTTAAGTTTTGTTTAACATTTAAAAATCTTGGTTTGAACACTTTTGTTCAACATTTTGTACTCACTGATAAATATGATCAAAACCGTTTATTTGTTAATCGAATAGTTAAAACCGGATAATGTTTGAGGTTAACCGTGAAACGTGAAATTATTTTAGTTGAAATTTTTGGTTTGAAAATTTTTCGTTTGAAACTTTTTGTTTGAAAACTTTTGTTTCAAATTTTTGTTTGAATTTTTTGATTCAGAATTTTGTTTGAATTTTTTGTTTCAAAACTGGTTGAAATTTTTGTTTGAAAGTCTTGTTTGAAATTTTTGTTTCTAAATTTTGTTTCAAAATGTTTTTTAAAATTTTTTGAAATATTTTTTGTTTGAAAATTTTGTTTGAAATTTTTGTTTGTAATTTTTTTGTTTCAAAATTTTTATTAACATTTTTGTTGCAAAATTTTGCTTGAAATTTTTTCGTTTGAAATTTTTGGTTTAAATTTTTTTCGTTTCAAACTGAACATTTTTTGTTTGAATATTTAGTTTTAAAAAATTTTGTTCGAATTTTTTTGTTTAAAAATTTTTGTTTGAACATTTTTTTTAGAAATTTTTGTTTGAAATTTTAGTTTGGAAAATTTTGGTTTCAAATTTTTAAGTTTGTACACTCATTAGTAAACAACCGGAACTGTTTAGAAGAAAAACCTCTGGCAACATTGTTTATCTTGATGCAATTGTACAAGTCAGAACATGGGATTGTACTTGAAAAACACAATTCATTGAAATAGATCATTTTATTACAGTGCACTGGTTAATCACATACATCCATACCAGATATAGGATCTGGATATTGTCGATACAATGTATTTTGAACTTCTTGCACTAGTTCGTCTTTAGCGTATAATTTTATTTCCAATTGAAGTCTTTTAAGGTCTATGGCAATGTCAATAGGTGGAAACGCAATGTCCATTTGATCACAAGTAAACTGTTTATCAATACAGGTATGCACCCACGAACGATGTTGACAACCATCACAACATCTAGATACATGTACAATATGCATGATACATTTCTCAAAATAGTACTTTTTCAGGAATACACTTGTTTTGTTGCACACTTGCACTGCATGTTTAACACACTGGAATACATTGATGAATTTGTTCCATTCCGTTTGCGTTAGATACACCATGTTGTGAGGGACATGCAATGTACTCGTTTTACGTAACAGTACCATTTTGTTCTCGAGGACTGTACGTAACACCACTTCATGATTTGAGCCTAATGATTTGACTATGGTCACATTTAGCTCATCATGAAAATATTCATTCATTTGGTCGATTCGTGAACATAATATTTTCCATTCTCCACAGGTCAGTTGTACACTAAATTGTTCTGCCTTGCCCAATCGAATCACAGGTTCAAATGTTGTAACACTGATACCAATCATCACATGTTTTGTTTGAAACATATTTATTGGATAATAGCTTGCGAACAGGATTTCTTTATCGTTAGAAGTACACATCTTTCCTCCTGAAACGCACTTGCTCGAATGATTTCATGGGCTGACGGTATTTGCTGATTTCATAGAGTTATTGCTGACGTCATTGGAAAGGAATGTGCATGATTTCATCACATTTGCTGACCTCATGCTGACCAACCAAATACATAGATCACATTCTGTGATTAAAGATTTCAGCATACAGCTACGTCTGACGTAATTGGAAAGGAATGTGCTGACATTTGAATTCATGATTTCATCACAATTGCTAACGAAACCAAATTCACTGATCCGGCTGTGTACTAAGTACAAATTGATGATTTCGACCCAGAATCTTTTGTAACATAAAGATACAGTTCCGGTATTTAAGAAAGTAAACAGTTCTTCTTGTTTTGAATCTTCCATGGGTCAATATCTTGCTGGTAAAATTATATTCTTATCATTTTCAAGCTTCACTACGATCCTTAACCCAAACTTTGTAGCGATCATTTGGCTAGCTAATATTCTATAAGGTACATTATGTTGTAAATTGGTAAATAATTCCATCACATGTGTTTAGAAACTGTGGACAAGTTGCTATGATGACGTTGTCATGAATACTATCTCGAATGATGATGTAAAATTGATGACAGTGCATTATCATTTTCTGACATGTACTATTGCATCATGATAAACAATGTTGCCAGAGGTTTTTCTTTTAAACAGTTCCGGTTGTTTACTAATGAGTGTACAAACTTAAAAATTTGAAACCAAAATTTTCAAAACAAAAATTTCGAAACAAAAATGTTCAAACAAAAATTTTTAAACAAAAAAATTCGAACAAAATTTTTTAAAACTAAACTTTAAAACAAAAAATTTTTAGTTATGAAACGAAAACAAAATTTCAAACGAAAAAATTTCAAACAAAATTTTGAAAAAAAAATAATCAAAAATTTTGAAAAAAAAAATTTACAAATTTAAAAAAAAATTCAAAAAAATTTTAAAATTTAGAAAAAAAATTCAAACGAAAAATTCTTAAACAAAAATTTCAATTAATATTTTGAAACAAAAAATTCAAACAAAATTCTGAAACAAAAAATTCAAACAAAAATTTGAAAAAAAATTTTAAAAAATTCAAACGAAAGATTTTCAAACCAAAAATTTCAACTAAAATAATTTCACGTTTCACGGTTAACCTCAAACATTATCCGGTTTTAACTATTCGATTAACAAATAAACGGTTTTGATCATATTTATCAGTGAGTACAAAATGTTGAACAAAAGTGTTCAAACCAAGATTTTTGAATGTTAAACAAAACTTAAAACTGAATGCAGCAAAGATTTGAAAATCATCAGCCAATCAGATTGCACGAAAGATAGTGATCAACCAATCAGATTGCATGAAAGATAGTTATCAGCCAATCAAATTGCGACAATAACTTTGTCAATGTCAGATATCATCACCTTGTGATTAAATTTCAAAGTACGTTGTAGCATGTATAGCCCTTCGTCTATGTCATAAGATTCAATAAGGTACCGATCAGATTTCTGAAAACTTAAAGTTAATTCATCCACCACCAATGATCTTAGACTATGAGCTTAACGAAAGTTCAAAGTATTTTTTCGCATTTCGCGCCTCATACTAAAATTTTGTTTATCACAATTCCGAAAATTTAAAGAATACTTCTCTCGATAACCTAAGTCTTAGAATTAATCATATAATTACATGTTGTAGTTAGGTCTCAATTAAGTCAATTGTTTATCTTAGCAGAATCAACTGTTGTCTAGCACGTGTTATTCGATAACTTCCACGAATTTTGAAAAGGAATTGAATCCCTGTACACTACCTCATCAAGGACAATCACATGGTACATCGTGTTGCCTACGTTTAAATTTGGTCTGGAATAATCAAAACCAATGACGTAATTTCATTTGACAATTCTCAAATTATCCTACAAAGTTTAAATGTACCAATGTCCTGAACACCTAATCCCATCATAGGGCAATAACAGAACACGTGGTCATACTAATATTTGACAATGATTTATCTAAAGAAAGAGATAAAACCCAATTCCAGGAACAATTACCAATTATTGATGTGACAATAAGAAATGTTCCCCTTCCAAAATTTAAGATTGGTACATAAATACACCTGTATCTTATGAAAAAAGTAATAAATCCTGTACTCATTCAATTATATAGCCGTATCAAAAAATAGTAAAATAAGTCAATAAACTTCAAAATTTGAATATTTGGCCTTAAGAGGAACACCAACATTTACAATAGGTCCTAGAAAAGCGTTTAACGAATTTTGTTATTTGATAATTCCCAAATTTAAAACGAAACATAAACATATAAAGGTAATAAACCTCTGTACATACCCATATAACATGCTAAATCCTTGTCAAAGGGGTCAATAACATCCGAAACTTGATTTCTGGTAGTTCTTTACCCATGAAAGGAACGATGTGGACCATTCAAATTTATAGGGGTATATATTGAAGACCTGTACTATGATACCAAATGTTTATATTAAATAATTTCTAAAACTGAGTGAATAAGCCAAGATATCCCTCCCTAACTTTAAAGGATGCATCAATGTGCCCATGTCTTATGATAGGAAATGAACCTATATACATGGCCATATAACCATATAAGGTAAAAGGACTTCTTCCAAGAGGGTAAATTGGGCCAAAACGAAACACGTGGTTGTACTAAAATTTGGCAATTTTGTACCCCAAAAGGGAACGAGGTGGACTACCCAAATTTATAATGATCTATATTAGGATTCCATACTATAATACCAAATATATAAAATGGGCAATTTCCAAAATTAAAGGGGTGGGCAAAGGAACCTCTCCCAAAAATTTAAAGTGGTGCACAAATGTACCTATATCTTATGATAGGGAATGGACCACTATACATGACCATATAACTATATAAGGTAATAGGACCTCATCCAAAGGATAAATGTGGTCAAAAACCAAACACGTGGTTGTACTAAAATTTGGCAGTTTTGTACCGCTAAAGGAACGAGGTGGACCACCCAAATTTATAGTGATCCATATTAGGGTTCTATACTATGATACCAAATATTTAACTTGGACAATTTCCATAATTTAAGGAAGGGGCCAAGAATCCCCTCCCAAAATTTTAAAGGGGTGCATCAATGTATCCATGTCTTATGATAGGGAATGGACCCCAATACACAACCATACAACCATATAAGGTAATAGGACCTCATCCAAGGGGATAAATTACGTCAGAAACCAAACACGTGGTACAACGTATTGCTTACGTTTATGTTTTGGCAATTTTGTACCCCTAAAACGGGACAAGGTGGACCATCCAAATTTATCATGATACATATTAAGGTCCAGTACTATGATAGCAAATTTTTAAATTTGACAATTTCCAAAATTTAAGAGGTGGGCCAAGGTACCCTTCCCAAAAATTTAAAGGGGTGCATCAATATACCCATGTCTTATGAAAAGAAATGGACCCTTGTATACGTCCATATAACTATATGAAGTAATAACACCTCATCGAAGGGAATGAATTAGGTCAAAAACCTCCGAAATTTAAATTTTTGGCAATTTTTTACCCATGAAAGTAAACGACATAGACCCCAATACTACTAGAGGTACATACCCTGGTCCTAGGCTATCATAAGAAATTTCTAGATTTGCCAATTTCCAAAATTTAAGGGGGTGGTCCTATGTACCTTTGCCAAAATTTAGGAGATGGGCCAAGGTATTCCTGCCAAAATTTAGAAGGGGTAGTCCTAGGTATCCCTAGGTCATTGACCCTGGGCCAAAGTCATTTACCTTTGACCTATGACGTTACAAATGTCGGGGTCAAAGTCCAAGGTGGGACAGGGTGACCCCATTACTACTTGGGGTTTATGGGATATTTTATGGTGTTTGCATTTAGGGTCTAAACAAAGTTGCGCGTTGACATTGGTAAGTCCACTAAACCAGATAGAAATTTTGCACACATATTGTAGACATAAAATGTGGGTATACGGGTTTCGTATTTACCTGGAAAAGACGGTTAGGTGGGACACGGGCCCCTTCAAACCTCTGATCACGAAATGTCGAAAGCGATAGTAACAGTATGTCAAATGTGTGTGAAGGACATGAAGAATTGCAACGAAACTTTGTGTATGGACAATACGCCAAAAATAAACGAATACGGGTTTTTATGTTCTGTGGATAAACGATTTTAGGGGGCAGAAGTCACACGCAAAATTTTTAAAGCTGGCGCCCGAAAGATAAAAAGAAGTGAACCGAAGTGAATGAAATTTTGCACACATATTGTAGACATAAAATGTTGGTATACGAGTTTTGTATTTATCTGAAAAAGACGGTTAGGTGGGGCGCGGACCCCTCCAATCATTTGATCACGAAATATCAAAAGTTCTGGTAAAAGTATGTGAGATGTGTGTAACGACACGAAGAATTGCAACATAGCTTTTTGTATGGACAAATCGTCAAAAATAAACGAATACAGGTTTTTATGTTCTGTGGAAGAACGATTTTAGGGGGCAAAAGTCCCCACGCAAAATTTTTAAAGCTGACGCACGGAAAGCAAGAAGAAGCGAACCGAAGTTAATTAAATTGCGAAAAGAGATTCAGACGTAAAATGAGGATACGGGTTTCGTATTTTCCTGATAAAAATGTTGGGTGAAGCACAGACCCTTCCAAACCTTTGATCACGAAATTTGAGAAGTGCTAGTAGCACTATGTCAAATATGTGTAAATAACATGAAAAATCGCAACGAAAGATTACGTATAGACAATACGCGAATAAAAGGATTACGGCTTTTTTTAATTTTCTGCGGAAAAACAGTTTCAGGGGGCAAAAGAACCCACTCCAAACTTTTGAAAATTTACGCCCGAAAGATAAGAAGTGAACCAAAGTGAATGAAATTTTGCACACATATTGTAGACATAAAATGTGCGTATACGGGTTCCGTATTTACCTCGAAAAGACTGTCAGGTGGTGCACAGACCCCTCCAAACCTTGATCAATTCTGTTTTTATATTCTGTGGAAAAACGATTTTCGGGAGCAAAAGCTCCCACCCAAAATGTTGAAATTTTATGCCTGAAAGGCAAGTTAAAGTGGACCGAAGTGAATGAAATTGCGAAAAGATATTGCAGACATCTAATTAAGGAATACGGGTTTCGTATTTTCCTGGAACAAACGGTTGGGTTGGGCACGGAACCATCCAAACATTTGATCAAGAAATATCAAAAGTGCTAGTATCAGTATATCAGATGTGCGTAAAGGACATGACGAATTGCAACGAAAGTTTGTGTATGGACAATACGCGAAAAATAGACGAATATGAGTTTTTTATTTACTGCGGAAATGCGCTTTTAGAGGGCAGAAGCTCGCACCGAAAATTTTAAAAGTTGACGCCCGAAAGGCAAATAGAAGTTAACCGAACTGAATGGAATTGTGTATAGATATTGCAGACGTAAAATGAGGGTGGGGTTTCGTATTTTCATTTAAAAAAAACGGTTGGGTGGTTCACGGACCCCTCCAAACCTTTGACCACGAAATATGAAAAGTGTTAGTAACACTAGGTCAAATGTGTAAAGGACATGAAGAAATGCAGGGAAACTTTACGTGTTTACAATACGTAAGAAATAAATGAATACGGGTTTTTATTTTCTGCGGAAAAACAGGTTTAGAGGGCAAAACTATCACTCAAAATTTTGAAAGTTTACGCCCGAAAGGCAAGAAGAAGTGAACCGAAGTGAATGAAATTATGCACAAATATTTTACACACAAAATAAGAGAATACGAATTTCGTATTTTCCTGAAAAAAAAAAAAAGATGGTTGGGTGGGGCACGGAGCCCTCCAATTATTTGATCACGAAAACATTGTAAGCGTTAAAGGTGCCTCCCGAAATATTATAAAATACTATACATACTGTTTGTGCTTATTGTTGATCTTCCAAATTTGAACAATTGGATGGATACACTCGTGAAACACGAAAGGTCTTATTTTACATATCAAATATCTACACACAATTTCTTTCGCTTCTGTCCACTCCTTCCGCCACCTTACGCCTCGGTCCACCCAAAAGTTTTTTCTTTGCAAGAAAATACAAAACAAGTATTCCTTCATTTACCTCAACAATATTTGAGTACAGTTTCATTCACTTCGGTCTGCTTGTTTTTGCCTTTTGGGCGTCAATTTTCCAACTTTTGTGTGGGGACCTTTTCCCCTTTACCGTTTTTCCACAGAAAATATAAAAACGCATTAGTTTTTTTTTCGCATATTATCACTACACAAAATTTCGTTGCAATTCTTCATGTTCTCTAGGCACTTCTGGCATACTGTTATTAGCAGTTTTGATATTTCGTGATTAAAGATTTGGAAGGATCTGTGGCCCACCAAACCGTTTTTTCCACGAAAATACGAAACCCGTATTCCCTCATTTTATGTCTACAATATCTGTGCACAATTTCATTCACTTCGGTCCACTTGTTATTACCTTTCGGGCGTCAACTCTCAAAATTTTGGGTCTGGTTTATCGCCCCCTGAAACAACTTTACCGCAGAAAATAAAAATACACGTATTAGTTTATTTTATGTGAAGTATCTACCTACCAAATTTTACCAAAATCGGAGTGTTACACTCGGGAAGTGTTACTATTTTCCTTGTTTTTCCATCAATAAGAAATTGCCTGACAAGTAAAGGGTCCAAATGGATGAATCGAGTTGCGGGATGAGACCCAGTGCGACTGATAGAGGATATGAAAATATGTATATGTGCAAAGTAATAAGGGCTGAACGCCATAAGAAACGGAGGGGGGTTAAAATTTATGGGAGGAGGGCTGTGCTATGTTATTGAAATACATCAAATAAACTATTGAATCATGAAAATAGTGAAAGATAGACAATGCAAACAGTGATAGTTTCTCATATTGACAGAAGAAGAATGGGCAGAGTAGATCACGAACCTCTGGCGGCACCTTCAAATCCGCCATTTTGAAATCTATGATAATTTTGGAAATTGAAAGGTAGTGATGCGATATATCAGTTAGGGCCAGCGTGTTCTCAAAAGTCAATTATGAACTTTAGTGATCGGTATCTGTACTTAGTTGTTAGATTTAGGATAATCTTCATAGTTATTTACGAAAATCTAGGAGACTGATACTCGTATGTTGAAACCTCGGACTATCACGAAAACACATGTAAGTTGAACATGTCCAAAGCCAAGAAAACTAACCTCGAAATTTGATATCCAAGTTGTATATTATTATATTTCACTGTCGAATATCAAATTTCAATATTAGTTTTCTTGGTTTGTAGATATGTGTTATTTTTTGTCCATAATACGACTAATAATGCTAAAAGACTCACAAATGAAATTTAGTTCGTACCTTTAGCATTTCTTACAATCAACGTTCAATTATAGTTCTTAGCCTTTCAAAATTATGATCCTCATAGAATCCTTCTTTCTTACAAATATTAGTATCAATAATATAACCTATTGAAAAATTATCTTAATGGTAACCTACCGACAAAGTGTAAGCAACCCCTGTAAATTGAAATGAAGTATTTCATTTTAACGAACCACGATTATGCTCTTTAGGCTGAGGGAGACAATGATTAAGGCAAGTGAATGTTGATGGAAGATATGATGGAATGAGAATGTGGAAGGAAATTGAAGTATCCCGAGAAAACCACACACGATACGATGGTGTCCACCACAAAGTTTCTTGGCTGAGGATCGAACCAGAGGCCCCACGTACGAGAAACAAATGTTTACCACTGAATCATCGTGTCCTCCTCAATCCCTAAGAGACGCGGGCATCCAGTTAAGAGTAACTGACATAAAAAAAATGTACTTACCATTTTTCTCACAAAGGAAACTCCACGAATCCCACATTCTGACCGTTTGTACTTCTTGTATGTTGGTTTATCACAAACATTATTTAGTATATCGATATATCTGTCAGAATAATAGTGTTTCCTCCAAAGTAGGGGCAGATGACTTAGTGATAGAGCGCTTACTTCTGGTGCGGGATGGACCTCGTTCGATCCCAGACTTAAAGTTTGTAGTTTATACCATCGTACCCGTGAGATTTCTCCGAATTATCCTGTTTTCTCCTACATTCTTATTTCACGAATTATTTCCCCAAAATTAACTTCCATCTATTACCTCTCTTTATTATTGGATCGGATTTCAGTTTAGCATCCCTTGGGTAGCAAAATTACATGAGATATGGAGCTACGGATTAACGTGAGATCCGAAATGCTTGCGCTCCTGTCGCGAATCGGAGCCGGGTCTCCTATGCGAAAGTCGCAGACGCTACCTAATATCCATGCGTGATCTCTCTGTCTTCATTAGCCTAGAATGCATAACATTTAAACTTTATGGACTTCATATAATTTCAGTTCTTCCTCGATAGCCAATTCTATACTGAGACAAAGTAGATCAAGCAAGTGCGTCCATCTTCCCTTTTTTATAATTTTAATTATGTTCTTTTAACTTTGACCGTGTTCTCAGATTTCTGTTAGTTGAATAATCGTATTTAATTGTAGTTAACTTGCCTTGGTCAACGTTTCATATAATATCCTCATAATTCTTCAGTCTTTTTTAGGTGACCTTTGTGCTGCTCCTGTACCCTATCGAGTTGTGCATTAATGGAAGCCATGGCTAAAAATAATATACATTTCCTTTCCCCCGACTTCGATCCGACATTTTGTTCTCGAGTTATCGCTGTTTCGGGCATTTTTCCGACTGGTTGTTGGCTGGTCATAGCGCTAAAAAGGAAGCATTTGTGCGCCCAGGTTGTCTTATCATGGTGTCAGAAATCAGCTCCCAAACGTTGTCAGTGTTGTTTTGAAACACGCTCTATATTTCTATCCTGTTTCTGATTAGCTTCTCTTTGCCAATCAATTTCCAGTATTCCCAAAACAAACCAAAAGTGAACTAAATTCACTAAATCGCCTACCCTCTATGCTTTCTTCTTGTATAGTACTTATTATATATTTATATTGTAGTTGACAGAGATTGCCAATATTGATTGAAATATCTGGTTAAAATGCTAGTATAGGAATTCCCTCTTTAGTACAGAAATTCCCTCCTTGCATCCTACTGCAATTTTAGGCGAAATGGGTTAAGTAAGATGGGAATTCCCATCTAGCCTAAAATGATAAGCATTCTTATGTTGGAGATATAAGTGGCTGATAAATCGTTAGGCTAAGTGGGATTAGGCTAGATGGGATGGAATCATCTGAAAAGGAAGGGGGACGGTAGGTAGCGGCATGACGCCGTACACCGTACCCTATGCCTATCTTTGTCCATTGTACATGCTTAGGAAGTGGGGGGTCGCCGTGCCCAGTTTTTTGTAGGTGGGGATATAATTATATATCAATATTATGTGCTAATAATAATAATAATAATAATAATAATAATAATAATAATAAAGGATCTGAATGATAAATATATTTTTTCAACTTTCATTACAATTGCTGTCTGTTCCCGTGAATCTGGATATATTGTTTTTGTAAGGAATAAAGAGGCTTCAAACAACAATATGATTTGTATAAAAGAAAAAAGCCTTATCAGTTGTATTACAAACTGACAACTGACCTTGTGTCTGTTTTTTTTAACACAATGTTACGAAGCACAGAAGCAACCACGCCTGCGGTGAGCTTGCTTTTTTGCCTCAGGCAGCTTCAGTACTAAAATTAAGACTTTTATTCCGTCAATTTATATGTAGCTACCAGTCAGTCACACAGGTTCTTTGCAACGCTGAATTTTACAAGAAAGGTTTTGTTTATTGGATAGGAAGCGAAGCCCATCGTACGTTGTAATCCCTTCCCCTCTTTTGCACAGTGTGTGAAATTTAACTTGTATACTGTACTAAGTTACAGAAAAGAGAATGCTATTTTTTTTAAAAAATGACATTATCGAATAAGATTGACCATTATTACAATATATTCAAGATGAAAAATATCCATTTAACAGTCGTCGTACTTAGTTGTCTCCACTGAAATTCCCACAATGTGCTTCCTTCTTTTCTAATATGGGCTCCGAGCTTCTTCGAGGGTAAGTGGTTAGCGTACGCGCCTTTGTGAGAGACCCGAGTTCGATGCGGTGAGAGCTCATGTAGTTCGGATTTCACGATTAATCAGTAGGTCCCGTCTCATATAGCCTCGCTGCTGAAAGGGACGACAAAATCAACTCAACTCATATTCAGCACCATAGGAGATATAACTCCGAGGGGAATTTTGTCCCTGGAAAACCTCCCAAAATCATCAACGGTACGAAATATGTCTGCAATGCAAGATGTCAATCATTTCTAACTCTATACTCTGTGACCTAGTTTGCTTTTCATGTTTTCAGTAAACTAGACAGACAAAAGGAAGAATAGAGGCTTTCTTCCAGAAAATTGTGTTCGAGGGTGGGGGGTCACACAGCCCGTATCCATAGGGAGTCTAGGGGGAAGGGCTCACCCTCAATTTTTACATGAGAATGATTTATGAGCATTAAAAAAGTCAGCCATTAGGATTTTTTTTGTTAGAGGATGATACTAGATTCGACTCCTGGTGTAAACTCAACTTTCAGTCCTGTGTGCAGGTCTCGTTTCATACAGATTTGTTGAGAAACCTCTAAACATGTGCTATGACTAGTATGCGATTTAAAGTTTTTTTTAGCAAAAAAGAGAAATTCCTTGCTTTAGACTCTGCCCTGTAATCCAGTTTTTCTGGAGGCGAGATAGTACGGTTGGGAACGGCCAATCAGATTCAAGTTCCGAACCTACATTAAAAAACCTTCCTATATAACCTTGGTGTTGTATAAGGATGAAAAAAAATATACTAATAGCTCCAGTAATAGACATTATGGGAAAGAGATTTAAAAAATAGGTGGTTTTGAAATATAGAAAGGACAATATCTGAGCTTTATTAGTATTACTACAATATATTACCCCTTTGCTAAGTTGAAATGAAAATTTAAAAGCACAACTCCGTATTTCATGCGTTTAGTACCCGTGAAATATGCTATTTTCGTTTTTAATGGCATCGATTTAAACAGCATCGGAAAGATCATTGATCATCTCGGCGACCCCAAAACTCATGGATTCGACACCAATAATGGTCATTTTCGGTCATTTATATGTATATTTCCTCCTACCCCATGTTGCGGGCCATGGCATCGAAAGTGTCACTGTTCATCTCAACGACCCCCAAGAAATGTGGATTCAGGACTATAATCCGTCATTTTCCATTATTTTTAAATATATCTCCCTCTTCCCCCTAAGTTGTGGGGTTGAATTTGAATTTAAACGGGATCGAAAGTACCACTGTTCATCTAAGCCACCCAGAAAACTATAAATTTGACACTGATAGTGGCCATTATCGATCATTTTATATATCACTTTCTCCCCTTCCCGCAAGTGGCGGAGCTGATTTTGCATTTTAACCGGATCGAAAATGTTACAGTTCATCACAATGATCCTGAGAACTATGGATTAGGCACTAAATTTGGTCATATTTGATTATTATTATATACAACTCCCCCTCCCCCGTGCTGCGGCACACGGAATCAGCATTGCCACTGTTAATCTCAGCTACTCCTAAAACTATTGACTCGACACTAATATTACTCAGTTTCGATCATTTTTACATGTTTATACCCCTCTCCTCCATTGTACCCCCTTTCACAACTATTAGGGCTGAACTTGGATTGAAACAGCATCAGAAGTGTCACTGTTTGTCTCATCGGGCCCGAAAACTATGGATTCAACACTAATATCGGTTATTTTTGATCATTTTTAAATTTCTCTCTCTCTCGCCCTCCTCTACGTTGCTTTATCAAAGTGAATAGCCTAAAGTAATCCCTGACCCTATACTCATGTATGTTGAAAATTTGATTTAGATCGGTTGGGTGGTTTAAGAGTGATGAAGTCACAAAGGCAGTCATATTTATTTTTTACATATATCTCCCCCTCCCCTCCCCTACATTGGCTCGTCAAAGTGAAACGATAAAAAAACACCCAAGGTCCGACCCTCATATTTGTTGAAAACTAGATGGAGATTGGTTGGGTGGTTCAAAAGTTATTAGGTTTTATTACTTTGTATTTATATGTCCCCCCCTAGGATGTACCGTTAAAGCGAAATTACAAAAATGTTTCCAGATCCAAACCTCATATATATTGAAAATTTGATTGCGATCGGTCGGATATTCAAGATATAGTTCAAGAGTTCTTAAGTTACAAAAATAGTAACTTTCAGTCTTACATAAATTGATTTTTATATATCTCCCCTCCTTCTCCGCCCCTACGTTGCACCGTTAAATTACAATTACAAAAACGATCCCAGGCCTGAGCCTCATGTATGTTGAAAATTTGATCAAGATCGGTCGGGTGGTTCAGGAGTTATTAATTTTAATTTATTTTTACACCCCCTCCCCCTAAGTTCTACCATCAAAGTGAATAACCTTTAACCAGCCCAGCAGTAAAACTCATCCATGTTACAAATTTGATCAAGATCGGTGGGGCGGTTCGGGAGATTTAGAGTCACAAACATATTGTTTCTCAATTATATATATATATATTAGTAGTGTCGAATCCAGATATTTTCCTATGGGGGCAACGTGTGCCATGGCCCGCAACATGGGAGAGGAGGAAATATATATATAAATGACCGAAAATGACCATTGTTGGTGTCGAATCCATGATTTTTGGGGTCGCCGAGATGATCAATGATCTTTCCGATGCTGTTTAACCCTTTTGGGATCCTGGCTTTTTGGGCTATTTTTTAGACTTTCAGTCAAGCAGCTACTGCATCGTCACTATTTATCCAAGGATCATGGTTCATACATCATTCTTTTCAGAATAGAGCTGGCTTTCAAATGGTACCACTTGCGTGCTCATACCATATACCAGAAGCGGGAAAAAATGTCAAAGTAAAAATTTCGGAGGGAAAAATTTTTTCTCGAACTTTGGCCCCCCTGGACCCCCCTGTGTGATCGTAGCCATCCAAAAAATCTTAGAAATAGTACTTGGTATACTGAATGTGTGTGCCAAATTTCAAGTTTCTATCTTGAACAGTAAGGGCGGGAGAATTTCTATCAAAAATTCCCACAGTGCCCCAAAGTACCATAAAACACTATGATCTCAGGGAAAAAAATCCTGAGACATCCCTAATTACCCTAGGACTATAATCCGCCAATCATTCTGTTCAGAATAGAACTGTCTTTCAGGCGGTACCATTTTTATGTCTCCATCATGTATCTAAGGCGGGAAATTCCTCAAAAAAGGGATTTTTGGGCTAAATTTTCATTTTTCAAATTTGCCCCTCTGGACCCCCCTGTTTTTACGCAGAAATCGGAAAAAAACTTCTGGTAAATATTACTTGGTGGACTGAATGTTTGTGCAAAATTTCAATCTTCTACGTAAAAAAATAGGCCCGCCAGAAAAAATTTCCCTACCATGCCCCACTTTTACCCTATACAGAAGTATATTTGGATAAAAATGCACTGAGACGGCCCTAATTACCCTAGAATAATAATTCGACCGTCGTTCTCTTCAGAATGGAACGGCCTTTCAGACGGTATGACCCGCGTGGTTCTATCATGTTTTTCTGGCGGGAAAATGACGAAATACGGGATTTTTGGGGTAAAAAATCCCTATTTTTACCCTTTTGCCCCTCTGGTTCTCCCCCTGTTTTAGCACTGACATCGGAACGAAAAATCTGGTAAATACTACTTGGTGGACTGAATATTTGTGCAAAATTTCAATGTTCTACGTAGAAAAATAAGCCCGCCAAAAAATATTGAACATAGGCTTAGAAAATGAGAAAATAAATTTTTGACTTATGACGTCATCAGCTCCTACGTCTGGACGCAGGACGGTCTGAAACCATACGTAATGTCTTCTAAAAGGCCTCTGGACTTGGAAAACAAAAATAAACCGGACGAAAAAGCTCAAATAGAATAGAAATAACGCAATGTACCATGAAAAGTGCATATGGTACAAATTGTACCATAGGATCCCCAAAGGGTTAAATGAACGCCATTAAATACGAAAACAACATATTTCACGGGTACTAAACATATGAAATACGGAGTTGTGCTTTTAAATTTTCATTTCAACTTAGCAAAGCGGGTAATATATTGTAGTAATACTAATAAAGCTCAGATATTGTCCTTTCTATATTTCAAAACCACCTATTTTTTAAATCTCTTTCTCATAATATCTATTATTGGAGCTATCAGTATATTTTTGTTTTCGTCCTTATACAACACCAAGGTTATAAAAGAAAGTCTTTTTAATGTAGATTCGGAACTTGAATCTGATTGGCCGTTCCCAACAGTACTATCTCGCCTCCAGAAAAACTGGATTACAGGGCAGAGTCTAAAGCAAGGAATTTCTCTTTTTTGCTAAAAAAAACTTTAAATCGCATACTAGTCATAGCACATGTTTAGAGGTTTTTCAACAAATCTGTATGAAACAAGACCTGCAAATGACACAGGACTAAAAGTTGAGTTTACACCAGGAGTCGAATCTAGTATCATCCTCTAACAAAAAAAATCCTAATGGCTGACTTTTTTAATGCTCATAAATCATTCTCATGTAAAAATTGAGGGTGAGCCCTTCCCCCTAGACTCCCTATGGATACGGGCTGTGTGACCCCCCACCCTCGAACACAATTTTCTGGAAGAAAGCCTCTATTCTTCCTTTTGTCTGTCTAGTTTACTGAAAACATGAAAAGCAAACTAGGTCACAGAGCATAGAGTTAGAAATGATTGACATCTTGCATTGCAGACATATTTCGTACCGTTGATGATTTTGGGAGGTTTTCCAGGGACAAAATTCCCCTCGGAGTTATATCTCCTATGGTGCTGAATATGAGTTGAGTTGATTTTGTCGTCCCTTTCAGCAGCGAGGCTATATGAGACGGGACCTACTGATTAATCGTGAAATCCGAACTACATGAGCTCTCACCGCATCGAACTCGGGTCTCTCACAAAGGCGCGTACGCTAACCACTTACCCTCGAAGAAGCTCGGAGCCCATATTAGAAAAGAAGGAAGCACATTGTGGGAATTTCAGTGGAGACAACTAAGTACGACGACTGTTAAATGGATATTTTTCATCTTGAATATATTGTAATAGTGGTCAATCTTATTCGATAATGTCATTTTATAAAAAGAATAGCATTCTCGTTTCTGTAACTTAGTACAGTATACAAGTTAAATTTCACAAACTGTGCAAAAGAGGGGAAGGGATTACAACGTACGATGGGCTTCGCTTCCTATCCGATGAACAAAACCTTTTTTATAAAATTCAGTGTTGCAAAGAACCTGTGTGACTGACTGATAGCTACATATAAATGGACGGAATGAAAGTCTTAATTTTAGTACTGAAGCTGCCTGAGGCAAAAAAGCAAGCTCACCGCAGGCGTGGTGGCTTCTGTGCTTCGTAACATTGTGTTAAAAAAAACAGACACAAGGTCAGTTGTCAGTTTGTAATACAACTGATAAGGCTTTTTTCTTCTATACAAATCATTTTGTTGTTTGAAGCCTCTTTATTCCTTACAAAAACAATATATCCAGATTCACGGGAACAGACAGCAATTGTAATAAAAGTTGAAAAAATATATTTATCATTCAGATCCTTTATTATTATTATTATTATTATTATTATCACAAAATTTTTTCGTTAGTCCTCACAGCAATTAATACTTAGCAAAAGGGGTAAAAGTGTGTGGCAACGCGGGGGACCCTATCCCCACCTACAAAAAACTGGGTACGACGACCCCTCACTTCCTAAGCATGTACAATGGACAAAGATAGGCATGGGGTACGGTGTACGGCGTCATACCCCACCCTACCGTCTCCCTTCCTTTTCAGATGATTCCATCCCATCTAGCCTAATCCCACTTAGCCTAACGATTTATCAGCCACTTATATCTCCAACATAAGAATGCTATTCATTTTAGGCGAGATGGGCATTCCCATCTTACTTAATCCCATCTCGCCTAAAATTGCGGTAGGATGAAAGGAGGGAATTTTTGTACTGAAAGGGAATTCCTCTACTAGCATTTTAACCAGATATTTCAATCAATATTGGCAATCTCTGTCAACCACAATAGAAATATATAATAAGTACTATACAAAAAGAAAGCATAGAAGGTAGGCGATTTTGTGAATTTAGTTCACTTTTGGTTTGTTTTGGGAATACTGGAAATTGATTGGCAAAGAGAAGCTAATCAGAAACAGGATAGAAATATAGAGCGTGTTTCAAAACAACACTGACAACGTTTGGGAGCTGATTTCTGACACCATGATAGGAAACCTGGGTGATCAAATGCTTCCTTTTGGCGCTATGACCAGACAACAACCAGTCGGAAAAATGCCCAAAACAGCGATAACTCGAGAACAAAATGTCGGATCGAAGTCGGGGGAAAGGAAATGTATATTATTTTTTCCCATGGCTTCCATTAATGCACAACTCGATAGGGTACAGGAGCAGCACAAATGTCACCTAAAAAAATTGAAGAATTATGAGGATAGTTTATGAAACGTTGACCGAGGCAAGTTAACTACAATTAAATACGACATTTCAACTAACAGGAATCTGAGAACACGGTCAAAGTTAAAAGAACATAATTAAAATTATAAAAAAGGGAAGATGGACACATTTGATTGATCTACTTTGTCTCAGTATAGAATTGGCTATCGAGGAAGAACTGAAATTATATGAAGTCCATAAAGTTTAAATGTTATGCATTCTAGGCTAATGAAGACAGAGAGATCACGCATGGATATTAGGTAGCGTCTGCGACTTTCGCATAGGAGACCCGGCTCCGATTCGCGACAGGAGCGCAAGCATTTCGGATCTCACGTTAATCCGTAGCTCCATATCTCATGTATTTTTGCTACCCAAGGGACGCTAAACTGAAATCCGATCCAATAATAAAGAGAGGTAATAGATGGAAGTTAATTTTGGGGAAATAATTCGTGAAATAAGAATGTAGGAGAAAACAGGATAATTCGGAGAAATCTCACGGGTACGATGGTATAAACTACAAACTTTAAGTCTGGGATCGAACGAGGTCCATCCCGCACCAGAAGTAAGCGCTCTATCACTAAGTCATCTGCCCCTACTTTGGAGGAAACACTATTATTCTGACAGATATATCGATATACTAAATAATGTTTGTGATAAACCAACATACAAGAAGTACAAACGGTCAGAATGTGGGATTCGTGGAGTTTCCTTTGTGAGAAAAATGGTAAGTACATTTTTTTATGTCAGTTACTCTTAACTGGATGCCCGCGTCTCTTAGGGATTGAGGAGGACACGATGATTCAGTGGTAAACATTTGTTTCTCGTACGTGGGGCCTCTGGTTCGATCCTCAGCCAAGAAACTTTGTGGTGGACACCATCGTATCGTGTGTGGTTTTCTCGGGATACTTCAATTTCCTTCCACATTCTCATTCCATCATATCTTCCATCAACATTCACTTGCCTTAATCATTGTCTCCCTCAGCCTAAAGAGCATAATCGTGGTTCGTTAAAATGAAATACTTCATTTCAATTTACAGGGGTTGCTTACACTTTGTCGGTAGGTTACCATTAAGATAATTTTTCAATAGGTTATATTATTGATACTAATATTTGTAAGAAAGAAGGATTCTATGAGGATCATAATTTTGAAAGGCTAAGAACTATAATTGAACGTTGATTGTAAGAAATGCTAAAGGTACGAACTAAATTTCATTTGTGAGTCTTTTAGCATTATTAGTCGTATTATGGACAAAAAATAACTCATATCTACAAACCAAGAAAATTAATATTGAAATTTGATATTCGACAGTGAAATATAATAATATACAACTTGGATATCAAATTTCGAGGTTAGTTTTCTTGGCTTTGGACATGTTCAACTTACATGTGTTTTCGTGATAGTCCGAGGTTTCAACATACGAGTATCAGTCTCCTAGATTTTCGTAAATAACTATGAAGATTATCCTAAATCTAACAACTAAGTATAGATACCGATCACTAAAGTTCATAATTGACTTTTGAGAACACGCTGGCCCTAACTGATATATCACATCACTACCTTTCAATTTCCAAAATTATCACAGATTTCAAAATGGCGGATTTGAAGGTGCCGCCAGAGGTTCGCGATCTACTCTGCCCATTCTTCTTCTGTCAATATGAGAAACTATCACCGTTTGGAAACAAGGAAAATAGTTCAATAATGACTGACAAGTAACACTTCTCAAGTGTAACACTCCGATTTTGATAAAATTTGGTAGGTATATACTACACATAAAATAAACTAATACGTGTATTTTTATTTTCTGCGGAAAAGTTTCAGGAGGCGATAAACCAGACCCAAAATTTTGAGAGTTGACGCCCGAAAGGTAATAACAAGTGGACCGAAGTGAATGAAATTTTGTAGACATAAAATGATTAAATACGGGTTTCGTATTTTCCTGCAAAGAAAAAACTTTTGGGTGGACCGAGGCGTCTGGTGGCGGAAGGAGTGGACAGAAGCGAAAGAAATTGTGTGTAGATATTGGATATGTGAAATAAGACCTTTCGTGTTTCACAAGTGTATCCATCCGATTTTCAAATTTGGAAGATCAACAGTAAGCACAGACAGTATATATAGTATTTTATAATATTTCGGGAGGCACCTTTAACGCTTACAATGTTTTCGTGATCAAATAATTGGAGGGCTCCGTGCCCCACCCAACCATCTTTTTTTCCAGGAAAATACGAAATTCGTATTCCCTTATTTTGTGTGTAAAATATCTGTGCATAATATCATTCACTTTGGTTCACTTCTTCTTGCCTTTCGGGAGTAAACTTTCAAAATTTTGGGTGATAGTTTTGCCCTGTAAAACCGTTTTTCCGCAGAAAATAAAAACCCGTATTCATTTATTTCTTGCGTATTGTCAACACGTAAAGTTTCCCTGCATTTCTTCATGTCCTTTACACATTTGACCTAGTGTTACTAACACTTTTCGTATTTCGTGGTCAAAGGTTTGGAGGGGTTCGTGCACCACCCAACCGGTTTTTTTAAATGAAAATACGAAACCCCACCCTCATTTTACGTCTGCAATATCTATACACAATTCCATTCAGTTCGGTTAACTTCTATTTGCCTTTCGGGCATCAACTTTTAAAATTTTCGGTGCGAGCTTTTGCCCCCTAAAAGCGCATTTCCGCAGTAAATAAAAAACTCATATTCGTCTATTTTTCGCGTATTGTCCATACACAAACTTTCGTTGCAATTCGTCATGTTCTTTACGCACATCTGACATACTGATACTAGCACTTTTGATATTTCTTGATCAAATGTTTGGATGGCTCCGTACCCCACCCAACCGTTTGTTCCAGGAAAATACGAAACCCGTATTCCTTAATTAGATGCCTGCAATATCTTTTCGCAATTTCATTCACTTCGGTCCACTTCAACTTGCGTTTCAGGCATAAAATTTCAATATTTTGAGTGGGAGCTTTTGCTCCCGAGAATCGTTTTTCCACAGAATATAAAAACAGAATTGATCAAGGTTTGGAGGGCTCTGTGCACAACCTGACAGTCTTTTCGAGGTAAATACGGAACCCGTATACGCACATTTTATGTCTACAATATGTGTGCAAAATTTCATTCACTTTGGTTCACTTCTTATCTTTCGGGCGTAAATTTTCAAAAGTTTCGGGTGGGTTCTTTTGCCCCCTGAAACCGTTTTTCCGCAGAAAATTAAAAAAGCCGTAATCCTTTTATTCGCGTATTGTCTGAATCTCTTTTCGCAATTTAATTCACTTCGGTTCGCTTCTTCTTGCTTTCCGTGCGTCAGCTTTAAAAATTTTGCGTAGGTACTTTTGCCCCCTAAAATCGTTCTTCCACAGAACATAAAAACCCGTATTCGTTTATTTTTGGCGTATTGTCCATACAAAAAGCTGCGTTGCAATTCATGTCGTTACACACATCTCACATGCTTTTACCAGATTTTTGATATTTCGTGATCAAATGATTGGAGGGGTCCGTGCCCCACCTAACCGTCTTTTTCTAGGTAAATACAAAACTCGTATACCAACATTTAATGTCTACAATATGTGTGCAAAATTTCATCCACTTCGGTTCACTTCTTTTTATCTTTCGGGAGTCAACTTTCAAAAGTTTCGTGTGGGTTCTTTTGCCCCCTGAAACCGTTTTCCGGCAGAAAATTATAAACCGTATTCCTTTGTTTTTTGCGTATTGTCTATACATAAAGTTTCTTTGCAATTCTTCATGCCCTTTACACACATTTCACATAGTATTACTAGCACATTTCATATTCCGTGGTCAAAGGTTTGGAGGGGTCTGTGCCTTACCCAACATTTTTTTTTTAAGAAAATACGAAACCCGTATCCTCATTTTACGTCTGCAATCTTTGTTCACAATTTCATTCACTTCGGTTCACTTCTTCTTGCCTTTCGGGCGTCAGCTTAAAAAATTTTGCGTGGGGACTTTTGCCACCTAAAATCGTTTCTTCACAGAACATAAAAACCCGTATTCGTTTATTTTTGGCGTATTGTCCATACACAAAGTTTCGTTGCAATTCTTCATGCCCTTTACACACATTTGACATACTGTTACTATCGCTTTCGATATTTCGTGATCAGAGGTTTGGAGGGGCCCGTGTCCCACCTATCCGTCTTTTTCAGATAAATACGAAACCCGTATACCCACATTTTACGTCTACAATATGTGTGCAAAATTTCATTCCTTTCGGTTCACTTCTTTAATCTTTCGGGCGTTAATTTTCAAAATTTCGGGGTGGGTTCTTTTCCCCCCTGAAACCGTTTTTCCGCAGAAAATTAAAAACCGTATTCATTTGTTTCTTGCGTGTTGTCTATACGTAAAGTTTCGTTGCAATTCTTCATGTCCTTTACACTCATTTGATATAGTGTTACTAGCACGTTTCATATTTCGTGATCAAAGGTTTGGAGGGGCTCGTGCCCTACCCAACCTTTTCTTTTTTTTAGGAAAATACGAAACCCGTATCGTCATTTTACGTCTGCAATATCTGTGTACAATTCATTCGCATGCACTTCGGTTAAGTTGTTTTGAATTTTCCGTTGTCAACTTTTAAAATATTTGGTGAGGCTTTTATATTAAACCTTCACATTATGTAACTTTTTTATTTTTATGAGATTATTTTTTTGTTGCGGAGGAGGAGAGAAATGCTTTCCTGTGATATGTGTTTCTTGCCATTCATCTTGTTTGAACTGCTTAAGTAAAATCATGTAACTTTTGATGTCATCCAACTCCGCCACGATAATAAAATTGTCATTTTCAATAATTCGTTTTATTCTGTTATTTGTAGTTTGCCACACTGATATATTTGTTACAAAATTGAGGTTTGGTCCAACGCCTTTCGAATTCGCAACCAACCCAACCGCCTAGCTTTTTGGGTTGTCTGCTATTGCAGGAAAAGTAGAATTGCAGGTGGTAATGCACTTTTGGAGTCGTGTATACAATACAATTTCAAAATAAACTTTGCATATATGCAAAGCTGCGCGCTAAAGGGTTATGTTATCTGTGGTAAATATTTCTTTCAATTAGCGAGAAGTGAATGGATGTAAGAAAAACTACCTAGATAAAGCAAGTATTCAGATGGAGATGTCAAAGATAAGCGGAATACATGTCGATAAGTACACAGAATGTCCGTGAAAAAATACTTTTCGAACATACCGAGAAGTAGATATGCATCAAATATGAGAGAAGGTTGGAGCTCTGAAGCTGCAGATAAATTCTTTAATCTGTATTATGAAATTGAAGGAAAAATATGTCTGTGACTCTTAATCTCTTGAACCACTTGACCGATCTTGATCAAATTTTTAACATAGATGGGGTCCGAGTCTGGAACCTTTTCGTCATTTCACTTTGACAGTAGAACTGAGGTGAGGGGGGATGAGGAGCCATATAATCTACCCGAACGATCTCAATCAAACCTTCAACCCAAATGAGGTTCGGGTCTGGGATGGTTTTTATCATTTCCCTTTGACGGTGCATGGTAGGGGAGGAGGAGGGAGGAGAATATATATAGATCAAAATTAATGTCTTTGTGGCTTCATCACTCTTAAACCACCCGACCGATCTCAATCAAATTTTCAACAGAGATGGGGTTGGAACCTGGCATGTTTTTTATCTCACCTTGACGGTGCAACTTAGAGGTGGGTTACTTATTATAAATGATAAAAAAATGACCAATATTAGTGTCGAATCCATAGTTTTCAGGGTTGATGAGATGATTAGTGACACTTTCGATAACGAATCTTAATTCAGCCCCTCAACTTCGGGCAGGGGAGCTATATAAAAATGATCGAAAATGACCAGTATCAGCGTCAAATATATAGTTTTTTTGGTCGCTAAGATAAACAGTGACACTACTGCAACATGGTGGAGGGAGGATATATAAAATCACCGAAAATGGTCGACATTAGTGCCGAACGCATAATTTTCGAGATCGCTGAGATGAATAGTAACTCTTCCGATGCCGTTTAGATCCAAATTGAGCCAGACAGCAGGATAAGGGGGAGGAGGGGGGAAAATGATCGATATCAAAGGGCGTTTTAGTAGTAGTAAAAAGTGACTGATTAAAGGAACGTATTACTAGTTATTCTTAATTTAACCCAGCAGAACGGGTAATTGATGCTGGTTTATATTATAAAAGCATAAGCATATCTTAGCACAATAGTCTATAGCTTACATAGAAAAGAAAGATAAATATATTACGAGAAATTTTAAACTTACCTGCTGAAGTTTCTTTTGTACCACATTTATTCATGTGTATTAAGCGACAAATATGGAACTGTAATGGTACTATAATCTCAAACTAATGCAGTACGAAAAGAAGCCTTTGAAGGAAATATTGCGTTGCTTTACTACATTACATTCCAGTTCTGTCCTTGATTGCTGATGTTCAAGTAAAGAAGCGAATTTTCCCCCTCGGGCTAGGCAGGACATAAAAACAAAATCTGGTTTTAACGTAACATAATTGTGGTTTCACATACACTCTAATAAAAACTAACTTTTATTTTTAAAATTTCTTTCATGTTTTTTTTTCTCCTTGTTATTTAAAACAGCTTTAGAAGTTTTAAAGAATCCATTTTCGAACCGAATTATTGTAAGAATAATTAGAAGAGTACAATAAATACGAAGCAAAATGCCCGTTATTCGCACAGAAAGAATAGATTTATGGAAAATACTTGAAACAAACCTTTTCACCCAATTTTGTGATGTTTATCTGAAACGGAATTAATTGACAAAAATAATCTCGATTCAAGTGATAAGCACATTCAAAAATTTATTTGAAACGTGGTAGGCGTTACTTTTTGAGTAAATTTTAAACGTCATTCCCTGTTAGGATGTGCACTTCGATCAAAGTGTAGCAACTAAAACAGGCTCAACTCAACTGCTATCGCCAAAAATTTATTTTAGATGGTTAAATATTTATTTACAGTTTTGCCACTTTATGAATACAAATTGCACTGAGAAAAATCCGTTATCTGGACAGCGATAAATTGTACAAATATATGGTATCCTTATGTTTATTACAGAAATCAGTACGGTGCATACGTTATCAATATGCTACATACGTATTGATCTTTTCTCCGCTTAGATGTTGCATGATGACACTACAGGATGTCTGACATCTAACAGTCTTCCGTATATTACATATGTATATATACATATGTTACATACATCCATCTGTATATGAGATCCTGACCGCCTATACGCAGTTCTTTCGTTCGTACCGAAAGTACGTTTATTCGGAACACATACGGAAAGTAGGCCTATGTATAAAATATACTTTTTCAGTCATACATTTGTTGTACGTTAAGTCCAAAAACTACAGGATTTATACATGTAACCTACGTTTTGAAGGACGCCACATACATTTTTTTTTCTCAATGTGGAAAATTAAAATATTACAAAACTTTTCCCCTCTTACAAGTGGAATTTTGAAAGACACAAGTTGACTTAATTATAATGAGTTTACATATGGACTCGCATCTGCCTTTCTTAAAGGGGCCATGAGACACACTGTTATCAGAATACATTTTAAACCCCTTTTCTTTAGGTTAGGTATTTTAATTAAAGTAATATGATAAAAGCTCGACTCTAAGTATGTATATTCCAGAATTAAATGGTTAAGCAGTTTTCCCGTGAAGATGAGAGAGATAACGTATATGTTATTTTCTATATTGAATAAAATACAGAAATTTCCCCCTCCCTTTAAAAGCGGAATTTCCCCATGTCTAAATCTAGGTTAAAGAGCAGATGATTTAAGGGATCTACCTAATCATCTCATCTCTATACTCTTAAAGCTACTCCGGTACAGTGTTTCTTCCAGACATGATTTTTTGGGGGGCACTACCCCCCGGAGCTCTGAGATTGCCCCGGAGGAGACGAAAATAATACATCTATAATATAATAATCAATAGAATATTACCATCAATGCCTTCCCGGAATACTAAGTGTGCCCCCACGGAACATTTTTTCTGAAAAAAAAAAAAAATCACTGCTCCTGTATTTCCAAGTTCTGTTACAGTATCTTTATACAGATCACTAATTAAACCTAAGCAATTTCCTGAAATTGATCTCTTTTCCAAAGCAAACATCATGGCTCCATGTGGAATTTGGTCAAATTCTCTTGTACATCAATCAGCGCACCGTATACAACCTTTTCAGTGTTTTCTAATTTGACTATTGTATTTACATCAAACGAACTAAAAAGAGTTCTGCTCTCATGAAGAAAGCTCTTTTGAAATTCATGCATCTTAATAATATCACCTAATCCTCCTTCTACCGTTGAATACGTAAAAAATAACTCTATATATTAAAATAGATAGAGTGCTAGGTCTCCAGTTGGAAACATTATCTAGATCTTTATATCAATGTAGTTTTGTATTTCTCCCAGGTAATAGGTACCTTCCTACTTATAAAGAACAAATTGTAAAATTGCCACAATAAATTCAAGACATACAACTACTAACATGACCCTTTTCAGCTGGGTTCGATACACCTGAGATCTTTTTAATCCTCTTCAATACTGTTTAAACACTTATTGGACCCTGTAGTTTCTTAATTGTCCCCTTCATCAATTTCTTGATTATAAAATTCCGCACTATATTTGCCAGCAGTGCCCTACAAGTTATTATAATATTTATGAAGGTTTTCTGAATTTAATGTACTAGTTTCCTTACCCTTGTCAAGTATTCAATCTTCAAACTGATAAATTGCTAGTGTTTCAAGACTATAGTTAAATAATTGATGTATATTATCGTACCCCTCTGACAATTTCTCATAATCCTTTTAATAGTTGCCGACATTAACACTTTTAGCACCCAACATTTTCATAACTTTACATACTACAGGTCAATTTGATCATTAAAATTCCCCTCATCCTGGGAAAATTGATCATCATTTTCTCCCTTAATTCTTGTAATTGAATATCCACATCTACATCAATTACGTTCTCTTCCTTATTCTTCTCTATATTTAATCTCTCAGTAACTTAAATATTCAGTTCGGTTTATTATCTAACGTACCAATTCATGATATAATTCTGACAAAAGACATTATTAATGAACCATTATATTTACATTTATATCCTTTAGTTCACCTATTATGAGAGTTCTCACAAGTTTATAATCTTGCTTATATCCTTTACTATCCAAAATGAATTAATCCAGTCATACCAATATGCTCAACCTCAAGTAAACAACACTACCTGATTCTCTCAAGAAGACTTCACGTAACATATTGCACCACAAAACGATACTTTTTATTACGTACGCCTTCCAACGTTCTACCTAGAAAGTGGAACTGAAAAAGTTTACTCGTATTTTCCTTTTCTATACTATCAAGTGCCAATTTAATCAGGATATTCTCTTCCTACTGTCTAAAATTATTTTTTTCCCGAATGTAGCAATTCATAACATTTGGCACATTCTAATTAAAGAAAGGGAAATTTGAGTATTGTATTGATGTTCCCTTTGCCACCTTCACGCGGAGTTTTCGAAACCGTTGAAACACGTTTTTCTTTGTTTTTAATTAAGAGTGTATATCAGCCGAGTTTCATACCTCTAACGTCAGTGATTCGTGAGATATATTATTCTTGGAGAAAATTTTGAACTCCTCTCCACTGCCTTAGAATAAATATTTCCAAAAATCCTTTCTTATCACATATTTTCTTGACAAAAGGAATATTCTCCCCAAAATTCACTTGATATCTATAGTAGCACGGCTTGGATTACAAGTAGCACGAACTGTAGGTCACCCATTTCAAGTAGCGGATTTAGGGGAGGCTAACGGGCTGAAGCCCCCCCCCCCAAAAAAAATAATGTTTCAAAAATTCAAAATAAGCAATGAAAATACAAACGGTTGACAATGTAAACTTACGTACATGTATTCCATTCAATAATTATTATTTTTCCAAATATATTTCATTATTTTAACACGCAGTAAGATCCATTATATTTTCAAGGGCTACTTTAGACAAGGCTACGGGGTCCTATGCAGAGTTGTTCTGAAGCATGATTAGTACCATACTAAAGAGTTCGATTAACATGTTTCCTGCAGTAGTCAGACCTTTAGTATCACGCTAATCATACTTTAAAACGATTCTGAATAAGGCCCTACGGTGTCTACTTGCTACGTAACTGAGTACAGCCAGCCTTCGTAAAGAAGGAGGAAAACAATTACGCTTACCGTCCGTAGCACGCAGGGGAGATCTTAAGTTGACAAAACCAGAGCACCACACAATATGACGTCACTAAATGTGATAGTAAGTTGAGCAGTGTTTGCAACTGATTTGGTGTCAATTTATTAATTTTATACTTGAGTAACAGACTGGTAAAGAAAATATGTTTGAAAATAATTATCTGTTAATGAAGTAATATACTTAAAGAGATATTTGTATATTTGCATGAAAACATAGCATCTCCACACGCGAAATTTGATGATGTGCTCCGCGGAAGATTTGTTGCTACAAAAAATTTGGAGATCCACAATATATAATTGACATAAAAATTAATGATAGGTCTACATCATATTAGTATGTGACAGGCCCGTATCCATGGGGTCTAGGAGAGCGGGCCCCCTCTAAATATTTACTGGTCCCCTAAAATTTTCACAGTACGCTTGCAAATGAACTATAACAGGGTGCAAACTTTCAAAGTCAGACGCACTCACCAATCCAAAAATAATGGACGCCAGTATCTCTCACGTACAAATTGAGATGCCCCCCCCCCCCCAAACGGCCTTTGGTTTGAGAAAGAAAGACTTCACATTCCGTGTTTTCTCTCACTCAGTGACAGTTATTTTCTTACGAAACAGAAAATGCTTTGCCCTGTGAGTTCAGGCAGAAACCATTCCTACTGAACACTGGTCGCCAGCTCTAGATTTCTAGTCGCCAATCGCAACTTGGCGACCGGAAACTTTGTGCGCTGATGATCAACTATAATGATGATTAACTATAATACGTTTGGATCGGGACCCCCTCCCAAACTTCTACCGGGCTTCCCTTAGATTTTTTGGCTTTCTACCAGTCTAGTATGTGATAAGTGACAGGCCGTAACTTGAGGAGGGAGGGGGCAAATGTATCCCCAAGGAAGCTCCCCGCCGTTCGAGGGGACCCATTTTAAGACAAAATTTTCTTACTTCGTATACGATACGAACATGAAACTATAAATCAAGCATCGAATATGTCCACTATATTACATAAACAAAACAACACATAAAAGGTAAATAAAACAAAAATGAGTCGTTGGCCCATTTCAATAAAAAAAAGTTTACTATTAGGGGCCCTAGAAATAATGTTTATTCGTATGGCTTTGATATTTGTCAATATTGTCCCCTTAATTCATTTGTCATGTATGGAACGGGCCCAAAGGTGTAACTAACGACCCGGGCCCATAAAGAGTAAGAGAAAGATGGAAAGAGGGAGCCCAAGAATTAGAGAAACAACTTTTTTCTAGAAGCACCAAAAACGCGTACCTCCCTTCCAAGAAAAATCTAAGTTACGGCGCTGGATAAATGGATGCAGGTGTAGAATACATAAACATAGAAAGAGTAATTTATGATTAAAATGAATGACTGCGTGTGAAAGAGGACTGTACTACTAATTTTTAAAAATTATATAACGTTTACTGTATGTAGAATACGATGGTGCTGTCCTATTTTATGAGTTTGAATTTGCAAAATTTACGAAAAAAGTATGTAATATATTTCTTGGGTTCTGTAGGATTACGGGGGACCAAAACTACGAAAAAATACAATTTTTATAGGTGGAATGAGTTCATGTTGCGGAGAGATAATCGATATTGATATGTGAGTAATTTGTGAACTGAGTAGACTGGAAATGCCGTGTGCGGAATGGAAAATTTTGCAATTACTATTAGCTATTAATTAGAATGGACGAATACAACGTGCATTGCGGCGTTCTAACCCGACTTCGCTTGCTAGCGCTCGCTCGTCAATATTTATTTATTCATTTATTGATACAAGTCATGGCCATTACCGGCATCTATGGCCTTAAGCACGTCACGTTGGAGGGATGACATCCTCGGCGAGCATACAATCACGGCACGAGGGAGGGATATAAGGAACGGATAAGGAAAGAAGCTGCCTGAGGCCTGTAAATTAGATACCATCCCGGCATTTACCTGGTGTGAATGAGGAAATCATAGGAAAAACCTCATTTAGGATAGCTAGCCTGAAAAAGCTGTTACACCTTTTCGATCGACTGTCCCTGCCGGAAATCGAGTCCAGGACCAAAGGCGAGAGCATTAGCGACTACTCATGCTCAGCAATAGGGCCTACTGTCTGAAACTCTTTAGTTAGTGGTATGTTTGGCTTTAGGTAGATTAACCTCAAAAACATTTAAGAAAACAGCAATGATTTTCAACAAAAAATGCTTTCTCCCCGTAATCCGACATATGGCTAGTTTTCAAAGTACATACTGAGAAAAAAATTGTAGTACTTAAAACGGTAGATAACATGCGTAATTCCTGTAGTTTTTGGACTTAACGTACAGCAAACGTATAACTGGAAACGCATGTTTTATAATACTTTCCGTATAAGTGTTCCATCTATACGTATTTTCCGTATGAAACAATATAGGCGGTCAGGATCTCACATACAAATCGACGCAGAATGTCCATAGTAGAATAGAATATAGTTGCAGAATGTAACATAGGTGATATACGGAAAACTGTTAGATGTCAGATATCCTGCAATGGTATGATGTAATACCTAAGGGCAGTGCGTATGTAGCATATGCTCCATACTGATTTCTGTAGTAAGCAAGAGGATTTCGTATATTTGTACAATATACCGCTGTCCGGAGAACGGATTTTTCTTAGTGTGCAGTTCATAAGCAAGGGCGCTCATGTTGTGGTTTCCAAGGGGGGGGGCAAGTAAAAGCGACGTTTCAAATATAGTTTCAAATTTTGCTGTAAGTAATGTAAAAATTCTATTGGGTTCCCAATATTCCCAAGTACAATTTCCTCTTAGGGGACAAGCGCCCCACCTTGCCCCCCCCTGATGGGCGCCCTTGTTCATAAGTAGTGCAGTTATGTGGTGCTGAACTTGTGGGTTCAGTATTTCTTGATAAATCCATTAAATGTTGTACGTGTAATACACAACGCTCACAGATATAGGCGGGAATTCATGTCACTTAATGACCTTTCCATTTTAAGGCAGTAATAAATGCGAAAATTGTCGATAAGTGATTCGCTTACTTTGATTTTGCGAATAGTTCGTAGTATGTGCGACTTCGTCCATGCGGCGTTTAGGGTATGGTCGACGTCGATAAGCTAATAAAACGAAATACTTCAAAAGTTGAGCCAGTGGGTGCGTAAACGTAAACCTCGTGTAGCTTAGGTATAGGCTGCATAATTACTTTATTACATCAGTGTTAATATGCATCCTTAAATTGGAATAGAGCAGTTTCCGCAGTTCAGATTAACAATACGTGGACAAATTCATATTACATTGAAACTCACATTTCTTTATGAAAATAGTGTCATCACGCCTTCTAGACTGTACATGTGTTGGCGCATGCCAGTGATCCACCAGGAACAGGTAAAATTCAGGGGCGCTACGAGAGATAATTGTTCAAAAATTACATTTTTTTTTAAAAAAAAATATGGGTGCACACTTAGTAATAGTAATGATATTGATAGTATAGTAGTAGTAAGGCAGTAGTAGTAGGGTAGTAGTTTAGTAGTAGCCAGGTCCGCAACCAGGTCCCCCTCAACTTTTTGTGGCCCCTCCAGACTTCAATAAAACATTTTATTAATACAAAAACACAATTTATATACTTATAAGATAATTTTAATGACGGCCCCCCGTAACATATTCACGGCCCTATATACTTATAAGATAATTTTAATGACAGCCCCCCGTAACATATTCACGACCCTCCCAAACTTTGTATCTGATTTCGGCCCTGGTAGTAGTAATGATATTATATAAAAATAGGCTAGTAGTAGTAGTAGTAGTAGTATAGTAATGGTAGTAGTTGAGTAGTAGTAGTAATAATAGTATACTAGTAGTAATAGAGTAGCAGTAGTTCGGGTTAGGTTAGGGTAGGTTCAGGCAGCGAAATAGTCATATTTCAAGTCCCTTGTACATTAGTTTGCAGCCCTGGAATAACGCCCTTATGGAGAGTTTCATAGAAATGAAAGCAACATCTTATTGCTGTATCTATGTTCACAGATGACTTACATATTCAGCGCCTTCATAAATAAATTTCCTAAACATTTGTCTTTTGTTCTGAATTAACAAATTTTACCTGTAAATTGTAATTTTAAAAATGTCCACGTATTCTTAATCCCGTTTCTGCTACTCCAAAACACTTACTAAACCTACAAGAGTTCATTTGGTACTAAAAGAAATTGATATATCATGAATGTCAGTACACTTATAAAATAGAACATAACTGAGGAAACCTGAAATTTCATTCTTGATACACGTATCAGTGCGCAGCACGAAATGAGATTCTTTTAAAAATCCCGGCGTTCTTCCCGCCTTTGATTGTACAAGCCGCAATTATTTACGCATTATTCAGTGCCCTGATTGTGTACAATCTTGTTCGTTTGTTGAATGCAAAACGCAACTCACACAACCGCTGTAACAACATAATGTGTTTTTTATTGTCCACCAGTACACGAACAAATTCCAGGTATGTCTTGAATTATAATCCACCTTGGCATGTTAACTCAGCCGTAATGCTGTCAACAGAGCTGCCTTGCTTATGGATACACTGCGCATGAAGTGCTCCAGGGTAGTGACGACATTAAGTGACGTCATGTCTTGTTGCTCTGGTTGTGTCAACTTAAGAACTCCCTAGCACGCAGAGTCGCAGAGTTACATTCCCGCCACTTGAAAGAATTATCTGGTTTTTTTTTTTTTTTTTTTTTTTTGAGCTTTCTGTTCTTTAAGATGTCGAAGCGTAAACAAATTGACTTAAAATCATTTTTAATCAAGACTGAAAAAAAAAAGAAAAAAGCAAGTGGTGAAGAAGAACGTTTAGGTAATGATTCTTCCAGTGCTTCTTGTGAAACTATTCCAACTGGACTCACAGCTGCAGTGCAAGGTAAGATAAGCAGCTCTGACTTAAAACACTGTTCTGCAATGGACGACATTGGGGGTTTTGTAGAGCAATGTGTAATTACAAATGAAGAAAAATACCACATTTTCACAAAAACATGGACACCAAATTCAAACTATCAATTTCCACTTGTCCTTGAGTCCGGTCAGAATCGTAAATTCAATATAAAGTGGTTAACCGATTTCCCTTGGTTGTCATATAGTAGAAAGAATGAAGGTGCATACTGTAAGGTGTGTGTATTGTTTGGACCGGACGAAGCAGGAGGAAAACGAAAAACTCCTCTCGGGAATTTAGTGAAAACTCCGTTGAAAAAATATAAGCATGCGCTGGAAGTGTTTCGGAAACATGCAGGCAATGCTTATCACAAAAGTGCTATTGAAAAAAGTGTCAATTTTGTAAGAACTTTTGAAAACCCTGAACTTTCAATTGATGTATTGCTCAATGCTGAAGCCCCCCCAAAAAAAAAAAAAAAAAAAAAAAAAAAAATTACTGAAAACAGATAGCCACTGGTTTCCATTGTCAAAACCATAATGTTCTGTGGCCAGGAGAATATTCCTCTTCGTGGTCATCATGATGACGGAATAATTTTACTTGACAAAGATACCAAAACAAATGAAGGTAAATTCAGGTCACTGCTAAGATTTCGTGTTGATGTGGGGCACATAGAACTTGAAAAGCACTTGAAAACAGCGCCAAAAAATGCCACATTTATTAGTAAGACTATCGAAAATGAATTAATCCAGTGTTGTGGTAATATCATTGCAAAAAAAAAATCGCAAATGAAATACAAAAGTCGAAACTGTATTCTGTGATTGACGGTGAGACAACAGATGCCAGCTCAGCTGAACAATTGTCTGTGTGCATTCGTTATCTTGACACTGACCTACGTAAAGTGAAAGAAATGTTCTTAGGTTTTGTTCAAGTTAATGATATCACAGGTGAAGGTCTTGCAAAAAGCATTTTGAATAAATTTTCAGAACTAGGTTTAGATCTGTGTCACTTACGAGGGCAGTCATATGGTGGTGGAGCCAACATGGTAGGAAAGGTAAAAGGGGTACAGAATAGGATCCGAGAACTTAATCCGTTGGCAATATATATGCATTGTGCTTCTCACCAGTTAAATTTATCTTTAACACACGCTTGTTCTGAACCAAGTATTAGAAATATGATAGGTACAGTGATAGAAGTAGTAAACTTTGTGCGGGACTCAGCCCAACGAATAGAAACGATGGCAAATTTAATCATCAGTCAACATTCTGAAGAGAAGGGGCACAAACTTAAAACTTTGTGTGAAACTCGTTTTGTTGAACGACATGATAGCATTATATTTTTTCTTCATGTGTTTGTTGTTGCATTTTTAAATTGTGTAGATGAAAAAGTGCCATCAATAAAATCCGCTGGACTCCTGTCGTCTACTATGAGATTTAATTTTATTGTTGCACTAACATTGTAGGCACAGTGCTTAGTCTTACTCTCTCACTTTCTCGCCAACTTCAGAATCCCTCTGTGGAGCTTCAGTGTTACACAATGATAGATAATATTTTGCATCTGCTTAAGGAGTATCGTAATGACAATGAACATTATAATACTATTTTTAAAAAAGCAGAGGAAATAGCAAAGCAAAATGGTGTTGTAATAGCATGTCCTCGTACAGTTAAAAGACAGGTACACAGATCTAGTGTAGAAGCATCAACTCCTCAAGAGTTCTACCGAAGGAATGTTTACCTTCCATTTTTGGACCACCTTATAAATGAATTGTCTTCGAGATTCTCTGCAGTTCAGTCTGATATTCTCCCCCTCTTAAACTGTTACCAGCCTTTGTGAAATAAGTTAAAGAAAATGATGTGGTTGAATCTACTCGCAAATACCTGGAAGATTTTGATGGTTGTGAAGTTGCAATAAAAAGTGAAGTGGCTCTTTGGCGTGAGCATTGGAAAAATAAAAGCAATCCACCTAACAGTGCAATAGAAGCATACAGTGATCCACTTACTGCCCCCCCCCCAGATAGCATGTAAGCTTAAATCAAGGGTCGCTTTCCCTTGATTTTGGCTTAGCAATGTACAGTTGATGCGACAAGCGACAATCAACGTTTATTTTAGCTTGTTTTTAACTTGAAAAGAAGCTTGAATGCGACAAGCGACAATCAACGTTTATTTTAGCTTGTTTTTAACTTGAAGAGAAGTTTGAATTTATGAACTTTCTACTAAGCCTATTTCAAGCTTGATTCAAAACGCTTGACGTTTGTCGATTGTTTAGAAAATGGAGCCATCTGTAGGATTGGTGAGTAATCTTAGATATTTGGCGCTTGATTTCTTCCAAAAGGTAAACAAAGGTAAGCTCTGTGTATAAAATGTAATAGTAAGCCCTAATTTAGTTTTAGTTACAAAATAAAAAGGTGAGTTTTGTTTTAAACTGGCGCGCTGAGCGCTTTTAGGATAATTTTATACACTAGTGTTACTTCATTACTTTCGAAATATGGATGGAATTTTATGCTTATATATATATATATATATATATATATATATATATATATATATATATATATATATTTTAAAGTATGTGTTCATCCGTATAATTTATACAATTTTTAGCCATTGGATTCTTTAATGTCAGTGATGGCTCTTGACAATTAACATCAGCATGGGCACCCGAAGGGGAGGGCAGGGTGGGACCCGGGCCCCCTTCTGGCTTACAAAAATGTATACGTAATATAGCATCCATGGAGATGGGCTCCTCCCTAGAAAAAATTTTTCGGGCGCCCCTGAACATCAGTACAAAAATTAGAGGGTTAACTTCAGCAGACCGCTTTACCATATTAAAAATTTATAGGTGGAATACTTGATAACATGTTAAGACATTACTTTAACAGACGGCTCTACCATATTTATATCGATTTTGTGGTCATTTTTCACTAGATTTGAAATAATACTGTTACATATAGATAATTTTGGAACTTTGGGGCCAAAATCAGGTAAAATCACCGTGTTTACAGGAGAAATGAGTTGCTGTTACGTAACTGTAATTACTAACATAACTAACCAAACCTAACCTAAATCATCAAAAACTCAGAAAATATAGGAAGAAAGTACGAATTGAGGTAAAATCACCATGTAAAAATTATTTTATGTATTTTTTCACTTTCCTTGTTTATGTGCATATCCTCCGTCGCTGACATGCCTGCTCTCTACGGACGCAGCCCCACGCTCCGCTTGGGACCCCCTGCTGCGCTCCTGCCCTGACTCGGCTAATGACATTCGTGTTTTTTGTGGCCACCTAGCACAAGTTGGTTCGTGATTTATGCAATAGCTTCTCATTTAGTGGATATTCTACAAAAAGAAACCGGAAAATGCAATGCGTAAACATTTGGTAGAACCGTCTGGTCGAGTAATGCCCAAGTATCTTAACCCAGCCTAAGCTAAACTAACCCAAACTAACTTAACCTACCTAAACCAAAAAAAAGTACAGAATATATAGCAAGAAAGTACAAGATTTAAGCAAAATATGCCCCCCCCCCAGTTCCAAAAATATGCCGTTACATAACACTTTACGTAGCATAGCTGAGCGAGCGAAGGGGAATATAAGCCCCGCACGGCTCGTTTTTTTCCTACTTTTTAAGTTACACACGTTTGGCATTGCAACCATTGCAGATGGTCATTTTCCAAAGCTTCATATGTACTTACTGCCATCTCATTCCTTGCTTGCATTCATCTGCCTACCGCCTTGTCAATTAGATCCACCAAAACATACTTAATTCCCCATTTCGTAGGATTCTATATAACAGATACGATTTATTAAGTCTAAACACATTAAAAATAAGTTATTTAATTAGGTAGAGCCATCTGCTAAAGTTAACCCCATCTGCAATCTGAACGGATATAATATTTGCAATCTGAACGGATGTAATAAAGAAATAATGCTATTTTTCAGGATTGGCAAAAACCGTGTTCTTTTCCTTTTTTTTTTTAAAAAAAAAAACTTTTTTCACTTAAACGGGAATTTTTGCTTTAAACCAGGTTTCTTTTATTTAAATAGGTTTACCTTAGATTAAAATAGAGTAACCGTTGCGCCCCCTTTTTTTAAGAGTAAAGGTAATTTGCGGCTGATGATTCGATTGAACAAGGTCGCAACCTCGAGAAATGACCTCAACCCGCTGAAACTAGAGGTCATAGGTCAACTAGTTCTGCAAAGATTTACCAGTACATCATAAATTATTCAGCAGTCTACTCCTTCAGCATTGGTTAAGCTGGAATTTTCCTTGTCGGAGGCATGATCGTCCACAAGTTGAGTGGGGGTGGGATTCGTGAAAAATACTTTTTTAACTTGTCTCTTTAATTGTGATTTTATTTTATCAAGTTTGGAGTTCCCGCCGAACTGCCTCTAGTGTCTGTCACACTAGCGGACGGTCAACAAAACTTTTTCAGAGAAGCTGATCAAGTGTCTAAATTTATAACATTGGAAAGTAGATCAACGAAACAGAGATTTCTGTTAGGTTTGACTGGTTTGTTAATAATAATAATAATAATAATAATAATAATAATAATAATAATAATAATAATAATAATAAAGGTTTTATTTAGAAAGATAGTATGAATGGTCCAGAACTATTAGTCACTTCTGGTATTGATTAGCAAATTAAATTAAGCCTATATTTCTGACTTTGACTAAATTAGATCTTCTGTACTATGTAGTCTTTTAAAATTGTCCATTGATTTAATGTGTATAACTGTAGAGTGATTCCACTTTGCAGTTCTTTCCCTTTTGGTTCTTAAGTGGGTCCTAAAATATTCACAAGTATGCAAGATCTCTGCAACGTATTTCTATCAGTTGACCTCCGTGGATGATGAGTCTGTGGATTTATCACCATTGTTATCAAGGGATTCTGGTTTCGAGTTCAAATGAAGAACAATATCTCTCGAGTGCAAACTGAGTAGTGGTTCGGATCTCACTTTAAGCTGTAGGTCCCGTTCTTCATAACCCCGCTGTTATGTCCTTAACCATAGAAAGACGAAGGTTACCCGCACTTTCTTTTTCTCTTTGCCCGAACAAATGAATTTTACAACGTTTGAAATTTTTTGTATTTTCTTCTGTAATCTAAACTTAAATTTAGTTTTATTAGAAAGCACATTATTGTGGTAGGTTTTTTTTAATAGCGCAGGTGACTAAATACATCTTTTTTAGCAACTTAGAAGTGTTAAGAGAAGTATAGTTTTACTTTAAAAGGATCATTGTAAACTTATCTATTCTTTGAATGGATGACTAAATTAACATAATCTACTTTTATACATTGAGCAAACTTAATACTCTCAGGTTTAGTATAGTAACTTGTCTACACAGGCTAATGTATTTAAAGCTACTTCATGTCTGCTAACCAAATGCGGTAGTAGTCTGTACTGTGACTTATATTTGTAATATTTCCTATTAAAATAAAATTTCACAAGTCTTAAAATAATTTTACAACTCACATTTATTAGTAGCAGCCATTAAATAACTTTAAAATACATTAGTAGGGTTAAAATTGGAATTTACAACCGCGAGCAAAATTGCCTCCCTTAGTCTTTCACGTGACCAATTATAGTTTAGTCTTCCTAGGGTTAATGTTAAGATACACGGATGACTAATGATAGTGAATGATTATGAAGGAATTAGTGGCATGAGAACGGGAAAACCCTCACGAATATGATATTGTCCGTCATAAACTCATGAGGCCGGAGATTGAACCAAAGATCCGTCGCACCAAAAGGCTACGTTCTCCCTCTGAGCAATCAACCCTTTCCTTCCGCAGTGCTCATGAATGACGTCATACTCTAATGACCTGGTCATAATTCTCCAACTTAGTGGTCTTCAACATACGTCTTCCTAATTGTTCCCCACTTCCCCCCCAAGATTTCTGATTAAATGAACAGCGAAATCATATTAAAATAAAGTCTTTGAGTTTTGTCCCACGGTTATGCGGGGCAGCCTAATGGAGACGGTGATGATGAGAATGAATTAAATGATGGAGTGAAGAAAGTAGAGGGGAACGATAGAACCCTGAGAAAACCCACGCACACGGTGTTTGTCCACCACAAACGTACACTCATGTCCAAAATTATTGTCGCATGTCTATAAATATGTTGTTTTACGAATAAAATTTGATAACGAATTCGCTCTGTATTTCTTAGAATGTTGGTATGTGCATAATCGGCAAAGACATGTATGTGGCAAATTTCATGTCAAAAGAGCAGTAAATAAGAATAATAAAACGAAAATAAAACTTTCTTGTCCATTTGTTTTGGCCAAATGCAAACTACTTTAGCTGACCTTAGTGAAAGAGTATCTTCCGTCGAGAAGAAAGTCGACACACTGTAATGCTACGTAAATTGTAATTTGGAAAACGCTTGGCAATATTCTGTTTTTGCGTTGTCTTTTTTTTATTATTTATAAACGTACTAGCCCAGACATAGCTAGTAGCATGGGTCGCCATGGGTCGCCACTTCTTATAAAAAAAGGAAAAAACTTATCAAAGAACTAATTTTTACTTCACGTATTTAGGTTCGTTGCTTCAAGACTTGTGCTATTATAATTTCGTTGCCACATGACACTTTATATTAAATCTGAACCATAGTCATTGAAAAAAATACTAGCGGTCATTCCTGAAGGACAATAAAATATCAGTTATTTAACACTTACTGTACAGGTTATACTGTACGCCGAAAATCTTACCGTAGTAAGTTTACACCTGTAATACTTTGCAGCTGTGCTGTAATACTTAAAGAATGCAGATGAGTCTTTAGTATTTTCCGATTTTTTAAAATAATACTATTATTTATAAGTGCAAAAACCACATGCTAGCAGCACTATAATGATATCAATACCCGTTTGCTCTTTTTCACTTTGATTTTCCGTGAGTTTTTATTCATAACTTTGAAGATTAAAATTCACAAGGAATGTTGTATTTTAAATGTTCTATCTATATATATAAAAGAGAACGTACAAAATCCTTTGTCCGCTCATCACGCTAATACGGCTGAACCAATTTCTTTCATTTTTGGGGGGTTATTAGGATTTGGACCCTAGATGGTTTTTATCATATCACTTTAATTTTTAATTACCAGTGTCTTGAGATAATTGACCATTCAAGTGTCCATAACGTACAAATCCTTTGTTATTAGTTCATCATAGGTAAAAATAAACGTATTTATATGCAACCCGCATGACCGTGTCACTCGGCGGGTTAACATAAATGACAGGCGATATACAGCGGAAAATAGCTTGAATCTTCTGTTTAAAATTTTTAAATTGATTTGCTTATTTTTACAGACACTTTTACAATATGCCAGCACCGGGATGACCGCAGCGAAGCGTTAACATAAATGACAGGCGATATAATGTTAAGATTTACTGCAATCTTCTATGGTTTTTATCATATCACTTGAAAGCGAAAAAGTGAAAATTATCTAAGTAACAAAGTTTATTGCGTTCCGGGGTGACCGCAGCGAAGCGGAGTGAACGCTGCTAGTTTCCTTAAAAGATATACTTATCCTGTTAATGCATTATGAGTTTTAAGACTAATTATTAGATAAGTAACACGCTCCAATCTCTCTGCCTTACTTGCCGCACAATTCTGGACGGTGAACAGTTTAACTTACCCTCTTTCTTTACGGAAATACTTTTCAAAAGCACAGTATACAAATTATAAAAACTAATTTTGACAATTGTAAAGACACTAGTCAAACAATCTCAAAAACACACCAAACCAAAAGGGTGAACAATAATAATTACATAAACAAATGAAAACATAAAAACCATTATGAACAGAATACTCAAAATATTGTAGGGGAAAAATTGAACGCTACATCCTCCCCTGCCACACAAAAAAATAATATGAGTAAAAAAATTAATAGTTTTTAAATCGTCCTTTTTGCTTATATTATTTAACCTCACTTAAATATTTCACTAAATATACTTAGTTTTAAATATATAAAAGTTTGTTGAAGAATAATGGAAAAATAATTCACTATTTCAGTGTCCAGTAGATACACAAATGCTATCAAAGAATATCTATACAACGAAGACGAAAACAAACTATAAATTTACTAAATATTGATATATATAAAAAGTGCACAAAACAAACTAACTTCATGTAACTACAACATAGTCCTTCAACAGTTCTTCTCGTTTCTCTCGGGAACAATCAAATATTTTTAAATTTGAAAAATTCTGAATGCCAGCAGCATTTCCTTTAAGATCCTGCAACGTAGCACTATTCTTCATAAGTTTAGCCACTACATACGGTCCTGTGTAAGTACTCATGTATTTGTGTATTCTCTTCTTACAGGATGAGGAAAGCGCATGTGTTTTCACCAAAACCAAATCCCTTTCTTTTATTATCACTTCCCTTCCTGATGACTTCACTGTGTTTTTGTCCTTTTTAGAATTTATTTCTGACACAACTTCTAGGAAACGATCCTTGATATCCACATTCTCCATTTCCTTAGGCCAGGGATAATTAGATTTAAAACGTTCTGATGCTGAATACGAAAGAAACAGTTCAGATGGAGTATACCCTGTGCTGCTACAAAACGAATTATTTATTAGATCCTGTGCTCTTTTCAATACTTTACTCCAGTGTGTGTGATTATCATGAGAATACACTCTGATGATAGTATTTAAGTCTCTATGTTTCCTTTCCACTAAACCATTACACTTTGGATTATAAGGGGATGTCATGATATGCCGCATTTTATATTTTGTACAAAATTCCTTCCACACTTTCGAATTGAACTGAGCTCCTTGATCAGTAATACAACATGCTGTAATAGGATAATGATGGAAATATCTCTTTTCTAATATTGCAACAATTTCTTTCGTTTTCGCTAAATTTAGTGGGTAAAAACAAATGAACCTTGAAGAAACATCCAAAACGGAAAGTATAAAATAGTATCCGGAACTGCCTGGAAGTTTACCAACAATATCAACACAAATCTTCTCGTGTGGTTTCTCACCAGTAATGTGATAGGTTTCTCTAGCTATTTTTCTATTAGCGAACTTAGACGTAGCACAATCAAGGCAGTCCTTTATGCATTTCGCGAAGGCAGACTTCATACCTTTACAATAAAACACTGATTTAGCGAACGCTAAACACTTTCTTAATGCCAAATGTCCGTTAACATGTATCTTTTGTGCCAAATCGGAAATCATCTTACTGGGGATCACTAACAACAAATTTTGAGTTTCAGGATTTCTTTGATAAATTACGCCATCCAAAATTTTAACTTTATCTTGAAACTGTAAATCTGCTGCCAAAGATCTTAGCTTTACACAATAATCATCTGAAGCTTCACCTTCTTTTATTTCATCAAAATTTAGAAGTGAGTCATCTTCTTGAGACATGAAGTTTACTCGGTATATTTGAGGTTCCTTTTCTTTGACATCAGGTGGGTACCTGCTCAAAATGTCCGCAAATCTGTTTTCTACTCCTGGCAAATGTACAAACTCCAAGTCAAACCTCTGCAGTTTTAGAATCATGCGGGTCGTGCGCGGATCCAAGTTCTTTAGAGTCAACGTATTCTTTACACCGGCATTATCACAATGTATAATAGCTTTTCTTCCTAATAGATAATATGAAAACTGCTCGCACAAAATAACACTGCCAGTAGTTCTAACTGAGATATTGATAATGACATCTCATGGGCTTTAACACGTCTGCTAGCGTAACCAATTACATTCATTTCTTCTTCTTCTTCAGGATGTTGTGCTATATAACCAGCGAGATTTTGTGCAGTTGCATCCGTATAGATATGGAATGTTAGATTAAAATCTGGCTGAGATAACGCAGGAGGTGAACTCAATATGACTCTCAATTTATCGAAAGATTCTAAAGCTTCAGGTGTCCATTCAAATTTATTCACTTTCTTTAATAGGTCGTACAAAGGTGATGTTAAGTCAGAAAAATTACTGACGAAACGTCTTCTCCATCCAACAAGCCCTAAAAATGCCTTCAAGTGCTTCTTGTTTTTGGGAATTGGAAAATTTCGAATGGCCTCGTTATGTTTAGGATTCACCTGTATGGAATTTCCACTTATTACATGTCCTAAGAACAAAATTTCGGATTTCAAAAATTGACATTTCTTAAAGTTCAATGAAAAGTTTCCTGTTCGAAAAATTTCTAATACTCTTTCCAAGTGAGGAAAATGATCCTCGTACGAAGGTGAGAAGCACATCACATCATCTAAATAACATATGACAAAATCCTTAGTACTAATATCAAAATAATGATTCATAACACTTTGAAAAACTGATCCTGAAGATTTTAATCCCATTGGAATTCGTAAAAAGATGAACTGTCTTCCTAAATAAAAAAACTAGTACAAAGAGATGACTCTGGGTGAAGTGCAATACCATAGTATGAATCCGTAGAATCCAATGAAGAAAAAATAGTAGACCCTGACATACGATTTAAAATGTCTGTTATTGGTTCCACCTGTACCCTTGGTCATATAACTTTAGTATTCAATTGTCTCAAGTCTAATACAGGCCTCACGCTTCCTGATGACTTGCGAACGCAATGTATTGGATTTTTATAAGGACTAACACATTCTTTCACTACACCAATACGTATCCATTTACTCAAGGTTTCTCGAACTCGCCCAGCATGTTTTGAGGAATTGGGTAAGATTTACCTACTACGGGCTCGTAAATCCTTTAACTGAATTTTATACGGCTCTGTCTTAATTTTTCTCGGATACTTACAAAACAACGTACGATATTTCAGCAACAATGATAATAATTTTGACTTCGTCTCGTTATCCAAGTCATTTCTTTCACGAACGTAATTCTCGATTTCTTCTTTGGATATTACACCCTCTTCTTCTTCTTGGATCGGATCATGCACTTCTAACTTTGTCAAAAAGATATTATATTCATCTAAGTTTACAGTAACTTTTGTTTCATTAGAATCCTGGAAGGACAGGATTTTGTTTTCCAATCTAACACAGCATTATATCTTTTAATGAATGGGACACCTAGTATCATATCAGTCTTCAGGTTGTTCACCACATACACTGGCGTCTCGAATATCTTGCCCTGGATATCTAGATTCAAAAGTTGGTAACCTTTCACTAAGTATTTCTCGTTTCCAGCAAAGCCACACAAAACAATATTAGGATCTGGGCGTAATTTGGCGGAAGGATATTTATTATTTATTTTATTCCAAACAGATAAACTGAGTAAATTTAACTCCGAGCCACTATCAATTATGCACTTTATAGGAAGTCCAGCTACTTCGCAATCCACAGTAGGAGGATGACACTTTGTAATTTGTACCCTAAAATTACATAACTCACTCTCTTCATCGATAACAAAACGTATTTGCAATGGCACGTTTCGGCTTCGCGGTACAAGTGGATAATTATCCTGCCAAGGTTTGAAAACCAATTCCGAGGACGATTCTGAAATTTTACTTGTTGCACAACCGCTATCCACTGAAATTTTATTAACTCGAACTTCTTTACCCTCTTCTTGGATACTGTTAACACAAACAATAGATTTATCACCATGCAAAGTGTTCGTTAAATCGAAACATCTATTACCAAAAGTATTTTCGGAATTTGAGTACTGCCGGGGACTCAAACTGCAGTCGAAATCGCCCCCTTCTAATGTCGACTGCACGGGAAGTTTTCCTCTCGCGAGTGATGAACAACAGCATCTGTCACTACCGTATTTCTGTTAGGATTTCTCTGAATGGAATCAGCTCCCATACGATAATTTACATTCCTTTCGCCTTCGTCATTCTCTGATGAATATTGTACTCTTGGCGACTCATTAGGATACGAATTAAACTCGGGGTCGTCACGTCTCCAATTTGAATTATAATCCCTATTATTATCATTATTATACATCCTTTTCCTACCACGATCATTTCTTCTGAACTTATTATTCCGTTGGTAGCGGTATGGTTTGTAAGAATACTGATAACCTTCACGGTCAGAAGTTTCACTGTTTCTATTACCAAAAAACTGCTCTGTTTGCACCGAAGAATCAATTTTCGTCTTTTTACTCTCTTGAACATTAACATTTCTAACAAAAGCTCTTTTTGTTTGCTTCACACTAGAGGATTGACACTCTGCAACGTCCGTCTGTGCTTCTAATTCCATCAAATGAGCAATTAGGGATTCCGTATCCTGACAACCTACTAGTCTTAACAATTTTGACTCCCCTTCTGGTAAACACTCGAGTATCAGATCTACTAGTTCTGTTTCATTTACCGTATCGCAAATACTGTAATACTGATTTACAATGTACCATACAAAATCTACCATTCGCGGGAACTTCACTTTGTCGTAACGAAGAGCTTGCAACTGTCTTTTCTGTGCACGTTCCAGGCGCGCTGAGAAATACTACTTTCTAAACTGATATACAAAATCATTGAATGAATTTATTTCTCCTGAAACTGACTTTAGCCACGCTGACGCCGAATGTGTCAACAATCTCTGAACTACTAACAATTTCTCCCTTTCTGACATTATACAATTCCATGCACTGAACTAACTCTCTTAAAAAGTTTCGAGCGGCTTCTTGCGTAGGATTACCATTATATTTTGGAAACGCATTTAAATCTCTTAAGGAAAAGCTTGTATTATTACCATTTTCTCGTTTACTAGACTCTTGAGTTGAAAATGGGAACATACTTACGTTTCGACTCAACCCAGTATCACTTTGATTCTTTGGTCGAAAGTAGAAAGGATTGTTAACACTATTAGCACTAAAAGTATTTGTATTTGGTTGAAAAGAACTTAAACCAGACCATGCAACAGCAGTTGAACAACCTACCTGGCTTTTAGTAGTGTTAAAAGGATAAAAACTATTAGCGTTATTATGAGCGTTTGTCGTTTCAGTACCATATACTGTATTTGCCGTAAGTGGTTCAAGAGGCAAACTAAAAGGCGATGTAACATTAATTCGTTGATTGCACGGAGTAGTACTAGCTATTGTAGTGACAATACTTGTAGTAGTACAATCCCGGTAACTACTTGCGATTGGAATTCCTCGCACCTCAACTTCAGAATTTCTAGAACCTACAGTATATTGCAGTTCTTTTCGATTATCAATGCAATTACTTTCTGATGTAGCTTTATTTTCACCTGAACTAAAGATTTCCACCTTCGTTTCTAATTCTCTCAAACGTTGGTCTAGGTGTTGACTCTTTAGGCTACACAAATGGACATTTCTTTCAATGCTTTTCTCTATTTCGTTATTGATAACCCTATTTCCTTCTTCTAATGAACTTACACGTGCATTTAACTGACAAATACTAAATTCGTGTCTCTTCTTATCATTTTCTAAAGTCACTAAACGGTCATTTAGCTCTTCTACTTGTGAATCTACTTCTTCACACTTGTTCTTCAAAGTTTCAACATCGTCCTGTACAAGTTCTAAGTCCCTACGAATTTCAATGCAAGTCTCTAACTGAAAAGCCTTTAATTCACCCTGTAACTCAATTATCTTTCTTTCTAAATTATCGCTTATTGCTTTAACCTGGTTTTCTAACCTTTCACTAAATTCGCTTGCCTGATAGTCTAATCTTTCAGTTAACACTTTTGACTGATTATCCTGCTTTATCGACATTTCGTTTAATTTCTCTAACAGCATTACAAACTCGACGTTTGAACTGGTTTGATTACTAGCGTTAACAAGATCTTCCGTTTCATTTACTAAGTCATTGCTTACTTTTTGTGTGGTAACGTTTAAAGCACCATTTATCTCCATATCCTTACCGGTAACTTGAATTTCCTCCACACTGTTCCCTACAACGTTATCATTATCTGTGATTTCGGCATTACGGCGATCTATATTCTTTTCTCTATCTGTACCGTTTTTCAACGTACACTCTGAGCAGCTCCATTTTACACTTTTCATTTTTAGTATTTCATATTCCGTATTTGGTATCCCCTGACACCTTAAATGATACCAGCGTTTACAGGTACTACAAGCTACACTGTACCTATATTTTCGATTGCAACAACTATGTCCAACACTTTCGTCGTAAGAATTTTCTCCACTACTGCTATCGCTCGACATTTTGATATTTACTATTACATTTCCTTCAGAAGCTCACTTAAAAGTTCAGTAAACACAAATTGTTCATAACCGTACTATTAAAAATACTTTCTATCTTGGCTTGTTTGAAACAAAACCTAGCAGTCAACGTCTAGAAGCAAATATCCTGGCTGGGTCGCCATTTATTATGTAATGCTACGTAAATTGTAATTTGGAAAACGCTTGGCAATATTCTGTTTTTGCGTTGTCTTTTGTTTATTATTTATAAACGTACTAGCCCAGACATAAAATACTACTTATATTTTTAGCATGGGTCGCCACTTCTTATAAAAAAAGGAAAAAACTTATCAAAGAACTAATTTTTACTTCACGTATTTAGGTTCGTTGCTTCAAGACTTGTGCTATTATAATTTCGTTGCCACATGACACTTTATATTAAATCTGAACCATAGTCATTGAAAAAAATACTAGCGGTCATTCCTGAAGGACAATAAAATATCAGTTATTTAACACTTACTGTACAGGTTATACTGTACGCCGAAAATCTTACCGTAGTAAGTTTACACCTGTAATACTTTGCAGCTGTGCTGTAATACTTAAAGAATGCAGATGAGTCTTTAGTATTTTCCGATTTTTTAAAATAATACTATTTTTATAAGTGCAAAAACCACATGCTAGCAGCACTATAATGATATCAATACCCGTTTGCTCTTTTTCACTTTGATTTTCCGTGAGTTTTTATTCATAACTTTGAAGATTAAAATTCACAAGGAATGTTGTATTTTAAATGTTCTATTTCCTTAAAAGATATACTTATCCTGTTAATGCATTATGAGTTTTAAGACTAATTATTAGATAAGTAACACGCTCCAATCTCTCTGCCTTACTTGCCGCACAATTCTGGACGGTGAACAGTTTAACTTACCCTCTTTCTTTACGGAAATACTTTTCAAAAGCACAGTATACAAATTATAAAAACTAATTTTGACAATTGTAAAGACACTAGTCAAACAATCTCAAAAACACACCAAACCAAAAGGGTGAACAATAATAATTACATAAACAAATGAAAACATAAAAACCATTATGAACAGAATACTCAAAATATCGTAGGGGAAAAACTGAACGCTACAACACTTCTAAGTAATGATGTGAGTGTGAATGCAGAGTCCATAAACGAAGAATCCGAACTTCTTGGCCTTCTGCCTCTGCGAACGTTGGATCATTTTCAAACATTTGAGAGAAAGCTTGAAGATCCTAACTTCGGAAAGAAATATGTAAGTGTCCTATCAAAACTTTACAAGTTATGAAGCAGGTTAAAATCTTTGTTATCTCTTTTAATTTAGTCTTTTTGGAACATCTCTTTTTTGACTAAATGTTAGCATCAACTCCATTTTGGCCAATTTAGCCATTATCATGAGCATTAGCTATGGACTATAATTTTGGCAGTAGCGGATCGTAGTCTGTACAAGCACCGGTTGCAATGTTGCAATATCAAAGGTATGTAGGTACGCGCAAGTGTTCCCCTCCCCCCAAAAAAATTCAGGAAATATGAAGAGGAAAGTCTTTTAAGCTCTATTTATGTATTATTGATTAAATTGTTTCTCTAATATTGATTTAATATATAAGCTATTTCTTTTTTTAAAACAACCACTATCAATGTATGTTTATACACTATTTATATACAAAACCTCTACACGCATGTTATTGAACACGAGATAAATCGAATATATAGTATGTGCTGTAAGCCATGAATGATGGCGTTAATCCGAAAAGAAGAAGAAAAAAAAGCAAGAAAATTGCATGCACGCAGTTAAGCAAAATTATTTAATTATATAATCTATGCATTATTTTAGAATGGAAGGTCTTTTTTCGATCTTTTGGCCTTCAAATTTTCTATGACTTCATTGAAATCTGAAATGCTGCTCGCCAAGTTTCTCTGAATAGAAAGCATCGCTACCAAAATATTTTCCGCTTTATTTTCTTTATCGTCCGAAAACACCTCTCTCCTCCGACAATATGCATTTTGTTAACATTTCTTTGTATAAACATACGGTACAAAAAGTCAATTTTCAGAAACCACGTATTTTTGTCTATAAAGAAGCATGAAATCTAAGATGTTTTCATTCGAAAATGAAAAAAAAAGTTTAACATTCCAGCAAATTAGGCTAAAGAAGACAGATGAGTATTGGAAGTGAATGATTTGATATTAATTATGCTCTCCGCCGGAAATCGAACACAGAATCATGTGCACGAAAGACAAAGAGCTAGCAATTAGACCAGTAGTAAGACATTTTCTTCTTCGAGACTCGATCGATCCCCCCCCAGAATAGTTTTTTTTTAAAAAATAAATCTTATCCCAAGAATTTTCACTTTTGTATTATAAATGTTAAATAAAATCTATTGACTTCGAACGACCGCCCCCCCCCCAAACTTTCAGGTTGGATTCGTCCCTGCTACCACCAGACTTATATTTGTTCTTTGCGAGTTTGTTTTGTGAATAACTTCTTTTTTCCAAGCGTCTGTATCTCCCTCACCCTATGAATTGAGTCAAGCGCTGCTAAGCAGAGGAATTTGTAACTATTACAGAAGCTGACCAGTTGCGGAAGAAAGGCAACCGCAAGAAAGCTATACGGGAAGATAGGAGAGATGCAAGAATAAATCCACTTCCCCATGTTAACAGATAGGAGCTTGCTGCCATATGCTCGATATTACTGCTTCCAGTGGCAACGTTCGCTGCCACCGGAAATGTAAATCTCTCTATTTCTTTCCGTTTTTTAATTTACTTTTTTCAGAAATGCATCAATACTGTTTTTGCGCTCAAGAGCAGAGGTTTATTTTTTACTGATACACTACATTAATACTTAAAAATAGTTTTAGTATTAAAAGAATATCCGGTTGCACAACCATGCAACATATAGTACCAGCCGCCGCTGAATTTTGGTCAACTTGCCATTCATACTTGCTAATATAGTCATTTAGGTGGCAATTAAATCTTTTGCAGTCAATTTTTTTGGACATATGAAAAACCTAAAAAAAAAAGTAGTTTATCTGGGTATTATATTGGACACATTATATTGTGAAACTGTTTGATTTGAGGATATCGAAAGATAAATAATATTAGAACATCTTTGTAAACTAGTAGACTATACTATATATATATAGTATTTTTTCTAATTCAAACGGACAATGGTCCTTTTAAATAACCGCAATTCCGATATAAAGCTATTCCGATATAAGTTACCAAATAAATCCCAGGCAAACAGTTTTTGTTAGTCACGTAGCCCATTTGATACGGCCTTCCATGAAACTCAGAACTCCACGCCCTTTTTTTCACACTTCACATTACGGTATTTAAAAATTAATCTAGTTTCATTCATGCTTCGTTATTTTTTTTCACTTGTAGAAAAACATAACAATACGGACTCTTATATATATTGTTTTTCTTTTCGATTTCAGCTTGCATTAGATCTAAATAATTTCCTTTTTTTCAGGTAAAAGTATTACTGTCAATTGGTGGTAAGGATTTAAAAGGTTTCGCTCACAATGCAATAAGAAGAACTTTGTGCGACAAGCTCGCAATGGAATTTTCCTACTCTGGCAGGAAGCCAAGGATCATAAAGCAAAAAAGCACACCTTTGGGTCCACCCAAATGTGCAAAAAGATCCACAGTAAGTTGGTTTGAAAAGTTGTACTGAAATATTTAACTTCATTTATTTATTTATGCTAGTAACTACTAAGTCTTACTTCTCTCGTACCGGACGTGTGTTCTCATATTAGTATGTTCCAAGCAATCAGAAGTAATTCTTCATGAATATAGTATGCTTTGAGTATTTTAGGATGCTTTTACTGTCAAGTAGTATAATATGTAAATGTGTTCACCCTTACTGGGTGAATATAAAATCTGTGTAGAATATAAAGGAAATTCAATAACTAATCCAACACTCTATGTTGTAAACAAAGCTTTACTGGCAAAGTAAACATTTAAACAAATCTTTGCTTGAAAAAGCATTCAAAAACAATTTGTAAGGTGTACGGAAAACCTAAAACCAAATTAAATTCCAAGGTAGGAATGATTTCAGGGCTAAATAAGGTCAATAGTGTCAACGAATTTAAATTGAAGTACAGTGTAGGAATCACTATGTGAAGTATGATTTTGCACCAGACTTTTCGTGTATACCTGTAAATTTGATACTGTCCACTACACGAATGTAACTTTGAAAGAATATAACTTTGTTGGGTTGGCAACACTGTTAGTCTGGTAGTATTACATAGTATGCCAAACTGTGTCCCCTGTCGATATTTTAAAGGTGCAAAATTTCAGAGCTCTTTGTCTAACACTAGAACGCAGATAAAACACTAGAAGAATATAACTTTCGAAGTTACAATAATTCCAGTATAAAAAGAGAAAAGTTGCAGGCTTTCAAGACGGCGAATAGTCAAACTTTCGTCTTTCTGTCGTCTTCGTCTTTCAATTTTTCGTGACAACGAAGTTAACCAAAACCTAATGTTTTTTTGTAGTGTTATTTAAGGTGACTTGAAACGTTGACTCAAAACCATATCACCACTAAAGGCACCGGAAGAGAGTCTTGTTACACTTGTATAGAAAAATGTAACTTTTCCATTATATAATATACCAAAAGTGTGGTGAAAGATAACTTTCTATAGTACCCTTACATAAAAATCACAAAATAGGGGCCTAGCTTAGGTGACTTGAAAAATAATATAGGAATTAGTTTCAGCTGTAGGTATCCACGTTTACAAACCATACCATAACTCCGTAAAGCTATTTAAGAGGGAAATTTATTTCAAATGACTTTTTTTTTAAGAATAAAAATCGCTAGTGTTTGCTTGAAGAGAAAAGCTCTTTCTTTTTAGCTGCTGTTCGTAAGATGTACACCGACGCAACAGAAGAATCGGTGAAGGAAGTGTTGGGTCTTTGGCTGCAGCAGGCGAAGCCTAGGCTACTGCGTAGGTAAGTATAGTTTTACCTATTTTCCTTACAATCACGAGAGAGATCGGAAAGTTCTTACCATCACTAAATAAGCTAGGGATCTGCAACTTAGTGAAATGAGATAAAATGTTTACCCTGTATGTACTTATTATTTTATTATCCCTTATAATTTAGCAACCTGCCTGTTACTTTCCTCGGAGGATGGAAATTTTAACTAAAATCGAGATTCATTACTGTTTACATTTTTATTTTCTTGTTTTCTGGAAGAAAGTACCTCTGTTAGTTTAATTTTATTTTTTGATTACTCCTATCTGCTGATGAATTTTTTTAAGACTAACGTTTATTCCTTGATTAATTTTGGTGTTGATTACTTCTTTTCTATACTGAAGGAAATTTCATTTTTTGAAAACTGCGATGTCAAAGTAATAGAGAGATAGGCACTTTCTGTTATGTTTGCCTTCTAAAAACCTTTCCTACCTGCTGCATGAAAAACAGAAAGCAACTAACCTCTTTTTGTCTTGACTAATTTTAGTGTTATTTTACATCTTTTCTATCTACTGAACGAACTCATCTCTTGAGAGAAAAACTACAATACCACCCTCTTTCTTGATTGATTAGAGTTAATTACTTCTTTTCTATACTAAATGAAACAATCTTACATTCTGGAAAACTGCAATGCCATTGTAATAGAGAAATATTCAATTGCAGAATCTTTCAGACGATAAGATTATTTCGTTTAGTATAGAAACAAGCAATAAAGCGCTATAATTAATTAAGATACAGAATGGTATTGTAGTTTTTTTTCCTTCTCAAAAGATAAGGTTTTATTCAGGAGATAGAAAAGAAGTAAAATAACATTAAAACTAATCAAGAAACAGTTTTTTTTTTCCTAGAAGATAAAGACTTCAGCAGTTAGAAAATTTTGTTAAAAGACAAAATAATAGTAAATGCACATTTCTCTCTTACAAAGACATTCCCGAGTTTCCCGGAAGATAAGACTTCATTCAGTATGAAAAAGAAGTAGTCAACACCAAAATTGAACAAGAAACAAAGATTAATGTTTTATCCACAAGATAAAGACTTCATTCAGCAGTGGCAGTAATAAAAATAAATTTTAAAAAAAGTAAGAGTAGTTTTTTCCCCAAAGACAGAAAGATTTCAATAGGATGGAGCACGCCAAAGTATGCGTATGCGTAAACACTCAACAACAAATTACCAGGAAAATAAATAGGGAGACATAGGTCTTAAAATGCATTCAGAATTTGACTGGATTGAAGTAAATGAAGTGATTTGCCTGCTTTGTGCCATGTACACTGAGAAATGTTCCTGCTTTCAAAGATGGGATATAAAGAACTAGGTCGATAGGTCGCAGGAGTATTTATTACTTCTCTATAATGAATTGTGAAACGACGCTAATGATTCCGACACGACGTTCCATGAATATGGGTCAAATAAACTTAGTGTTACAGTTACGGTAATGAGTCATCCCTTCTTCATTTTATATGTATGATGAAGGCAATATGCATGTCTTCCTATCAGTGATTCTTGTGTTTTGAAAGAATGAAACGTTGCAAAGATGTATTCCTCCGCTGTAAGGCTCAGGATTGAAATCCGTTTGTTTTACTGTCACAAATAAATCCAGAGAGTTGTTGCTCAACACCTCCTTACGTATTAGTCACCAGTAACTTTTTTTTAATATTTTTAAAGAGAAATATTTCATTGAACCTTTAAGGTATGTTCCAAACTCGTTGCAAAATGGTACGAAGTTGGCCGTGTACACGGTACCTATTTTAGTAAATTCTTACGCTTTTCCTGTAAATTGCGAACTACACTTTCCCATGCGTTCTGTTGTACATTACGCAGGATAACGCCTTGTAGGTCATCATCTATCATTTGTGTTGTGTAGCAATTTAGAGGTTGAAAGCATCGAAAGGAAAAAAAATGTTGCTCATACAAATTAAGTGGCGGCGGAATGAGAAATGCATGGAAATAACTTGGATATACACTATCTAGATTTAGTCCTCTATTTATTATAACTAATAACGAAATAATATACGTATAACAACAAGTCAAATAAGCAATATAATGAAAAATGTTCTTTGTCTGTGTTTCAGTTTTCGCATAGGTTATGCTAATTTCAATTTCAAATTTCCAATACACTAAATATATAAAATGTTTTTCGTAATAAGTTCAATTTAATGATTAATTTCACTTCCAAAAGTTCCTTTAAAGCAGTTCAATTGACAGCCATTAAAGCTTATTGAAGCTAACCGATTAGCACATGTTGGCACTAGTTTCACACGAAACTTCTTAAGTATCAAAATTACCTTTCTTGAATTACAAGCACAAAGAAACATACGTAAATATATAAGACACACATACTAAGCATATTAAACATAATTGATATTAGTTATAGATATGAGGACTAAAGAAAAATATAATTTATATAGATATAACATGGCACAAAATGAAGTTAAGAATAATATGAAATTTTCTCTCCTATTTTTCTAATTGCCAAACGCATCGCCTGAAAAGTTACTTTCTTATTTAACACCAAACCTGCTTTCCAAAGTAATGTAGTTTAGAATAATTTCGAAGCCGAAAACAACGTGAATTTATCATTATTAAGGAGAGCCTTTTTTCCCACCACTATCAGCTGAAGAATTCAAGAGCCGCAATGGCGATCATTCCTTCCACATCCAGGAGGAAGGTTTTGCACTTCGGAGAATCGCCACTAGAGACGCTTGTATTAAGTGCGTAACTGTCCTCATTCTATAACTTACCAAGTTTCTAGTATTAATTTACAATATTTTCATTTATGTGTCGATTACGTTACATAAAAATTCCCTGTTTCCGCTGAAATATATATGTACAAAATACATATATATTTTGGACTACAGAAGTTAATCGGCACATAAAGGATAATAAACTATGACCATTGCCAAATAAAAAAATAAAACATACAGTAATTCCAGCGACGACCACTTACAACTTATGGACACAACACTTAGATGGATGAAATACCGCGGTATTATGATAAGATGATACACTCTTTCACATCTCACTACACTAAGATACTATACACTTCACTGCCAGATATCTGGAAAACACAAAAATGAAAAACACACAAAATAACTGTACAGAATATTATTGTTACATTTTAAAAGAATTTTTTCAATTACATTTTACGTTTGACTTACTGAATTATAAGGCTTAACGTGATTAACATTTCTTTTAATGATACGCTTAGGATTAGCAACATCTTGCAACCACAATGTATTTAAATTAGGTTTACTCAAAACTTTAAAGGGACCTTCCAATAAAGGACTTAACTTAGGTGTAAAATGTTTGATAATTGAGGCCTTTTGGAACTTCTTTACCAAAACTAACTGTTCTCTATGATAATTTGGCAAGTCTCTGGTTTTAGATTAACATTTCTGCTTCCTTTTCCAAGATCGATCAATGTTTTCAACAAGTTTCGACATTTTCTCTTCTTTATCAGGAGTACCGTCTAGTTCTTCTAAGTTTAATTCCCGTAGAACATCCAAGGGTGAAGACAACTTACGACCAAGATAGATCTCCGCCGGCTCAAATCCAGTCCATTCTGAGACACACATGTTGAGCGTATACTGTATTTTCTTGATATATTGGGCCCAATCTGATTGATGCTCATTAACATACGTTCTCAGAATGTTCTTAATCGATCGAATCTGTCTCTCCGCCTGGTTGCTGCTAGGTGAGTAGGGAGCTGTAGTAATGTCCTGAATACCAAGGCTAAAAAGATGTTGCTTCATGTAGAAACTTGTGAAGATCTGCGCACGATCGTGGACGACTTTATTAGGAATTCCCAGAAGAAAATAAAGGTTTTCCAGCTTACTGCAAATAACCTTGGAGCTTAAAGATCTTAGTGGTTCAATCATCACAAACCTGGATGCAGCGTCACAAACAATAAATAGCTGCCGAAACGGTCCTGAGTTCGGAAACGGCCCAGCGGTGTCAAAATACCAGCAGTGGTTAGGTCTGGTTGTTTTCCGGGAGTAATAAACACCCTGTTTCTTCCTATTACCATCCTTGCACGTTTGACATCGCAAGCATCCTTGGACGTACTTCCTAACGTCGAGGAATAAATTCTTCCAACTGCTTCTTTGGGCAATCTTGGCTGCTGTCCGTGAAAAGCCGGTGTGACATCCGCCCACTTCATCCTCATGAAAGAATTTCATGTTCTGTATTTCATGGCTTCAGGCACTAAAATCCTCCATCCTTGATTCTTCCTTCCTTTAGTGTTGATAAAAAGAATGCCATCATTTATTTTGTATTTGTCAGCAAGCTGACCCTGCTTAACCTGCTCCATAATTCCTTTTATCTCTTGGTCTTCACTTTGTAATTCCTTAAGAGGACGACTGAACACAGGTGCATTCCAGAAATTAGCCAAAGATAAATTTACTGTTTGTCCTTTAAAATGTTGAATTTCGTTATATTGATCATCAAAATTATGAAATTCCACTGCATTGTTAACTCTAGACCAGAAATCTGCCAAAAAGTTCTGAAACGTCCTTAAATGAATAATTTTAAATTGAAATCGCGATATTTTCTCTATCAAAGTTCCATATTTCCTCATTCTTTTATGATTACGTAATAACCATGTTAAGGAAGAGTTGTCAGAAAATATAGTACAAGGTTTAATTAAATACATTTCAAATTTCTGGAGTGCCAAACAGAGAGATTTAAGTTCCAACTCAAAAATGTTCTTAGACCAATCGGACTCAGGAACAGCCTTAGAAAACAAAGCTACTGCGAAAGAATTGCAGAAAATCTTTTAAATGAACTGTCACAATGAATAACAAAAGGTTTATCCAAATCAGGCACACACAAAATAACATGATCTACAAAAGCCTGCTTTACTCGTTGTAAGGCTTCCTGTTCTTGTGGTCCCCAATGAAATTTATTTTTTACAGAACGTAATTTATGCAAAGGAGCCATAATTTCGGCATAATCTGGTATGTATTTCTTGTAATAATTAAAGTAACCGCAAATGCGATTAACGCCCCTTCTGTTTTTAGGCTGAGGTAAATTTTGCACAGCTTCTACACGCTCGGGATCTATTCTAGAAAAGCAACCTTCAAATTCATATCCTAAAAATTTTATCTTTGTTTGAAATAGTGATAATTTCTTTTTCGACACAGTTATACCCCATTTACGCAGTCTTTCTAAAACTTCTTCTAATATTTGCTTGTGCGTTTCCACATCTTTGGTGTGTATAAGAAAATCATCACAAAACACCTCTAAGTTTTTACCTATCATATCACCAAAGATCTTGTGCATAAAGCTAGTTAAAACAAATGTACTACATCTATACAAATGGTGGTATATTTCTTGCTTTTTTCAGAGATGTTCATCTGAAAGAAACTTTTCCGAATGTCTAACCGAGAAAACAGAGTATCTTGGCCTAAGTTGGCTATAGTAGCCTCTACATGTGGGCTAGGAAAACTGGTTACCCTAACCTTCTTATTAATTTCTGAGAAGGCAACAACTAAACGTTTAGATTTGTCGTTATTCGTCACCAAAAAACATGGAGACGAATAAGGAGAATAGGGGACCTCCTCCAAAACGCCCTCTTTTATTAACTCATCAATATGGGATTCCAGTTCTTTTAATTTACTTCATGTAACTTGGTACGGTTGTAATCGAACAGGGGTGGGATCTTCCATTTCTATCTCATAAGTAAAATCCTTAATTTCGCCCAAAGAATTGGAGATAACATCTGAATAAGAATTACATAAATTTTGGACATATTCTACCAATTCAGGATGCTTATTTTTTAAACTAGGTGAAATTTCAATATTATCTACCTCATTATTTTCATTTTCGACTAAATCGTAATTTTTATTGGTGTCCTTATATAATTCCCTGGAATTGAAAACATTATTAAAACAACATAATTGATTAGGAATGGTGCTACCTGCGGTTTGTCCTTGGACTGGCCCCTCCTCTCTCCTTCCTTCCTTCCTTAGATCCTCATTCAAACTCCATACGGTACGACCAGGATAGTTCCTTTTCCTTTGGACAGGCACCTTGGATTTGGAATAGGTGGATTTTGATTGACTAAGCACAGGTTTAGACTCACTGGAAGAAATATCTGAAGGCACAACTTTAGCAGGCACTAAATCTTCCCTCCAGTGTAAAGGCACTGTAAGGTTTAACGTGGTGATAAGTTTCTTTTGGGATATGTCTATAATAACTTTATTGTCCAAGATGAACTGATTTCCCAATAGAAGATCGAAATGGGTAGAGTTTGTCACGTAAAACCACAAGTGAAAGTCTGTGTTACTAATTTTGATGGTAATTTTGACCTTTTGATGGAGCGTTACGACTGTCTCACCTATTTCCACAGTGGTGAAGTTGGTGGGTATAATGTTTACCTGTATCCTATTACATATAAGGTTGAGAAATTTCCTACTTATTAGATTTACACAAGACGCTGAGTCCAATATACAGGAATTTGAAACACCATCCACTGTTACTGGAATAAACAGCACTTGTTTGTCCCTTTCTAGATGATTTAACAAGGTTCGAGGTAAGAATTTTCCTTGAGATGTAACTTTGGATAAGGAAGGACAGGAGTTTTGAAAATGTCCAGCTTGTTTGCACCGAAAGCACTTAATATTCCCTTCCATAGGGGATTTTTGAGGTGAAGAGTTTTTATCCGAAAAATCCATTGGTTTAGAAAAGTTCAAAATACTTTGAGCGAACTTTACATTACCCTTTAATTTACAATAATCATTATTATACCTGATAAAGTGGTCGCAAGATTGAGCAATGGTCATAAGCTCGGGTACACTAGTAGGAATCTGATTTGTGAAATATCTTGCATAAATATGCGGAGGTACTAAATTTGTTACTATGTCGCAAAACACGTGATCGTCATAATGAAGACCTAAACATTGGCAATACTTAGTTTCTCTTGCAAGAAGGTATACATGTTTTCGTGCTCTAACATAATTCTGTAAAAATACTGACTCACAAATTGAGTTCTACTAATTGTAGATACGAACCTTGCAAGCAAACTTGAACAAATCTGTCCCCAGTTGTTAGATATACTCAAGAAGGAATATAAGGTGCGATTAAACTCACCACGAGTTTGTTCTAAACTCGCAACTAAAATTACCTCTACCGTCATTTCTTGCCGCCTAATTATTTCGTCAAGACGAACCAAAAATATGAAAGAAGAATGACTTTCAGTTCCGTCCACCACTGGTAAAGAATGTATTTGTTTCTGCAATGCAACATAGGCACTCTGGGATACATGCTTTCGAAAGTCACATGCTAAGGCGGGTCTAGCCATAGTGAAACCTAAGTTATCATTACCTAAAATAGGCCTACCAGTTTCAAGATTATTACTCAAATGATTTTGAAATATATTAGTACTCTTAATATCAGCATAGGGCTGTTTTATGTGAGTTTCTTCAGTGTCACCCCTAAGTACATCTGTGCCACGAGGCATATTAACATTTACATGTGAATCTAAATTTTGACTTCTTTCAAAGTTAGACCTAGGAAAATTCGGGATAGATTCAGATAACATACAACCATGAAATTGAGTTTCGGGGTTATGAATATTTCTTACATGTGATTCCTCGATTGAACCCACTTTTCTTATGCTAATTCTCTGCCCTTGCAAAATATTAGAAGTTTGAGCATGAGCCCCCATTTGCATTTGAGAAAAGGTAGACATTATTTTGTGAGGTTTGAATTGATTAGCTCGTAATAAATGCAGCGCAGAGTCGCACCCAGTAGTTTGAATTTCATTATAAGATGAAGAACTCCCTTCTGAATAATTACCTACACACTGATTTAAACAATTCAATGGTTCACATGCACCCCTTACTGGCACATGTTCCGTAATTGGCAATGTGGTTTGAATTCCTATATTACAAGTACCCTCCATTTCATTTCTATGGCGGCCTTCATCCTTACCTGCACTCAATTCAGATCCTTCTACTGTACTACCATGAGCAAAATAAATGACGCGTCTCTTTATTTTGAAGTTTTTTGAAAATATCTCCGTTTTCTTTATATGTTCGAAATTTCGGAAGGTTTCCCCAGCAGGACAGGTTAATAACAAACCCGTTTTTAATATTTGTGTTAGATATTAGCTTAAAATAAAGAAATTAGAAGCAAAAAAACATTAAACCGACAGAAATCTCGAGAATTACCAACTCTGCTAAAGTGGGAAATTTTCAAGAACACGAGGGAATTCTGCATTTCAACACGAAGCAGCGACATCTATGTCATTGAGAGAAATGTGCATTAAATCTACAAACTAAACTTTTAACGAATATTATTATATGTATTATCTGCAAACTCCAAATATGTGAATATATGCTAAGTATTAACATAAAGATAGAGCAAATAGTGGAAATTATCTATGGAAAAGGACGAATTGGTAGGACGATCGTAATGAAATATCGTCTTTACAGGAACAGGCTCAGTTCAAGTGAAAAAACAAATAGCTCATTTAGTTAAAGCAACTAGTCTGTATGCTGAAGGTAGCGGGTTCGATCCCGTGGAAGTGCCGTTATCATTTTTATCACTACACTACGGTTATTTTTTTTTTATTTTTTTATTTGGGAAAGAATCAAATTGTAACGTATGTGTAAAACTCATGACGATACCAAAAAAAGAAAAAATGCTGTTGTCGCACTTGCATTAGCGTCCCTAATTTTGTTTGCAAACAGTTTCGTAATTATTTCCCCTGTGCTCACTGCTCACCATACGCTCGCTGGCGCATAACGAATGTTTCCCAGTAAATGTTAATTCTAATTTGGAGAATTTTATAAAGTTTCACAATATTTCTCACTAGATAGTCTTCTATCTACGTGTTTGGATATTTTGATAACAGATTTCCCTATTAAATGTTTAATTTTCCCTAGATGTTTAATTACGGAAAAGTTTTACAATGTATTTGTATTGAATTGAAATTGTTTTGAATTTAGTACATAAGGTAAGTAGACCGAAGGAGGAGAACTCAAGTAATTGATATTCTACGTAAAAGCAACCTATTGTAGAATGATGATGCTTCTTACCTTCAGCACATAATCTTTACGTTAGAGAGTCAGACAGAGAAAAATCCTGGTTTTTCCTCCTCTATGACCACCCATCTTAAACCTCTACATATCATTGTTCGTCTCACAAAATTTCGGTGCTTCAAAAACATTCAAATAATAATAATAATAATAATATTAATAATAATAATAATAATAATAATAATCCTGAATATGCCATCCTTACATAATGTAGGATATCTTAGTTTCCTAGTTTAAATCTTAAATATCTTAGTTTAAAATGCTTTCTTTAGTACTTATTTGAGCAACCATGTAGGAGGGAGTACGACTTTTTATTTTGCCCCTCTCATTTCAGTAGCCTTCCAACAGAAAGTAATTTTTGATAAGCAGGACAGACAAAATGAATAAGAAATATATTTACAGCATCCTCTCCCCTTTCATGATTGGAATATCACGTAATATTTTTTATTCTACGAAAGATGGCCCTGTGCGGTTAGGGGTAGGTAACTAAAAAAATACCTAATATATAGCGCCCCTTGATTGTAATATTACCGCTTCTTTATTTGTACGAGGGAGCCCCTACACAATCAAGGGTGACAAAAAGAATAGGAAAAGTGTCTATTGATTCCAGTGGTGGATCCAGCACGAACTCCTGGGGGAGGGGAGGGGAAGTGAAACATTCTTTTGATGATGTGAAGCTGTCACAAATTACCAGTTAACTAAACTAAACAATAGTGGGGGGAACTGGAACCCAGTCAGTTTAAATTGATGTAAAAGTTTAATTTTTGGATTCATATTAAAGTTTTGGTCTCAAATGAGAATTTCAGTCCAAGTGGTCAATGATCAAATCTCGTGGGGCTCTTCAGTGTAGGCTAATACGGCCCCCTTATGAGAAAAGGCCAAATTATTAACATGTTTATAACTTTCGAATTGTTCGTCTATTTTAAAGAAATATTTTGCTTCGTATTAAAGTGTTGGTTCCAAATGACAAACTCAGTCCGAGTGGACAATGATCAAATCTCCGGGGGGGTCTTCAGTATAGGGGGCTACGGTTCCCTTATGGGAAAAGGCAAAAATATGAAAATGCTTATAACTTCCGAATTTTCCGTCTATTTTAAAGAAATTATTGGCTTCATATTAAAGTCTTGGCTTCAAATGACAATTTCAGTCCGTGTGGACAATGATCAAATCTCGGAGGGCTCTTCTTCGGTGTAGGGGTTTCGGCTTCTTTATGGGACAAGATTCACGTAGTTGATATTGCAAAATTGTTTTGTATATATAAGTGGAAACTTGCACCATTTGGTTAATTTTACCTCTTATGTTTTGCAGATTCATATTCCAAGCAATAGTTACTTCGCAGAGCTAAAAGAAGGCACTTACTAGTTTCATTAAAATGAAATGTCTTTTATGAGAGGAGCAGACGAACGAACAGGCACCCAAACGTTGGTTGAGTCGTACGGTTGAAACTCGTTAAGCTCGCTTCAATTATTATTATTATTATTATTATTATTATTATTATTATTATTATTATTATTAATAATAATAATAATAATAATAATAATAATAATAATAATAATAATAATAATAATAATAATAATAATAATAAAGCATTGCAGGGACCTTTGGTGCAGGGGGTCCGTGGCTCGATTCCACTTCGTGCCAAGTGAAATTTGAGGTGGACAAATACCGTGTGCATGGGTATGTGTTTTCTTGAGATTTTCCATTTTCCTCCCACTTTCTTCATTTCACCATTTCATTCATCATCATCCTCCCTTAGCGTAGGTGCATAATCGTCCAACGTTAAACTAGATATTGCAATTTCAATAATAATAATTATAAAAATTAATTCAACTGAAAGGACTGTAATTTATGTGGAAAGCAATTATCATGAATATGCAACCATTATAAAAACAATGCTTTGAGTAGAAAGATAATCCTTTCCAAGTGTTAACGAATGCGCACGAGATAAGACATGTCTCGAGAAAGAGACAAGACGCGCTTTGTGACATCCAAGATAATACGAGGCAAATGTTTTGGACACGAGATAGCTTGTAAAATGTCTCGTCTTGTCTGGAATGTCTCGAAAACAAAAGTCTAAGTTTAAAATTATTTTTCAAGATCTATTCTCTCAGAAGTAGTTCTCTGCCTTAAAATTAATAACGACATTTGTGATTTAAAAAAAGATAAACAATGCCTAAAGTTAATAGTTAACTTTTCGGAAAGAAGCTTCATTAAGGGTGAACCTGAAAGATGTCCACAAACTTCGGGAGGTGATTCGTGACATCAAAAGGAGACAAATGGTCCTCTTGCAGTTTTCGAATTCAGCTTCGTTGTCGAGATACAGGGTTGCCAACTGGTCGTGTTTGAGAAACTCACTGGGAATAAATTCAAGTCCAAGAATAAACTACTACTCATATATTTTTGAGGTCAATTGACTTATATCATGTTGTAAGGTCAAATATTTATTTATGAAGTGTGTACAAAATTCGCCAGGGTCTTTTCTGAGAAAATCGTCGAGAAAAAGTCACCTCCAAGAATAAACTACCCCTCGTAAATTTTTCTAAGAGAAATATCTGATACTGCAATATAGGGTTGTTAATTAAATATTGATTAATGAAAAATAAACAAAATTGTTAAAACCGTTTTCGAGAAAATAGCGTTTTTCGATTTTCGGCTGTTTGTAAACCACACTTATTTTCGGTGGTAGGAAAAAATTGGAAAATCTTCTGTAGGAATGCTATGTAAACCCTAAGTTTAAAATTTGGTGTAGATACGTTGAACGGTATGGCCTCTAGGCGGGTGCATAGAAAAGTGTACCGAACGGACGGACCGGAAGGACGGGTGTCGAAAAGTCGCATTTTCGGTATGTAGACTCCATGAAACATGTAAATCCGTTGAAATCTGAATTTGATATTATTTTCACAATCACTATATTTTCTTCTCTCTTTTGTCGCTCGAAAAAGAAAAGCCTGAGTTTACCACAAAAAGCTAGGGAGTTTCTCAAAAAATATTCAATTACAGGGCCACCGCACTAAACTTTTTCAATTCAATTTCTTAACCGTGTTAGGCCGCAGTTGTTACTGAAGTGTGTATTTGGATAATACGAATAAAATTATCGTATTATTCAAATACATCGAATGTCAGATTATCGAATAAAAAACTTCGATTGAAGAAAATCCATACTACAAAACTAACTCACACTTTGAGCACATTTTCATTAGACATATAATAGACCAATTAATGCAATCATTGTTTATGAAATATGAAAAAAATCAAATGAGTCACTTTGGGAAAGTCGTTCAAAAAGAACACGTCAGGAGTAACCTACCTCTTGTGAATTGTTTCGAACAATGAGTTAAGATATACTTTTGGTTATTAATGAAATATTTATTTGCGAAATTTGAACAAAATCGCCTGTCGTTCGAGAAAATTGTCGGGGAAAAAACCTTGACCCCAAAAATAAACTATCCGTTGTAATTGTTTTTCATAGAAATGACTTATACTAAAATATAGGGTTATTAATGAAATACTTATTTATGAATTATCAATAAAATTGTCCGAGTAATTTTTGAGAAAATCGTGACGGAAAAATAACTCCCCGAATAAACTATCTCTTGAGGATTCTTTCAGGGTAAGCGAGTTATTCCATATTACTAGGTTTTTAATGAAATATTTATTTCTGAGTACGAACAAAATTGCTTGACTCATTTTTGAGAAAACCGTGGAGGAAAAACACCCCCAAGAGTAAACTACCCCTCGCATATTTTTTCAGGACAAACGAGTTTTGCCATATTGTTCGGTTATTAACGAAATATTTATTTTTGAAATATGAATAAACTCTTTTGAGTCGTTTTTGGGAAAATCGCCCAGACAACACTCCACCAAGAATAAACTACCCCTCGCATTTTTTTAGGACAAACGAATTATGCCATATTGATAAGTTATTAATGAAATCTTTATTTATGAAATATGAACGAAAACATTTGAGTCCATTTTGAGAAAATCACTGAGAGAAAACCCACCCCCTTAGTATAAACTACCCCTTGTAGATTTTTCTCAGATAAATGCCTTATACCACAAAATAGGGTTGCTAATTAAATATTGATTTATAAAAAAAGAAAGAAAACAAGATCGTTAGAGCCAGTTATGAGAAAATATATATTTTTTTTATTTTCATCGTACAGGAAACTACCCTTGTTTTGGGAGTAAGAGGGAAATAAATAAAACTATAGGAAATACTATGAAAATCTTAAACTAAAATTTGGTGCAGATAAGTTGAACATACCGTAAATTTTTCAACTAATTTACGGTATGTTCAAGTATGGCTTCTAGGCGAGGTATGGCTTCAGGTATGGCTTCTAGGCGAGTGCACAGAAAAGTGTAGCGAACGGACGGACGAACTGATGGACATTTATCGAAAAATAACTTTTTCGGTGTTAGGGGCTATAATACGTGTAAATTCGTTGAAATCTCAAATTTGATTTTTTTTCCGAACACCATACTTTCTTCTCTCATTTGTCACTTCAAAGTAAAAGGAACTCAGAACTACAGATAAAAGACACCTACTTTTACACATAGACATTTATTGATTTAAAACTGTTTTAGTTTGTGTCATTTCACTTCCAATTGAAAGGTTTTACAATGATTAACGGCATACCAATGACGAGACGGAAGTTTTCAGGAAGTAAATGCATTCAGAAGTCTAGACTGCATTACAGCCTGTTTTTATTTCTGCAATTGTTAACAGCTGTAATTTCGTCCAAACGCTACATGAAATAATTTTTGGTTGACGTCATTGTATTACTATTTTAGTATTGTTCTCTTCAGACTTGGTTGAAGTTTTGTCTTAACGGTTATACATTTTTTCTTTCTTATTTCATCGTTACACATAAGAAAAAATGTTATGGTGAGTGGATAGATTCGAACCTACGAACATTGAGTTTATATTCTTCCAACACTTTACCAATGGACCAAGCTTTGTCTTCACGTTAACGCCCGGTTACAGGTTTACTATGATTTAAATAAAATGGCTGGCTGTTAGAATTCCCTGCTCACATATTTCGATAAATAATTTTCATTGCTTCGTAGATACGTAGAGCAATGTTTAGATACACATTTTAGGAGAGTGAATTTTGGTGTATATAATAATTTCATGCCAGGTAAAAGCTAAATAAGTTTTGATAAAATGTTTCATATGTAGTTCTCAATAATAAGCTTGCTGTTCGGAGTGAAGTTCCAAGGTTCAGCATTGCCTAGCAGTTTTTGCTATTAATATCCCTTCTAACAATATAGGCAGTGGACAAAAGTTAGCCCGTGTTGAAGCTTTTTGCTCCTAATTTAGTTATTTTACTTATTTAAGGAACATATTGAAAATTGTCAGCAGGCACGTATGCAGTAATTTATTTCGGGAGAAGTCCGACTTCAATATTAGGATAAATTATAATAAAATTTAAAAGATAATCCTTAAATTTAGGCTAAATTTACAGAGAAGTTGGGATTTCAGAGGGGAGTCCGGACCACCTGGACCCACCCCTAAATGCGTCCTTGTTTGTCAGTAACGTTTCCTCATTTTGAAACCCTCAAAAACTTCGGATATATAAAGGAAAACGTGTTATTTTCGATAAAATATCACTTCAGAAGACGCGACAGTTTTATTGCACATGGTGGTATCCCAAGTTCACAAGGGCAAGAATTCATTAATTTTGATTCTCTGTCATTGTGCTCTATCGAAAGGTTAGGTTTGTAACATATTACTCCTACGAAGAAGCATGACTGGCAGATAGGAATACTGAACACAACTCCAGAGAAATGCATGCTGAACTTACGTTATAGCTACGCTTTGGTGATTTGCCCTCAAGGTCAATCAAGTGGTAATTCAGTTCCGTCCCTGTTCTTAAGCCATGTTCGTATTACTTCGAACAGTTTTGATAATTAAAAGCATGCCTCTTAATATAACAGACTTCTTTCGCGTAAGAAATCGAAACTCAGTTGGTCAGAGCAACTAGTCTGTAAGAATTAGGTTGTTAGTTAGTTAGGAGCTCAGTACGAGTAAGGGTTTTTATTACTATTGTTTTTATCTTTTTTATGTGAGGAAAAATCGAATTGTGACATCGCGATATCAAATGTATTTGATTAGGTAGCTTTGTCTTAGCTAAACTTTAAACATCAGTAACCGTCGAAATTATTTCACCAACTGATCACTTACTGAACATTTCAAACACGTCAAACCAGTGGCATAACATGAAGGTTAACCTCTCCTCCGCAGTCCTTAGTTATGCGTCCGTACTTTCAAGGGCGGACTAAGGGCCGGGCGACTGCCCGGGGCGCCAGAGAAAGAGGGGCACCAAAACGAGCCTCAAAAAGTAAATTTTATAATGTGCTTTCTACTGACGTTTTTGGTTTATATTCTTGTAAAGTAGTGGCAATTATATGATCTTTTTCCATTTCACTATGGAAGAAGAGAGTTTCATAGTACTAAGGGGGCTGTATCGAAAAATTGAGAGATGGCATGTAGAATAAAGAGTGCCGGGAATTAAGTATTGTTTGTTTGTTTGCTTGAGTTTAGCGTTCCACGGTTATGTCTTAATGGGCAAGGGAGATGTGGATACTAATTATAGTGGAATCCGAACCACTTTTATCGTTCAACAGTAATCCACCGGGAATTGGACCCGGTACCACAGAAGGCAGCCGTGCTAGCCACTAGACCAGGGGGGGCGGTGGAGTTGGTATTGTTTATAGCGGGCCATATTCTTTGTGAAATTTTCCTAGGTAATGGATTTCTTTTTGAAAATGGGTTTAAAACAGGGGCGTCATTTAGGGAGGGCAGGGAGGGGCATTTGCCCCCCGTGAGTTTGAGATGTATATAGATTTTATCATTAGAATAGTAGTAAATCAGTGAAAAACGCGAAATTTTACTTATATCAAGAGGTCTTGCCCCCCCCCCAAAGCAAAATCTGAAATGACGCTCCTGGTTTAAACTATTAAAAACACTATGATAAAATGTAAAATATAGGCTACTACTAGGGGAAGGGCGCCAAAAAGTCACTTTGCCCGTGTGAAAATTTGGCCTGCTCCGCCCCTGCATATTTTCTGTATATTTTTTGGCCTTGCAGCTTGTGCGGCCCCCACGCCACATTGTTGCGGGGGCGCTATTTACGCCTACCCTTCGAACGTAATTCAATAACTGTTTAAGAAATTCTACCATCAGCGTGAAAACGGGAATATATTTTTCTAATAGTCCCATAGAACTTTCACTCAGAACGCCAGATGCAATTTTTCAGAGTGGGCTCTGGCTAAGTAGAAGGAAGATCTGTTTCCTAAGTAAGTTCCTTTCAGAAAGTTTGCTATTTCTTTAACAGTGATGTAAATAAATATACTTATCGTTATTAGCTCGACACCAAACCATCCTGGACAAATCCCTCTAGAACAATGATCGGCAAAAGTTATTCTGCATAATTTTATAAGCGACTCAAGGGTGAAACACTTGTTAACGAAAGCAATGTTGTGTATATACTGCCTTGTTTCTGACAAAATATCAAGTCTTTTGTAATTTTTAGACACTTTTCCTATTCTTTTTGTCACCCTTGGTTGTGTAAGGAAGCCTCGAACAAATAAAGAAGAGGTAATATTACAGATAAGGGGCGCTATAAATATATTAGGTATTTCTTTTGTTACCTAACCATAACGGCCTAGGGTCGTTTTCAGTAGAATAAAAAATGCTACGTGATATTACATTCACGAAGGAGAAAAGGATGCTCTAAATATATTTCTTATTCATTTTGTCTGCCCTAAATATATTTCTTATTCATTTTTTTAAATTTTGTGACGTGGTTGCTCAAATTATTACTAAAGAAAGCACTTTAAACTAAGATGTGTAAAGTTACAACATTATGTAAGGGTGGCATATTCATTAATAATAATAATAATAATAATAATAATAATAATAATAATAATAATAATAATAATAATAATAATAATAATAATAATAAATATGAATGTCTTTGGAGAGCCGAAATTATGTGAGACGAACAATGATATGAAGAGGTTTAATATGGGTGGTCATAGAGGAGGAAAAACCAGGATTTTTCTCTCTCTGACTCTCTAACGTTAAGATTATGTGCTAAAGGTAAGAAGCATCATCATTCTACAATAGGTTGCTTTTACGTAGAATATCTATTACTTGAGCTCCCCTCCTTCGGGCAACTTTGCTTATGTAGTAAATTCAAAACAATTTCAATTTAAGACAAATATTTATAGAGAAAATTAAACATTTAATAGGGAAATCTGTTATCAAAATATCCAAACACGTAGATAGAAGACTATGTAGTGAGAAACATTGTGAAACTATAAAATTCTCCAAATTAGAATTAACATTTACTGGAAAACATTCGTTATGCATCAGTGAGCACAGGGGAAATAATTACGAATCTGTTTGCAAACAAAAATTAGAGACACTAATGCAAATGCGACGATATTTTCTCTTTTTTTTTTCTTTGGTATCGTGATGAGTTTTACACATATGTTACAATTTGATTCTTTCCAAAATAAAAAATAAATAAAATAACCTTAGTGATAAAGATGACAACAGTACTTCCACGGGATTCGAACCGTCTACCGTCGGTATACAAACTCGTTGCTTTACCTAACTGAGCTATTTGCTCTATTACGTAAGCTGAACCTGTTCTACAGTAAAGACGATTTTTCATTACGATTGGGCTAACAATTCGTCTTTTTCAATAGGTAATTTCCACTATTTGCACTATCTATACGTTAATACTTAGCATACATTCATATATTTGGAGCTCGCTGATAATGCATATAATAAAACATACTAGAAATATTTCGTTAAAATTTTCGTTTGTGGATCTAATCCACGCTTCTCTCAATGACATAGATGTCGCTGCTTCGTGTTGAACTGCAGAATTCCCTCGCGTTCTTGAAAATTTCCCACTTTAGCAGAGTTGGTAATTCTCGAGATTTCTGTCGATTTAATGTTTTTTGCTTCTAATTTCTTTATTTTAAGCTAATATCTAACACAAATATTAAAAACGGGTTTGTTATTAACCTGTCCTGCTGGGGAAACCTTCCGAAATTTCGAACACATAAAGAAAACGGAGATATTTTCAAAAAACTTCAAAATAAAGAGACGCGTCATTTATTTTGCTCATGGTAGTACTTTCATATTCAGACATGTTCTCACTATCGTCAGAAAATTCTATAAGTAAATTCTCTCGTCGTGCCATGTTACCTTATTTTTCAATAAATTTACCCTTTTTACAAATAATTACTAAATTCTTTTTTATTTACATGCACGCACAATGTGTAGCCCTTTACACCAAAGCTATCACGAGGCGATTGCGGCTCTTGAAATTAAAATATATAATTTGTATGTAGCAATTTAGAGGTTGAAAGCATCGAAAGGAATAAAAATGTTGCTCATACAAATTAAGTGGCGGCGGAATGAGAAATGCATGGAAATAACTTGGATATACACTATCTAGATTTAGTCCTCTATTTATTATAACTAATAACGAAATAATATACGTATGACAACAACAAGTCAAATAAGCAATATAATGAAAAATGTTCTTTTTCTGTGTTTCAGTTTTCGCATAGGTTATGCTAATTTCAATTTCAAATTTCCAATACATTAAATATACAAAATGTTTTTCGTAATAAGTTCAATTTAATGATTAATTTCACTTCCAAAAGTTCCTTTAAAGCAGTTCAATTGACAGCCATTAAAGCTTATTGAAGCTAACCGATTAGCACATGTTGGCACTAGTTTCACACGAAACTTCTTAAGTATCAAAATTACCTTTCTTGAATTACAAGCACAAAGAAACATACGTAAATATATAAGACACATATACTAAGCATATTAAACATAATTGATATTAGTTATAGATATGAGGACTAAAGAAAAATATAATTTATATAGATATAACATGGCACAAAATGAAGTTAAGAATAATATGAAATTTTCTCTCCTATTTTTCTAACTGCCAAACGCATCGCCTGAAAAGTTGCTTTCTTATTTAACACCAAACCTGCTTTCCAAAGTAATGTAGTTTAGAATAATTTCGAAGCCGAAAACAACGTGAATTTATCATTATTAAGGAGAGCCTTTTTTCCCACCACTATCAGCTGAAGAATTCAAGAGCCGCAATGGCGATCATTCCTTCCACATCCAGGAGGAAGGTTTTGCACTTCGGAGAATCGCCACTAGAGGCGCTTGTATTAAGTGCGTAACTGTCCTCATTCTATAACTTACCAAGTTTCTAGTATTAATTTACAATATTTTCATTTATGTGTCGATTACGTTACAGTTGCTCCGTGAAGAATATAAGGTATATAGGTTCACACACTTATGGCCTATCTTTCCTGTGAATCGTGAGATCAGATTGCATTTCATACAAGGCATGGAGAGAAAATTAAAGAAATAAGTAAATATTTGTTCTTCCATCCCTCAGTGATTTCTTATATCAGTGATCACTTCGTTTGTTTTTCGTAACGCCGTACTTATACAACAGCACCGAGTGAGTCAATATGACATTTTCTGGATTTATCTCAATTTATGCTCTCACAGAACAATGCGCGTTTTCAGCTAGGAAAAAAATTCTACTGAAAATTTACTGGCACTAGAACATTGAAATAGGTAAAGTGATTAAATACCATGCAGTGGTACCAGTGATGAAACGGGTCACATACTTCGTGACTCGTGATCACGAAGTAATCAGATCCCTGACCCTGTATGACCCAGACATATCCGTGCGATCCCGAGACGACTAAATATCAGACTATGGGAGAGTATGTTGTAATTGTAACAAACGCGATTCTTTCCTTTCAAGTGTTTCTTATGAGTGATCGTCAAAATTTAATCGAATAAGGCTGTAAAACGTAAAATGTAGAATATAAGGGATTCCGCTGAACCGAAATAGTGTTTGCGTAATGTTTGTGTATAGTAGTGTTTAAAATTACTTTATTAATTTTCAGTATGGGAAGATGAATTATATTGTATTTGACAGTCAAGACACTTTGAATAAGAAGTGTCACACTGCAAATCTAACATCTGAATAGGTGAGCTCGATTAGGGAATATTAATTCACTATAAAAATTCTACCGTAATGCTATAGAGATCATATTTGGAGTGCTTCCAAGCCATGGATCACCAGATCTGAGAAACGAGTGCCAGACTCCGTTGCCTTGTGTGGCACTTACTTCAAAGAATAATAATGTATTTTAATGAAAGCGTATTTATAAGGTAAACAATATCAATGTTTTCTTTTAACTGTGCAATCAATTACATGTTTTTCAGTATGTATTTATGATCGTTATTTTGCAGAGAACGAAGAAATTCAAAACCTGTAGTGGAAGGTGATACCGTTGAAGTTGAGGAACCCAATTAAGGAAATAAGTTAGAAATAATACAAAAAATGTAAATAAGTTCAATAAATAACATTGTAATACAAGCTGATTGTTTTCATGAAACCTTATATCAGTTATTGCGTAGAATGTAGGGATAATTTATTTCAATTATGTAGCAGCAGGATGCGAAATAATAACAGTTATGATCGGGGAGAGAGAGGAGTAGATAAATAAGTAAAAAAAAATGCACTGGAAAGTTTTGAAATGAAGGTTTCATATATTGAACATTCAAAATTATTGAACTATGTAAGGTTAGGGAGAACGCTTAACCACTAGGTTGTTCACTAACTGCACAGATTTACTGTAAATAGTTTTTATACCTTGGACAGTGTCAGTGTTACCATATCTCGCCAGTAAATTATTGAGGATGAATTTTGTTCCAAAATTTTGAAGTGTGGGAATGGCCATCCTCAGTATTTCGCACCCTGTGTAGCAGTGGTTCTAGGATTTAATTTATATTTCTTTCCTGACATCTGATAATTTAAAAGTTTGCTTAGCCCTTGACGTTTGTCTAGTGGTGTACGTCTTTGCTGCGCCTAGGGTCGTGGTTGATTCTCAGTGGAAGACCTTACAAACACTGAACGCATTACTGCGGATTCTACAGGTCAGTGTCTCATATAAAGCTTCGTGCTGAAACGGGACGCTCAACTTCAACATCAAACTGTGGTTAATGGTAAACTAATTGGATGCTGATCTGCCAGGTCGCATAGTATATTCACCAAGGATCTCAGAAAAAGTGTTGCTTTCTATATTGAGATAAGATACTAATCTCAATAGACTGGAGTATGGGATATATATTCAACACCAATGTTGTGTGAGACATGGATTTATAATTTAACATGATATCTCAATAATGTTACTCAACAGAAATAAACCTCGTGCTGCAAAGACGCATAATGGACGAAGGAAAAAGCATAATACAGATTGTGAAAGTATACATATTTTGCTTTCATTTTGACCGAACACAATTATGCTTTTTCAGAACATTGCTTATGTAGGTTTAACAGTTCTTTTGTCCTCATCTTTACGTTTATTTTTGCAGAATTGTTGTCTATATGAGCTTGATTTCATTTTGTATAAGGTTTGAAGTGAGGTCCAGTAGTGTCAATCTTGATACAGATTTATTTCTGCACGTGAGAAAATGATTCATCTGTTGGCGACATGTATAATGTTTCATGTGAAGGTTACTATAATGTTCAGTGTGTAAGTTACATAAATGGTGGTGTGTGTTCTTTTGCCATCTGAGGGTGTTTGGATATTGCCACCACTTTATTGGCATTCTTTTAAAAATATTGCAGAAACCATAGCCTACTACTATGTTTACTATTAATAGTAAGTATGGTATGGTTTCCCCTATATATATTCAAAAGAATGCCAATAAAGTGATGGCAATATCCAAACACCCTCAGATGACAAAAGAATACACACCATCATTTATGTAACTTACACATTGAACATTATACTAACCTACACATCAAACATTATACATGTCACCAAGCAGATGAATCATTTTCTCACGTGCAGAAATAAATTTATATCAAGCTTTACTGAGAAGCTTGCAATAAACGAGACATACTAAGCATGTGCTAAACTTGAAGTGAACAGCTTGAAATAAGCTTGAGGTGAAAAGCCTGTAGCAAGCATTATGTACCAAGTATGAAATAAACTTGAGGTAACAAGCCTGTAGCAAGCATTATGTCCCAAGTTTGAAATAGACTTGAGGTAACAAGCCTGGAGCAAGCATTACGTACCAAGTTTGAAATAAACTTGAGGTAACCAGCCTATAGCATGCTTTATGTAACAAGTTTGCAATAAGCTTGAATTGACAAGCTTGAAACAATCTTGCAGTAGAAGCCTACAATATGCTTGTCGCCTGTCAACTTCGTCGCTTGAATCAGCCTTGATATACGCTTAGAGACTTGTCGTAACAAGCTTGGGACAAGCTTATATCCTTGTCACGACAAGCTTATATCATGCTTGTGGCAAGCTGTTTCTGCTATCTGGGCCAATATAAAGAATACTTACTTCTACCCCAATATAAAGAAACTTCTTCACTTGCTATGTGTTCTACCTGTTACAACATGTTCTGCTGAAAGGAGCTTTTCCACTTTGAAATTGGTTAAGTCATATCTGCGGACAACAATGAGTGAAGATAGACTAAATGGACTTGCTCTAGTGAACATTCATAGAGAAAATGTTTCCATTAGTGTTGAGGAAGTTATAGATCATTTTTCTCAATTGTATCCTCGACGAATGCAATTGTTATTCCAGTAAACGGGGTAAAATCAAATTAAACAGTATTGCATTAGGCGTAAATGTTGTTACTTCTTCATTCTATTTTGTGTATTTGTTACAATGAGTTTGTACACCATGTTTGTAGTTCCTTATAATTATGGTTCCTTAATGTAGCGTGTTTAGCACCATGTATAAATAATTTAGGAAGGTTTTTCTTCAATCGAACTAACTCATGTTGAAATATGCTTATCCAAGCCCCCCCAAAATATTTCCTGGATCCGCCACTGCCCATTTCTATACTTTTGTATAACAGTATAGGTAAAAAGAATATTAGATAGTTCTGACTACCATTAATATTTTTGGTGGATACGGTCCCGGGTTCGATTCCCGGTGGGGGTACTCAGCCGAAAAAGCGTAAAAAACTTTTTGAAGCCACCCATCCTTAGTGATGTTTTCTGGGTTTTCCTCAATCACACCAAGCAAATGTCCAGGTGATACCTAACTTATAGGTGCCAGGCTGCTACCTTCCCTCCTCAACCCTTTCTTCCTTCCCTTTTCCCAGGTACTGTGCTCACCGAGGTATGTCATCCCTCATACGTGACAGGCTAAAAGGCAATAGATACCGAAAAAGCCCAGAAATCTAAATCCTAAAAATTTGGTAGATAACACTAGCGAAAAAAATAACTTTTTTCTGTTACTGGCATGAGAACAGCTAATCTTTATGTTTTCGGGTGTGCTGATAACGAAAATGTTAATGAAAATGCAAGATCTACCCTCGTTTTGAAGTTATGATAATTTTACCTTATTCCCTATGTAAGCTTATGCATTTATTTACCTTGTTCTTATCCCTCGGAGGAAGGTCACTGAAGGCGCAACCGCTTTGTCTGGTGTTTGTAGTTTTCTGCTGGTGATTGCCGGATTAGTGTTCAGCAGTAATCGGCTAACATCGATGCATTCCACATTCCCTGGTATCTCATTTCCATGTCCAAAATTTGCTGGTGGAAGCTTTCCTCGTGCTCGTCGCTTACAGCAGCATACGTGGAAATTTATCGCGCAAATATAGAAATGTTTCCCCAGTTTTGTCCATAGCCTTAATAAAGTTTTTCATTAGGTCTAATTTTACATGAAGAGCAGGGAGAATTATGTTCTTGGATTCGATAAGTGCTTCGTGTATAACATTGTAAGGCCATGGTTCAAGTGATTGACGTTTACTTTAATCTTTCTTTTTTTATCAAGTGCTTTGGCACGGCTATCCCAGAGACACAGGAAGCAACAGAATTTGGTATAACCCTGTTGTAGGCCAAGTAATATGCCTATGACTTTCAGATCCCTTTAAACTTGCCATTTAAACTTGTCATAGTGCAATCGCAATAGAAACTGTTTTATGTTATCATATGTTTCTTTGATGTAAGGGGCATACCCAATCGGAATTGATGGTAACACGTTGCCATTATGCAGTAGGACAGACTTGAGACTTATTTTGGAGGAGTCGATGAATAAAACCTCCACTCATCACTTTTATAGTCAATGCCCATAGTTGCCATTACTCCCTCTATATCACTACAAAATTCCAAGTTCTTTTCACTTTCGACAAATGGAAGGAATGACATATGACAATTACGGAACGCAGTCACATTTACTGTCTTATCAAGGCAATTCCACTGTTGTAGTCTTGACACTAATAGTTCAGCCTTCACAACCAATGTACAGTCTGTACGCCTTCCTAATATATGGCGTTATTGGCGTCCTTTGCGATTTCAATGTAGCCTGTTCGCAAATGTAACAAAAATTATCAGCATTGTTTACGCATTTGCAAGGCATATTGAATCACAGGAATTACAATGACCACACGCACTAACTACACTTCAGTAACACATTCTTTCAGCACTCGAACAGAACACAACTTGTAAAAGACTGAAACTATGCTTAAATGAAACATGCTCCACTCCTGCTCCTCCTCCCCTTTGTTGGTACGAGCCATGGCTAAAAATAGCAACAAAATACACACACCTATTGTTGCCTGCAGGAAACTTAATCACTCTGTCTACCATTAGCGGGATTTCAAGCCTATATGGGAAGGAATTACAATGATTGCTAATAAAATATAATAATTATAATTAAATTATAGTTATAATTAAGTTTTTCATTGTCGTTTTCGTCATCAGCGTGGTCGATATAGTTAACAAACATTAATTTCATTCCAGTTACAGTTTCACTGTTGGCTAGTGTAATTAGTCAGCGTACCTCTCCTCTGGGGTGTCTCATTTTACTGCATTTCCTTTATTCCACCATTTCGTTCATTCCCATTATCTCCGTTTCTCTCAGTCTTGCAACATGAAGGTAGGATGCTACAATAATAATGATAATAAGTTCAGTCAAGTCTATTTTCTTGGCTGTGCTTCTTTGGTGTATCTGCCTTCTATTCTCGGTGGGACTGATTGACGCTTTACAGTAGCTCGGGTCCCCCAAACTAGGTCTACATTGCATTGCCCCTTCTCACACCTTCGCCATCGTCCGGTTCGCTTCAAGTTGTGTGAAGTCATTTAGGTGTAATTGCCGTTGACCTTTGCAGTTGCTGGCAATGATGTCAGTATGTGAAAGTGGTATTTCCAATAGATCTTCTTAATGGTCGGCTTCTTCACGTAAACCTGAAACGTGAAACGAATGAACTTCTGGATCAGTGGATAATGCCTCCACCCATGACTAGTGCTATGAGAAAAAAGCTAGAAGCACTTTGTTGAATTGTGGGTACACGAAAATGCTTGTAAACTCACATTAGACAGAGTTTACATCATTAACGTCGTTGACTTAGCATGCACTATCAAATAAAGGTTACGTTTGGGTGAATCAAGTTGCTGCCCGAGACATTTGTGACAGAGTAGTACTAAGTGGTCAATATATCAGTGAAGTTTTAGGTGCAAAGCTCAATTGGTTTAGGAGATACAGCCGCTAGAAAGTCACGTGGAGTTACATGTTATAGTCTATTTCAGTACGTGATCTTATGATCACTGATGACATTTCAGTTCCCAATGTCTTCATTGCGGATCAAAATCGCTTCGAGGAGGAATTGCGTTGAGGGAGAAAGGATCAGTGAAGATCAGGGACAATAGTGAGATATATGCGAGCAACAAGTACTTGATTCATGGTCTGCAAACAAAGACGACAGTTATTCGTCACAACGTGTGGCAGTAGACTTTGTATTGATCAAGGGGCTGATATCTGGTGGACGTAGTGGCATGATCCAGCCTCTGGATAGTCACTTCTTCCGTCCATACAAAGCCTTTGTTCGTTTCATCAGTGATAAGCAATAACAGGAAGTAAAGTGAACACTTGGCATTGTGACAGGTTCATACAACTTCAGTCGTTAACAATTCCCCACCTCAGTGCTCCTCATTTTCAATACATAATTCGATTTGCTTTCAATAAGGCTAGATACTTAAATGAGGAGCCCTAAAGTTGGATCACTCCTTACGATTATTGCTTTGACAGAATTGTGAACTACAAAGGTTTCAAGTGCGATTTGATTGCGCTTGCCAGGTGTGCTCACTGTGAGCAGAGTATTTGTGCGAGGCATGCGCTCATTTCTGAAGTGCATATTGATTTTAGTAATTGTTAACTTTTCTGTGCAATAACAAAACCACTTCGGATATGCAAAACAAGCAACTTTTTCTTGTGTTTCATCACTTAAATATGCTGGAAATATGAACACAATCTAGTTTAAAAGAAAAAATAGGCAAAAGGATTCTCCCTTACGTTTTGGACTGTGTATTACGACTATAACATGTACTTCCATGTGACGTTCTAGTGACTGTATCTCCTAAACCTTTTGCACCTGAAACTTCCCTGGCATATTGAGCACACTTAGTATTACTCTATCACATATGTCTCGGGCAGCAACTAGAGCCACCCTAACGTGACCCTTACTTGTAAGATATATAGTGAACATAAGATGTTATGTACAATTGATTGAATACTGTAAAGCAGCAATTGATTATATTACGGAGAAGAGATACAGTATACAACAGACATTGGTTAAAATACAACAAACGTAGTTACATACAAATAATACCGATAATTCAGCATGAAGCGGGTATAACATTCTTTTTTCTCACCTCAACCATAGGTTGGTGAACAACATGGAAATATTAAATTTTTTCTCTCTATTGGAAAACTGTTTCATACTTTGAAAGATCTCTTCTTCGCAACTGCATCTAGACATTTTATCCTTAGTCTTCCTCTTCCTGGTTTTCCTTCTGTCTTTCCCTCTATCAACATGCTGATCCAATCGGAGTTCCGAATAAGCTGGCCAAGCATGCAGTTTCTTCTTTTTCCTATTATCTTCATAATCTGTCGTCCTTCATTAGCTTCCTTTAGCACGTCTTCATTCCTTTGTCTTCCCGTCCATGATATGCGCAACATTCCGCTCCAACACCACATTTCAAATGCTTTCAGTTTGTGTACTTCAGTTTTTCTCAATGTCCTCGTCTTTCCTCTGTAAAGCGCCACGCTCCATATCAGTCTTAATAAATAGTATTCAAACCAACAACGACATATTTCTTAATGTTAGGAGTCCTCATTTCCTATTGGTTGCTTGTTTAATCTGCACTATTCTGGAACTTATGTCTTTTTCACTTCTCCCGTCCGAGAATATTAGACTCACTAAATAGGGAAACATCTTAGCTTATTGGATTTTCTCTGCTCCTAGCCATACGTTTGCCTCTTCATGTCCTGCTCTTGTGCACTTTATCATTTTGGTTTTGTTCTTATTTATATTAAATTTGCATTATAACATTATATTAACATAACTGATAAATATCATCCAGGCAATCAGAATATGTATCATAGTTTTGATTGTAATGCAACATCACATATATAGATACAGACAAATATAATATTCTTGGTAATTTGATTTTCTTTCATTGTAGCTTTTTCCTTTTCATGTTTTGCATTAGAGTCACCCGCTATTCCATCAACTATCGGTCCCTCGTCGTTGACGAAGATAAGTACTATGTTTTTTCATCGTTTTGACTTTAATTATTCGTCATTTCTACAAATCCTCATGACATTTCTAAATATTATTATCGTAGAATATAAATTTACTTCGTAATATTTACTTGAGCTCACTTACCATTATTAATCAAAATCATATCCTTTATATAATGTTCAATCATTTGTAGTTATCATAAAGAATATGGAATTTATGCATATTGTGTTGTTTACACTTATTATTTTCCTTTATTCCAGACTAAAATAGGTTACTGATACAAGTTCGACGAAATATAATCAAGAAAAATAAATATTCATTTACTATTTATTTCTTCTAGCTATAAATTCTGATCTAACCTTAACTGAATACGCTTATCAAATGTTAATTATGTTGAATATAAATTGCTCATATCCGTTAAGTTTACAGTTTAACGTATAATAAAGCCATTGAGAAGAGAAATTTCGCTAAACGCTAAAACTGGTGCTCTACGTACGTACATTTATAATCTTCATTCACTGCTGAACTAACAAGAGTAAGAAAGTATTCCATACTGTATTCCATAAAGTGACTGGGTTTGTAACTCTTAATCTGTTGAAGCACCCAACCGATCTCTATCAAATTTTCAGCATTGATAAGATTCGAACCTGAGATTGTCTTTTGTCTATTTACTTCGACGGTGTAACTTTGGGATTGGGGGAGGAGGGGGATATATATAAGAAAATAAATAAAACGTAACTTTTGAACCAAACAACCAACCTCAATCAAAATTTTAACATAGATGAGGTTGGGGCCTGGGAAGTTCTTTACTATTCCACTTTGACGGAACAATGTAGAGGAGGGGAGATGAGAGAGATATACAAAATTCAATATATATAAAAATAAAAGTGACTGTGTTCGTGACTTAATAACTCTTGAACCATTAGACCGATTTCAATAAAGTTTTCAACATAGATGAGGATTGGGCCTGGGAAGATTTTCGTTATTTAACTTTGACAGTAGAACTTAGGGGAGGGGGAGGAAGATATATAAAAATGAATAAAACTTTATACCTCTTGAATCACCTAACCGATCTCGATAAAATGTTCAACATAGATAAGATTCAAGGACAAGTCAAGGTTCATTTTCATCATTTCACATTGACGGTGCAATGCAATGGGGGGAGGGGAAGAGATATATAAAAAATGAAAATGAAAGTGATGTCTTTGTGGCTTAATAACTCTTGTACCATCCGACTGATCAATCTTATTTTCAACATAGTTGAGCTACGGACTGGCATGTTTTTGTTTTTATCATATCACTTTGACGGTGTAATTTAGGGGAGGGAGAGATATATAAAATGATCGAAAATGACTAATATTAGTGTTGAATCCATAGTTTTTGGGGTCACTGTGTTGAACAGTGACACTTTCAACTGTTATATTAAAATTCAACTCCTCAAATTGGGGGAACGGGAGGGAAGAGATACATAAAAATAATAGAAAATGACCAACATCAGTATCGAGTCCATAGTTTTCGGGGTGGGTGAGATGAACACTGACACTTCTGATTCCGTCTAAATCCAAATTCAGCTACGCAACATGGGGAAGGAGGACGGGGAGAAATATAGAAATGATCGAAAATGATCGATATCAGAGAGCGCCTTAGTGACTTGACTGACTAACGGAACATATTACTAGTTTATCTTAATTTAACTCAGAGAAGCGGATAATTGATGCCAGTAGTTAACAAAAGTAAGTCACATTAGTGGCTCAGCGTAGACTGGGTTTTAGGATATTTCCCGAATAGCTAAGTTCTTAAGTGCTGTACATGGTATTCATTTTCATGCCACTGAACTTCAAATATACTTAATTTATAACTTATTTAGTTGATAATGAGGATTCAGTATATTGTTTTGTGACATGTAGGTCTACTCTCAGCAGTTATATCGAAATCATAATATTCTATTGAATGTTTTAATTCGTCTTAAACACAGATCACGTCTAGAACATTGTGAAGTCTAAATGTTTTAAAACTGTTTTCTACTTTTTCTTCTTATTAAGGCTCCAAATTTAAAATCATTTTTGCCAACTATTATTTTCATTCGGTGTGCACATGAGATGGCATCTTGCGTAAAAATAATATATAATAAAAACAGAATTAATTACCTAACATCAGATGTAAAAGAAAACAATAAATATAGCATGTAATGCTAACTGCACTTGGAGCATTATAGCATCTCATATAACTAGTGTTGTAAAAAAACGGTTTTTTTTCTGTGAAGTTTTTTTTCAATAAAAAACATCGTTCTTTTTCATGTTTTTTTTTCAAATGTCTGTTTTTTTTCTGGCAACTATTATTTATTGATTTATGTTGCAGATTATTGAAATAATCAACAGAACTAAAGTCGAAGCCCTCGTAACTTACCAATCGTTTGTTTCTTTGTACCTATATACTAGCAAAATTGTGTGATTATTCCTTTTTGGACCGAGGTCATTTTTGGCGTGTTACAACATTTTCAGTTAGTGACTTATTCCTCAAACACCGTTCATACGATTGATATGGTTAAGGCCTTGTTTTTTAGAAAATGGATGTGGCTATTTCTTGGTGTAAGTTGCATTGCAGTCTTGCCAACGGGTGGGAAATTATTGAGGGAAATGTAGGGGTGAAAATTTACAAAAAATTTTATAACTGAAGTTCAAAATTTTTTGTATCTAGCACCACTGCTGCCATATGGGTTCAAGTCACCTAAAAAATTCTTTGGTGTGTTGACAAGGTACAGTGAAATCCTGAAGTCGCTGGCTTCCATTCAAAGAGGGAAACAAAAAATTCTCTTTCACCATACACATGAAAATTTGACACTTTTTACGCCACAGAAGCAAAAATCAACAGATATACCGGGGCTACAGCTTCTCTAATTATACTATTGAAACTTTTTATACTGCGTTCTGTAGACCAAAGAGGAAGCTTTCAGGTAGTGGTACGTTTGTTTCAATGTAGCTAGCAAGAGAGAAATAATATAGGGGAAAGGGAAATATTCCGAAATTTTCACCTAAAATGTGGAATTAATTGTTTTGGCTGGAAACACTGCCATCAGACAGACGAAAGCTATCTGAAAAGAAACCTTGGTACCCCAAGAATATATCCTACAAGTATCATGGCGATATCTAACAAAGTAAGCATGAAATTTAAAAAAAAAAAAATTCTCATGCTACCTCAGGAATCCACCATTATCTTGCCATTTACAGAACATGGTTTATTGTAAACCTCAACTGTAGTTTCTCTAATAACTCGAGTGAAACTTTTTATGGTGCGCTGTGTAGGTAAAGGACGAGGCTTTTAGACACTGGTACGTTTCTTCCAGTTTAGCCAACAAGAGGGAAATAATAGAGACCAAAAGGGAATTTTTCAAAATTTCCACCTAAAATCTGGAATTAAAATTTTCTGTAGCTGGCAACACTGCTATCAGATCTACACACAAAGTATCTTAAAATAAGCTTTGGTACCTCTTTAATATATCCTACAAGTATCGTGATGTATCTAATAAAGTAAGCATGTCAATAAGAAATATCACATTCTACCTTTAAAAAATCACAGTTATCTTTCCACTTAGAGAACAAGGTCTACTGTAAACCTCAACTGTACTTCCCCTAATTATCCTATTAAAACTTTTGTATAGTGCGTTGTGTAGGGCAAGGACGAGACTTTCAGGTACTGATACGTTTGTTCCGATGTAGCGAACAAGAGGGAAATAATAGAGACAAAGCAAATAATTTTCCCAAAATTTCCCTCTAAAATCTGAAATTAATGACAACTCTACTACCAGACAGACGCAAACTGTCTTAAATTAAACATTGGTACACCACTAATATATCCTACAAGTATCATGCCGATATTTAAGGAACAAAGCTTCTAATTATCAAAAATATATTACGGTAAACAGAAAAGTAGGGAAAAACTAGAAAAATCAATGGTTAAAACCTAAATACGAATTTTCTGTGCGCCCCCTAATTACCCCATTGTAACGATCTGTACCCGCGTTTGTTTAGTAAGAACAAATGTTCGACTGGCGTAAGTTGACTTGCACTCAGACGTATAGATACGGATTTATAAACAAAAATTTCGAATTTTTTGTCCAAATTTAGGGAAATTTTAATTTACCCAATTGACAACACTGCGCGCAGGCCCGTCTAATTGATGTGAAGAATTAGGTATCTCTCCGAAGTATCTACCTGGCAAGTCTTAAGAAGGTCTCTCTACAATGAAGGAAGCTACAGGGAATAAAGAATTAACGGAAATTAGAAAATTCTAGAATTTTTGACTGGGCTGAAATTTGAGAAAGAAATTCGACCCCGAAAAGAAAAAGAAATTAATGTGATAAACTATGGTCCAACCATATTTGGCAAAAATAATATCTCAATATCTTAATTAGTGTCCACACAGGAGCGGATTAAAAAAAGTGACACACCCGTGTGTGCCACTGGCCACCTGGGTCCGAAAGAGTTTGGAGTGTACATTTGATTACATTTTTTGACTACTAACTCGTGTTGTTGTAGTAGTTATAGTCTCGACTAATAATAATATCGTTGTTGAAAAAATAACTTTATAAGGAAAGTTTTCTCTCCTTTCTACATCTTAGTTCCAATATTGTTGTTGAGAAATGCAGGATGTTTCAAAAGGAATATCGGGGTTTCAAGTCTTCGTAGTACTAATTACATGTTACGTACAATTATAAACAATACATCAAGTAAAAGAGCACCTCAAACAGTCTGTTACAAGTGTTCGATGTGAGTTTCATGTCACACGGCACACATCTAGTCGATAGGCGAGAAAGGCCCATAAACTTTCCGCCATATGGCACAAAACACATTCAATTTAGGGTAGTCTCGTTTCAGTTGTACCATCTCCTGAGGATTTGCTGACCGCCAGATGTGAACATTATGAGTATTCACATTAGCTCTTAGATGAAATGTCGATTTATCACTGAAGACGACACGATCTGGAAAAATCTTCATTTTTATGCAGCAATATTTCATTTGCGAAATTGGCACCTAAACCGTAGTCTATAGGCTTTAGACCTTTAACAACTGCAAACGGTAAGGACGTAGTTGCAGGCTACCCCTTAATATTCTTCACACAGACGGTTGCACTGTAACTACAGATTCAGTCTTTATTAAAACACAAAAAGGTTTCTGCTCTCTAGTCTCCATCTTTGCTACTAGCTCTTTCTAACGGCAGACAGAGGAAACAATGTATGTACATGCGTGCGTACACAAAACTGCTTGAGTTGCTCTTTTATTTTATAATATTTATAATTGTAAGTTAATTGTAATAAATACTACAAAGTTTCGAAACCCTAATATTCATTTTGAAACACCCTGCATTACTTCAAGGCCTAGGCAGTTTGTCACCCCGTGCAATGGCATAATTTACCGCCTCCCCTTTCTCCAGAAAGATCAAATCTTAAAAGTCACAATTTTAAGTATGCTACTCCAGCATGAACAACGAAGGGGAGGGTAAGTGCAGTGGCACTCAGAAAGACTTAAATACTTACTAAAAGTACAAACTCCATGTGTCTGTTTTTTCTTTAAATATTAATCTCTAATGTTAGTGAGAGAAAGGAAACACACCTGCAGAGGAAAGATGGTAAACCTTTTTTACAGAATTCAATATCGAGCTTCAATCTCAATGTATAAGTTTGCAATTCTAGTGCAAGTAGGTCTTTTATCTTTATTTCTTGATTTTTCTTCTACATCTGTTAACATTAATTTTAAAAAACAAAAACTTGTTTCTATCTTCAATGATAAAGAACTTGCTTGTGACAAAAACAAGACTAGTTGTCATATCAAAACTGTGATAACTAACTAAATGGAACAGATATTCGCTAGTATTCGAGAATGGAATTTTTGCATTTGACAACAATCAAGCAATTTGTGCTCGGATTTATTCGACCATTTGCTTTAGCATTGTCCATGTGATCTTAAACTAATGCAACGTAAACATAATTTATGAATATAGTATTCAAATAGGTCAGCTTAGTAAATGTAACTACCATAATCATGAAGTCTGTTTCCAACAAGAAATACTTAATTTAATAATATACTTATGACTGATTTTGCCTGACCTTCCAAACTTGCCGCTCCATGCAAATGCACGTGTTTCACATATGGTAGAGCCGGCTCTGCATATCATATATATCTAGTCGACAAGTTACTTAATATTATATTTAGAAAAATACTAGTAGGCAAATTAATATTAGCTTTTACCTTTAGACAAGTTATTTGAATTTTATACTATTCGTGACATTATTTCTATACTTATTAAAGACCTGCTTTCACGAAAAAACAAACTTTCATTTCTAGTTTTATTTCTAAGTCGATACTGATGAAAACTGCTGAAACCCGAATTGTTAGTAGGTATGCTATTCATAAATTGTAAAATATTTGTAGCGTATGAATATCGAGCGTTTAATTTAAGTTGCATTTTACGGTAATTACACCCACATAAAAATATTTCATACTTAAATAGACGTAAGATGCATTACAAATGACTATTTGAAAAAAAACGAGAGGCAATGTTTTTTTTCTCAAAAAACGTACATTTCTGAAAAAATACGAACGGTTTTTTTTTTCTATTTACAACACTACATATAACATCTCTGAACTCTTAATGAATCAACCAAAATAAGCTAGACTAAAACATAAATTGCGTGAGAAGAGTAGCCAGGTCATTATTTCAAACTACACGTGTATTCTCAGGATAACAATTGTAATGGTACAATTACTCTTCGCCTCATTAACGGAAACTATTTTGCTTAAATCCCATGACCAGCAATTCTGATTACTATTTTTCCAATTTCTTTCTCAGTTTCACAAGTAATATGATGAACCTATAATATCAAGACCATCCGACTTTTGATCAAAATATGCATTTCAAGTTCTTAAAGATTTTGAATATTTATACTTTCAAAAATATCATGATGAAAACTGCATCAGACGTGAATTTATTGATTGCTTGGGTTAGCGTTTAACTTTACCTTTCAGGCACCGAGGCTGTATGAAGAGGAAGCAAATATCAATAAATTAATTCTAAGAAGTAAATAAAGCAATAAATTAGTTGTTCTTTAATGTGAAACTCGATTTACTGCGCGTATTTGTATTCACGACAAACATTCCTACCAGAATTAAACGTTGACATACACACGCAGAAGGTTTTTGCGTTAACCACTGACCAGTTAAGATGTTCATATGAACCTATTGTTTGATTAGAGAATCGAACCAATGATTTCTATGCTATAGGCGATGAAACTTAACGTTAAACTAACCAACCATTGAAGTTCCTTTCCAAAATATTATGTCTCTATTAAATAGCCTCTTTTAGTTTTGTCTAGAATTTTATTAGTAAGTAAATAATAATAAAATGACGAAACTCAAGTAGCCTATATTGAAGTCCATGAGTCTTAATTCAGGCTTAATTGCACTAAACCCCTTAAACCCATAACTCGTTTCGTTTAGTACAAAGTTTTCGATGTTTGGATTAAGCAATTTAGATGTAGACAATGGTTAGTTTGTTGATGAGAATTTAGCGTCCCTTGCAACAGCGACATTATGTGAAACGTGATCCTACAGACTAACGAGGAATGTGCTCCCACTGGGAATCAAATTCTGGCCTCCCGCACCAAAGACACGTACGCTAACCAATGTTGATGATCAAAATCTTTTATCATAATTGTACGATGAATTGCTATGTCAGGTGATAAACCGAACTCAAAATTTAGTCTTCTCTCACAAGATTAAAGATTAAAATTTAGTATTCTTTCATACACCTGCCAAAATGCAGTCTCCTCTACTGTCCCGGATAAAAAAATTCTGGAAGAACGCCTGTTCAGCTGCTTGCAAGGATTGTTTTCAGCCACACGTTTCTGCGGAAACAGGAGCGGCACCAGGCACTTTGAAAGGATATAATTGGTATTGAATGTTCCTTTTCTTCATAATTTACAGTTGGCTCACTGCCTCACACACACATATCATCCTCTTCATGTTCTTCAAACGATGGTGGAACTGTAGACTTTATTCTATTTTAAGGTTGATGATGTCGCTTTCCAGATTCTACTGATGTGGTTCCCTGAATGTCAAAGGTATCCTGAAACATAATATTCTATTGACTAATTGAACAAACTGTAGATAAGGTAATTCAGAAATATTCACAAAAGCCTCGGACAAGGACTGATAACTTGGCACGCCCTCAGCAAAAGAAAATGGACATGAGATTTTGAACATGGAATATTAGGAGTGTTTATAGGGCAGGCGCGTTTAAATCCGTAACGAGAGGGTTAGAGAAATACAGGATGGACGTACTAGGAGTTCAAGAAGTTAGGTGGGAAGGAAATGGATCTGTGAACTCCGGAAATTTTACGTTCTTTTACGGAGAAGGAAATAAAAATAACCAGTTAGGAACAGGGTTTTTCGTTCATAAACGTATATTACCAGCAATTAAACGGGTTGAATTTGTTACTGACAGACTTTCTTTTATTACCCTTAAGGGACGGTGGTGTGATATTATTGTTTTAAATGTACATGCCCCATCTGAAGATAAGGATGACGATATAAAAGACAGTTTTTACGAAGAAGTGGAACGGATATTTGACTAACTCCCGCGATACCATATGAAAATTCTATTAGGGGATTTAAATGTGAAGGTAGGACGAGAGGATATTATCAAACCGATTATAGGGAACGAAAGTCTGCATAAGGAAAGTATTGACAACGGTGTTAGACTCGTGAACTTTGCAACATCCAAAAACATAATCATGAAGAGTACAAAACTCCCACATCGCGACGTTCGTATATACACTTGGACATCACCAAACGAAAAACGCATAATCAAATTGATCACGTTTTAGTAGATAGAAGAAGGCAATCTAGCATAATTGATGTCCGGTCATTTAGAGGGGCTGATTGTGACACTGTCCACTACCTGGTACCAGCGATAATACGAGGGAGGTTATCGTTAAGTAAAGGTAATATTCATCGTCCGAAAACGGAGAGATTCAATTTAAAGAAATTAGAAGAGAACCAGGTAAGAGAGAAACACCAGATTGAAGTTTCGAATAGATTCTCGGCTTTAGAAGATTCGGAGAGCACTAGTGTTGAGGATACTGGATTGAAATTAGAGATAGCATTAAAATTTCGGCAAAAGAACAATTGGGACACGCGGAAATACGCAGGAACAAACCAGGGTTCGACCAGGAATGCATAAAACTAGCAGAGAAGAGAAAACAAGCAAAATTGCGCTGGTTACAAAATCCGAATGAAATAATTACACAAAATTTCGCAGATATCAGGCGGGAAACTTCCAAAACTTTTAGAACAAAGAAACGCGATTTTCTGAAAGCTAAAATTAAGGAACTTGAAAATAATAGTAAAAATAAAAACATACAGGACATGTAAAAGGGAATTAACGAATTTAAGAAAGGCTATCAACCTCGTGCTTATATATTAAAGAAATCTGACGGTACAGTTCTCACTGACACGGATAGCATCTTAAATAGATGGAAAGATTTCTTTGACAATTTTTTAACACGCAACCAAAAACTAGTGTGCGTGGAGAAAAGGAATACACGCCACAGAACCGTATATTTCAGAACCCAACCGAATAGAAGTAGAAACTGCTATAAAGAAATTAAAGAAACACAAATCTCCGGGTGTAGATGAAATTCCGACTGAGTTAATTTTAGCTGGAGGCGAAAAATTGTGGAACAAGATACACAAACTCATTGTCCTTATCTGTAACAAGGAAGAATTGCCACAAGAGTGGAAAGAATCAATCATTGTTCCAATTCACAAGAAAGGCGACAAAACTAAATGTAATAATTATCGAGCCATTTCTCTTCTGTTAACATCGTATAAAATCCTTTCAAATATTCTATTAGCAAAACTGACTCTATACGAAAATGAAATCATTGGAGATTATCAGTGCGGATTTAGACGAAATCGATCAACTATCGACCAAATATTTACCATTCGCCAAATATTCGAGAAAAAGTGGGAATACAATACCCCGGTACATCAACTATTTATTGATTTTAGAAAGGTTTACGACTCGGTTAGGAGAGAAACATTATACAACGTTCTTACAGAACTTGGAATACCGAGAAAGCTAATTAGATTAATTAAGATATGTTTAAATGAATCCCAAAGTAAAGTCCGGGTAGAAAAATTTTTGTCTACGAGCTTTCACGTCGAAAATTGTCTGAAACAAGGAGATGCGTTGTCGCCATTATTATTTAACTTCGTTCTGAAATACGCTATAAGGAAAATAAAAGATAGCAACCAGGGCGTACAGTTGAACGGTATTCACCAGGTTATAGGATTATGCTGATGATGTAAATTTGATAGGGGATGATGGAGAACAATAGAAAGAAATGCAGAGATCTTATTAAAGGCTTGCAGGGACATGGGTTTAGAAGTAAATGCAGAGAAAACTAAATACATGGAAGTGCGTCGGGACTAGAATACAGCAAATTATGGATGCGTTAAAATATTAAATAATACTTCTGATAAAGTGGATAGTTTCAAATATCTAGGATCGATATTAACAGAGGAAATCATATTCATGGAGAAATTAAATGTCGACTAAAAGCAGGGAATTCGTGTTACTATTCGGTTCAAAATCTCTTGTCGTCGCGAATTCTGTCGAGGAATTTGAAGCTTAAAATATATAAAACGATAATCATGCCTGTTGTTCTGTATGGCTGCGAAACATGGTCACTTACTCTGAGGGAAGAACATAGACTGAAAGTATTTGAGAACAAGATCCTGAGACGAATATTAGGACTAAGAGGAACGGGAATGGGGAATTGCGGAAACTTCATAACGTGGAACTACATAATTTATATGGTTTACCCAACATTGTTAAGGTCGTCAAGTCTAGGAGGCTTAGGTGGGTGGGTCATGTAGCTAGAATGGAAGAAAGTAGAAACGCTTTCAAAGTCTTGACTGGAAGACCAATCGGAAAACAACCATTAGGAAGACCTGGGCGCAGATTTAAGGACAATATTAAGATGGATCTCGCAGAGATTGGAATACAAAGTAGAAACTGGATGCAGTTAGCTAAGGATAGAAATCAGTGGAGAGCTTTTGTGAACGCGGCATTGAACCTCCGGGTTCCATAGGCCATAGAGTTAGTTAGTAGATAAGGTAAATCCTATACAACATAGCTTCAACACATGAGTAAGCTTACACAAGATTGTGGATGACGGCTTTGGACCACAGACATGATTACTGAAAAGGAATTCAAACCCCAGATTCCATATAAAAGTTTCGGCATATATCTGGCTAGAACTACTAATCACCAAGATGTTTTCCTTCCCTAAAATCTCCGTGACGACATAAACTATACTTCAACCTGGTTGGTTCCAGATGCTAATTTATAAACATTTCCTGTAAAGGAGACCGGGGCACATTTGCCAACTTTTTTTTAATTGCATGTCTGGTATCTTATCAGAAACCTATTTAGAGGTAAACGGATATCATTATCTTCCTTATACTTTTATGAACAAAGTGGAACAGGTATTTTTTCACAAAATGAATATTGATTTCACTACCAATGGTTAAGTGTGATCATGTGTCGTTGGAAAATGTGCCCCGTATGCGGGGCAAGTTGGCCAAGCTACTAAAACTATACAGGGGCAAGTGTTCCAACTACTGCACACGCTAAAACTCAGATAATAAATCGTTGTTTTTACTGAAAATGTACCTTTTGTTTATTGCTTGGACAGTATACAGAAGTGAGGTTATAGTAGGCCTAATCAACAAGTTAACAAAAGTCATCATTGTCTGAATCACAATGAATGCGAACAAAAAATACATAATCTCCCTTTGTACAGTTTTTGTGTGGCCAGTTGTATTTTGTGCACCTCACCCACTTTTTCTTTGCCTGAGAGTTGGAGAATGCTTCAAAGCAATGCATGCATAAACAATCTTCATCATCTCCATCGCTTAAATTAAAGTTTCTTAACTAATATACTATGTGGTCAATGGCAAGTACGTATTCAATAATTTTTAGGGGGAGGGATAGGGCCACAGCAGCTTCGATATTTCGGGGGGTTGTTCGGACGTCATTTTTGCAAAAAAAGTGTCAAATTAGAATTTTTTTTGAGTGTCAAATTAGAATAACTTTAGCTTTTTTTACACCCCCGTCCCTGCGTGCCTGGTCAAGGGCTACGTATTTTGTACCATACATTCTTATTTCGAAGATTTTTTTTTACACAATAGGCCCTACATGCATTTGTTATAGTCCTGCTACAATTATAGAAACTGTCTGAGGTCGAAAAAATATTAGAATACGTGTCCCGTATGTTGTTGGTAAACCTGCCCCATCGCCATTTTTGAACTTCAACGATACTTTTAATACTAGTACATTTATTTAGGAAGGCCCGAAACTTACAACATGTATTCTTCCTTCCAAAATTCAACTAACTTTCGACATATGTGTATACAGGGTGTCCATAAAATCCTTTACTACCCCTAAAAGTCGGAAACGGTCAAATATGTCAAAACGAAAAAAACACGTATTTCATCATTTCAAAAGTACCACGTATTGATTGAAACCTTATTGCTTCAGGGCCCCTCGGAGGGTCCAAGACGGGGTCCAACTCAAAATTTTCAAATGGCAAGGGGGGTCAAGTAGTATATAGTCTAAAAGATATTGTTGAAAGAAGGAGGATCCTGAGGCAACATTGTTCCCACTATACGTGGTACTTTTGAAGTGATGAAATACGTGTTTTCTCGTTTTGACATATATTTGACCGTTTCCGAGTTTTAGGGATGTCAAAGGACTTTATAGACATCCTGCATGTTTTGTTGTTCTATTTTTTTTTTAAAAAAAAACTAACTTGTACAGTTGGCACCAAAAATTCTTGAGGTACAAAATCCGTGAGTTAGGCAACCCAATTGCCGCCCGCTCCTAGATTTAATTACGCGTGGTAGAGCAGCTAGAACAGCAGCAATAAGTTGCACCCACCTGTTAAAAGAACAAATCGTAAAGAGTGTTTTTGTGAAGGAGTGAGGCAAAACGCCGGCTGACGAAATAACAAAAGGGAGTCTTTGCATACTTGTTCTCACAGTACACAGCACAGCACCAGAAAAATATACGTACACCAGTGGCACCGATGAGAAGATGGCAGTCGGGGGGCTTTAATTATCTTATAATTAACTCAACTGAGAGATTACATAAGCAAGTTAACTTACTTCAAATGACTATACATATATGCGTATCAAATAATGTACGGATAGAATATGCGGTATATGTATTAGGTTATCTTTTAGGTAAACAAAAGGACTTGCGCTGAGTTTTGAAACTATTAGCAGTATTCCTACCTGCAAATCAATCAAAGTATGGATGGATCATTCAGGGGAAGAACCCAGCCCCTAATGAAAAATTTGGGGTTATAACAGGACCTGAGCTTCTAGGTTCCGGCGCCACTGATTGATATGTAATGTTACTTCGAAAGAAGAACTTGTCCGATTTCATTATTGAAAATGAATATGGTATGCAGTAATTTATTTGTAAATATTAAAAATGCAAAATTCGATAACACTCAAACGAGTTGGAGAACTTATTCGTACTAAGCATATTTCCCCTTAGGTTGCTTATGTAACTGAGGGTTCCTGATTTGTATAATATTTGTGAAAATTTACACATTGAGACACAAGGAGAAAAGAGGAGAATATAGCGTCAATAAACAACAATTTTAAAATGCACGAAATTAACAGTTAATATCAAATATAGAACAATTAACAGAATTAACTCTGTAACTCGATTTCTCGATTCATTTTTCTTCATTTATTTTCAAGATTACATCAATGAATTTCTACACAGGAGATTATCTTTTATTTAGTAGCATCCAACTGCAGATCAGCCTTGTAAATGAAACATGTTTTAAAATGTAAATGGTGAGGGTGAGAATCGAACCCAGACTGCTGGATTAGGAAACCACAACCCTCATCTCTAATCTAAAGCGTTACTTATTCTTGCTCGCCTAAATAAAGAACCTTTTCTGTTCGATCAAAACAGTAGCTTGCTAATACTCAAATTGATTGGCAAAACACAGGAATAAGTAATTGAGAACTCGGATTGCATTATATCACTGTATTCACTAAATTATTAAGATTTCGGATTTTTAAAAGCAAAATACAAAACTCCTTTTTTTTTTTAAATCAAATACGGCGTATATATTATACTCGTAAACAAACTAAAGACGAATCAAATATTAGGTAGTAATCGTGGATCAGTGGGCAAGGCGCTCGACCAGTAAACTAAAGCTAATCGAATCGAATCCACGAACATGTACTTTTTATTTTTTACTTTAGAATTTTTGGTGGCGATTAATCGGCGATGGCACGTTTATCATCTTCAGATATTTGAATATTCGGAAATTTCCATACTTGACTATCAAATCTTCAGGAATAATAACACTAATAAACAATATTTTGCTTTTTTCAGTAACTGGCATGCGTTTTTGGGTGTGCTGATAACGAAAATGTTAATGAAAATGCAAAATTAGCTCTCGTTTTGAAGCTATGATGTATTTATATTAATGCCTATACAAGCTTATATATGTATTTGTTTTGTTATTCCTCGAAGGAAGGTCACCGAAGGCCCAACAGCTTTGCGTGATGTTGCTAGTTTTCTGCTGGTGATTCCCTGATTAGTGTTCAGCAGTAATAGGCTAAATTGATGCACTCCACTTCTCCTTGTATCTAATTTCCATGTCCGAAATTTGCTGGTGGAAGCATTTTCGTGCTAGTTGTTCACACACAACAGTTGTCAAGAAAACAATCCAAGTGAGGAATTTAAGAAATGTAAACCTTAAGGACATTTTTCACCCCAGTCCACCATAGCAGTGCATAATATTTGCCACAAGATTCTTATAGTTTTCTGCCCTCTTATTTCCTGGAATGTTTATTGACTCTTGAACAAAGGCACGTGGGACAGACACAGGAACAGGCATTCTGTCTCCGCGAGGCATTCGTCGCTTTGCCGACAGTATGTTAAGATATGAAGAAAGACTTTTCTTCTTGGAAACACCATGTATTAATGCAGTTGTCATACGAAAGTAACAATCATTCACATGATTTTATGATTCTTGCCAGATCTTAAGTATAGCAAAGCCCATAGAAGATCTTTTACGATTCAACCACGAACGAAGACTGGAGACGCAGGATATGCAACATACATGAGGAGCCCAGGGCATGTACTGGTCCCTGATTTAACAGCTAAAGTACAGTTTGTAGGACTTCCTAATATATGGTGTTATTGGTCTCCTTTGCGATTTCAATGTAGCTTGTCTGCAAATATAGGAATAATTGTCAGCACTCTTTACTCATTTGTAAAATGTAACAGACTGAAACTGTGTTTAAATGAAACATGCTCCGCTACTGCTACCCCCCCCCCCTTGTTGCTACGAGCCTAAGCTAAAAATAACGACAAAATACACACAGATATTGTTGCCTATTAGAAACTTAATCACTCTGTTTACCATCAGCTGGACTTCGAAGCGTATATGGGACGAAATTGACAATGAATGATACTAAAATGTAATTCTTATACTGGTAATTAATTGCACCCCCTTTATCTTGGAAACGAGAGCTAAATTGAGTTTTTCATTGTTGTTTTCGCTATCAACGGTCGATATAGTTAAGAAACATTTATTTCATTCCAGTTACATTTTCACTGTTGGCTAGTGTAATTATAATCTCATAGAAGATTAAAAGTTAGGTGCTTATTATCGTTCAGGGCATACCATTACAAGCAGAAACGTGATATTTGAAATAACATTTCGTCTTGTTTAGTATTACCCACGAGAAGAGGAATTTCTCATCTCGTTTCTAAAACAAAACAAACACAAATTAAGACGAAAATTGACATTTTACACTCGAGATGGGAGAAGGCTAACTCAAATTATCGTCTCGCTTTGGAGATGAGAATCAACACGAGACGAAAAGTATAGTTAACATTTCTCGTTTTATCTCGTTTCTTGAAATAGTATATGTCCAATCTTTAAGTAATTATTGCTTTGTAGACTGAATCTTATACGCTATTTTGTTACTTTGTATTTCGGAGCTCATTCAGTTTATTATGGTCTGTGTAGGTATTTTTGTAGCAAAGCTTTTATAATTACTTCTGCATATCCTAAAAGTTAGTTTATTATATGCCTTACTGTTCAGTGATATTATGTTACTTTTATTTCAGTTGTTTTCTTTAAAACGTACAGTAGAATACTTTCTACATGAAACCTGAGTGGAACGCTTTCGTCTAAAATTTTGGTAGTTGCAGAGGTGTCCTGGTAGCCCGGACACCCTAGCGAAATCCCGATTTGTCTATAAGTTTAGCCTAATTTTAGGGCAACTTCAAAAAATTTAATATCTTTCTTATTAAATGGTATTATATATTAATATAGAAACTTCGGATGCTTAAACAGAAACTAAGTAGGATTTGTTTTCATCACGATACACGATACATCACGATACACGCTTTCTTTGCATAAAAGACTTCGGATTATGTATGCGTTATATTGATATATATTGAAAAAGAAAAAGTT